>NC_064642.1:583560385-583869314 GCF_023864345.2 Schistocerca serialis cubense
CTACTCTGTTCCCGATATAAATGTTCCGCTTGCAACAACGTTTCGCAGTGTTGCCCACCTGTTTACTGAAACTGGAAGTGTTAAATGTAGAGAAAGAGTCCGACCGTGGCTTGTGAAAAACGAAAATAACACAGTGAACGTTTTAGTCGCGGTTGCTGCAAATACTCACATTAGTTCTCGGCAAATTGCACAAGGTTCAGGAATTTCGCAAATAATTGTTCTATGCATCCATTTCATTTATCGCTGCATCAAGAACTGCATGGTCACGATTTTCACAATCGCCTGAATTTCTGTAACTGGATACAGGAACGATTGGCAGTCAACGATAATTTCATTTCACAGATACTTTTCTCTGATGAATCAAATTCTACGAGTCGTGGTCAAGTGAATCGACATAATATACAGTATTGGTCAGTGAAGAATCCCCATTGGGTAAGGCAAGTTGAACATCGACGCCCATGGAGTATCACCGTTTGGTGGGGTATTTTAGGTACGCAGGTAATCGGCCCATACTTCATAGAAGGTAATCTGCGCCAAATGCAGTATAAGAAAGCACTGAGGAAGGTTAGAGGGTGTCACATGATAGCATTTTCCCGAATATCAAAGAATGTACTTTGATTTTCCTAATCGGATGTGTAGTTTTGTGAGATATTACCGTTTTGCAACAACTGTCACCCCATTATACATATATAATTCAAACTCGGGACCAGTAAAGAGAAAGTTAGTGACCAGTAGCGAAACATGTCACATACTAAAGAATATTCCGTTGTGTTTAAATGTGAGTGTGATCAGTGACGATCCATATCTGAGAATTGTCATATTGCGTAATATTATTTTCTCATATGCTTTGAAAGAGGGGTAAGTTTTTGTGGAATTTAGTGCCAACTGAAAGTTGCAGCGTAAGTACGCAAACAATTTATTTTGAAGACCCTATATAAGATATCGGCCGGATTGCGTCCACTTTCCCTCCTGTGTCTACCCTTAAACTGCAGGTAACTTCGTCCACATGTAATATCATTCATCAGCCCTTCTTCGCACACATGTTCTTCTCTTTCGTGCACTCTTCTCTTCGACGACGGTTCGTTGCTTGCGATTTTTTCGCAGTGTAAAGTATAGCCATGGTGTTTTGTTCTAAACTCCTCACTAGTTTTCTTTTCTCTTCCACTCTTAGTGATTCTTGATACATCTTTTTCTACGGACCGTTTCTGTTTAAGCACTTCTCTCCATAAACATTTTTGAAAACTATCGAACTGTTTTTCCCTTTTTGAGTGTCTATGATTCACTGTACACTATCTAATCTTATCTTTCTCCTCAAAAAGAGTGCATTTATATTTATATTAAATAGAATATTATAATATGTACTCATATCAAACTGGTGAGAAAGTATCAGAACCTATTAAAAAAGCGAAAGTTAGATAAAAAAATACACGTAGGGGAACGGAATCGCCACAAGAACACACTTCGCGTTAAGAATCCATAACGCTACTCACTGCGGCAAACCGACCGCAAATCTTTTATTTCTAATCCTCGCATGTTATCGTCTCCCGAAAGCTCTGATGGTAGTCGTGTTACTAACAAATTTTACCATAAAAATGTGTTTTTGATGGATTCTAAATGTGCCGTTGCCTTCAAATGGCATACTCTCATAATGCGCAAGTTACAATAATTTTTTTTACCACTAGTATGATGTTTCTCATCTTTTATTACAACGTATCATACAGTTGTAAGTAGGCTGTTTAGGTTTTTTCATTGGTAACGCCATCTCTGTATGAAAATCACTGCCTGTGCTGTGTGCAGTCTGTGGCTAGTTTTGCATTGTTGTCTGCCATTGTAGTGTTGGGCAGCGGCAGCTGGATGTGAACAGCGCGTAGCGTTGCGCAGTTGGAGGTGAGCCGCCAGCAGTGGTGGATGTGGTGAGAGAGATGGCGGAGTTTTGTAATTTGTCATGAACTGCTATATATATTATGACTATTAAGGTAAATACATTGTTTGTTCTCTATTAAAATCTTTCATTTGCTAACTATGCCTATTAGTAGTTAATGCCTTCCATAGTTTGAATCTTTTATTTAGCTGGCAGTAGTGGCGCTCGCTGTATTGCAGTAGTTCCAGTAACGAAGATTTTTGTGAGGTAAGTGATTTGTGAAAGGTATAGGTTAATGTTAGTCAGGGCCATTCTTTCGTAGGAATTTTTTGAAAGTCAGATTGCGTTGCACTAAAAATATTGTGTGTCAGGTTAAGCACAGTCAAGTATAATTCTTCAAAGGGGACGTTTCATATGGCGACCCTTAGCCGAGGATACCTCACTGGAATCTTCTGATTTTTTTTCTTGTAGTTCGTGTAATTAGTGTAGCTTTTGTTTATTGCTAGCGCGTAATTGTAGAGAGAATCTCCTTTGTAGTTGCAGTCTTTCATTGTTGTACAGTAAAACAGTTGTGGCATGCATGTAGATTTGCACCAAGTATTTCGCAGCTGCAATTAACTAGATGTTATTTTCAGTGCTATGTTAATGTGTTCTCTTATTTTTGCTCTTCAAATTGTGCTTTTCTGTGTTATCGTGTGAAATATTGTGACAATAATGGCGTGTGAAAAACGTAACACTAGGCTCCAAAGTAAATTGAGAAATAATAGTGACGACGAGCTTAGCTTGCCAGCACCACTGTGTAATGAATTAACAGACGTTCAAAGTAGTAATTTGGTAACTGTGCATAGGGAAATAGAGCGGGCAGCAAACAATGGCGTAGGCAGTGAAACAGGTAGTGAACAGGGAAGCATTAACGATCGATCAGTCGGCAACAGCTCGCCTCAGGAATACGAAATGACAGGACACAATCTTGCAAATACTGCAAATTCAGGTTTTGGGTCCTCACCGTTTTCTCAAATGAGTCAAGACACATTTTCTGCTTGTCAAAATGTGAATGTTGCCGGTGCAAATGCACTGCCGAAAATCATAGAGGAACAGATTCCAGACACTAATGCATTGTTATTACAATTAATGCAATAAATGGGACAAAATCTTCAAAAGTTAGACACAATGGAACAGAATCTTCAAAAGTTAGACACAATGGAACAAAATCTTAAAAAGTTAGACACCACGCTTGAACAAACACGTGAAGATTTAATTACTGAGTTACATAACATCGAATCGAAATGTCAAAAAGTCGGTAATGACGTAAAGACACAAATTTGTGAGCATTTCCAACCTATTTTTTCGCGTCATGAAAATGCATTACAGAATCACGAAGCAGCCATAAAAGAACTGCAAACTATTGTTCATGAAAATCACGACACCTTGCAAGCTAAAATTGACTCAGTTGCATCTACCGATTCGGTTACGCAACTTGCAAAAACTCAAGAAAACTTAAAGGACACAGTAGATACGATTTCAACACGAATGGACACTCTGAAACTTGGTTCAGAAAAACACACTGAGGAAATAAGTACACTATCGGAGAAAGTAGCCGAACTTTCGGATCAGTTCAATAATTTATCTACGAAGGTAGATGATAATCTGAATGACACAAAACCGGTAGTCTTCACTGACACAGAAGAGTATGAACAAATTAGAAAATTCAAACAAAATCAAAATCAAATCAATACACAGTACAAAAGAGAAATCCGGGAAGTATAAGATCAGTTGACGCAGGTAATACAAGAATTACATATTTCAGAGGACACTCGCGCTCCAATACGGGAAGAGGGACATAGAAATACGGAACAGCCACAAAATAATAACACAGCGCATTTCGGAAATTATGAAAGAAATTGGCAATGTGCACCGAATTTTGAGATGGAACCGCCGAAGCGAAGTAACAATGAGCGATGTGCGACTCGCCGACATGATGATTTTGACTATATGCTGTTCATTACTACACGTAAATTCAAAACATTTAAGAATTCTGACAACGACATTCATCCACAAGCATGGATTCATCAATTTTCTCATTGTTTTCCTCCCAACTGGTCATTGGAGCACAGGTTAGAATTTATGTGTGGCTACTTGGAGAATGAACCAGCTGTAAGAAAGCGATCGGTCATTCACGATTGTCACAGTGAAGGAGAATTTTATCATGCCTTCCTCTCAGCGTATTGGTCTCAAGCTACACAAGACCGAGTAAAACATAGCATCATAATGATGAAACGTTTCGAACAATCTGAATTTTCCAGTCTTATGAAATATTTTGAAGACATGTTGCATAAGAATCAGTATCTTTCAAACCCATACAGTCCCTCAGAACTCATCCGCATTTGCTTAATCAAATTACCTGAACATTTACGACATATTATTTTGGCAGGACGTTGCAAAGACGACATTGAAGCTTTTCAGGGACTCCTACAAGAATTAGAAATTGACACTGACAGTCGCGGGATGCGAAAACAGGAAAACAATCACTACAGGTCACATCCGTCACAATTCCGTGACGACAGAAGCAATAACTGGACACGACAAGCCTATTCTTACAACGTAAATCGTGACGAAAACAGACACCACCCATATGACAACCGTTGGCAGGGTAGTAATAATTACAGGGAAAGATCACCTTTCCGCGGTAATGACTATCACAGAGACAATCAGAGAAACAGACAATTTGGGAACCAAAATAATTATTATCAAGGGAGACAGAATAACTTTAGACGCAACGGTCCAGTGCGCAGTTACGATTCAGGGAGAAATTCTCCACCACGTGACCGACAAGAAAGAAACTATGGCATCTACCGACATGACGACAGACGATATGATCGTAACGACAGACCTGAATTGCATCAGAACTGGCGGGATTCAAACAGAACAGGGCCCTCTCGAGGAGGTGAATTTGTAGAAGTTAGGTCTCTAAATCCCAATAACGACGCGCGCCAACAAAGAGACAATAGGCAATGACTCATACCGCTGGGAGCCACGAAACGTACGTATGAAACTGACGACGCAGCTGCCGTAGCTAGTAATTACGTAAAAATGGAAGACATTAGGGACATCTTACTCCAGGAACACGACGTAAAACAGAACAACATTGCATATCCTGTGATTCACATTACAGTAAATGATGTAAAATTTACGGCTGTGCTTGACTCTGGCAGTCCCATTTCAGTAATTAGTGAAACAGCTTTTAGAAAATGCAACATATCGAACGATTGCCCCACACTTCCGTTACGTAAGATTAAATTACAAGGTGCAATCTTTGGAAAAAGTGTAGATGTACGCCAACAAACCAATTTAGAATTCTTTTGTCAAAGCCACAGCTTCTCTATGAACTTTCTTATTGTTCCATTATTGTCGACGGAAATTATATTGGGAGTAGACTTTCTTAACGAATACAAAGCAATCTTCAACTTTCACGATGCTGAAATAAGTTTAGAGAAGGAAGGTAAGTCAATAGCTTTGAAATTTGAAGATTGGCTCTCAAACCATGACGAGGAAATTAATCGGCTTTACCTTCTGTTAGACAGGAGTTCGGAATTTTCTACGGAACTAGACACTAACAATCGCTCTGCAAGTACTGACAGGGATGATATCGACGGCATATTTGAAACTAATGAGTTAATTCAGAATAAAATTCAAACAATTGAGAATTGTAATGACACTGATAGGCAGGACCTTTTTGAGATTTTACAAGCACATTCCATAGTTTTTACTCACAAAACAGGAACAATCAAGGGATTTCAATACCAATTTCGTGTTCGTGAGCATACTAAATTTTGTATTAAACCATACGTAATTCCAGCACATTATAGGGACCATGTTAGAACAGAAATACAATCTATGCTTAATTAGGGCATTATTGAGCCTGCAGTAAGCTCATACAACAATCCATTACATGTTGTTGAGAAGAAAAATGGATCGATCAGGCTTGTCTTAGATTCGAGACAAATCAATACTATCATCATTCCTGAAACGGACAGGCCGCAGACGATGGAAGAACTTCTTCAAAATTTTAATGGTGTAAAAGTGTTGTCTTCTATTGATCTCAGATCCAGCTTTTATCAGATCGAACTTCATCCAGAATGTAGAAAATACACATCTTTCCTTTGTTTCGGCGTTTGTTATCAGTTTCGGAAACTTCCTTTTGGTTTGAACATTTCTTCAGCAGCATTCATTCGCGGGCTAAATTCCATATTACCTGAGTTCTTAAAACGTCACATCACCTTATATGTGGACGATATTCTGATAGCAGAAGCCTCATGGGAACAACATAATCGCATCCTCAACAGTTTGTTACGTATTTTTGCAGAATCCGGAATTACAGTTAACTTGGAAAAATCTGAATTCGGTAGGACAATGGTGAAGTTTTTGGGACATATTATTTCTTCTGAAGGCAGTCAGCCGGATCCTGAAAAGTTAGAAGCAATAAGAGCCATTCCAGTTCCATCCATAAAAAAACAAGTCCGCGGTTTTCTAGGTCTCGTAAATTTTTACCGTCGTTTTCTGAATATGCAAATTCTTGTTACACCAAAACTTTGTTCTCTCACTGGAAAAAATGCTATTTGGAACTGGGACGAACAAACACAGTTGGAATTCAATTCTTTGAAAGAAGCGTTACTTCACGCGCCAATACTAGCTCATCCAGATCTGTCACAAGATTTCTGCCTTAGCACAGATTCTTCTAAAGTCGGTCTTGGTGCCCATTTATTTCAAGAAGCCATAGAAAATGACATTACTGTTCAGAAAACCATTGCTTTTGCTAGCCGAATGCTAACAAAATCTGAAAAAAATTATTCCGTTACTCAATTAGAAGCTTTAGCTATCGTTTGGGCATTTAACAAATTCCGTTTCTTTCTTTCTGGTAAGCACGTAAAAGTATACAGTGATCATCGTGCATTACAATTTCTTATGTCTTCAAAATTAAATCATGACAGGTTAAAACGTTGGGCATTGTTTCTGCAAGAATTCCGCTTCACAATAGTCTACATTCCCGGCAAGGAGAACATTGTTGCGGACGCACTGTCACGCGCACCGGCTGGGCTTGAGAAAAATAACACAGAAGGCAACCTCGAGAAAAATTTCAGTATTCTTTACATTCAGAAAGTCGCCTTTGAAAACTTCATCACCACATCTTTAAAGGACATTGCTCATGAACAAGATAAAGATCCGATTTGGAAAGACATCAAGAGCAAATGGCATGAAAAGACACACACACAGATTCGGCATTATTACCTGGTTAGAAACAACATACTGTTCAAACGCTGCACTGTTGATTACAAGCTATGGGTACTTTGCATTCCTGACGATTTTGTTAATAAGCTCATTTGGTACATTCATTTCAGCTATGCACATTTTGGCCCACGAAAATGTTATCATATTCTTCGAACGACTTGTTATTTTAACAATATGGAAAAGAGAATTCGAAGAGTCTTGCCTATTTGTAAACTTTGTCAAAAGGCGAAACCATCTGCTGTCTCACATCGTGCTCCGTTGTTTCCTATTATTCCTTCTAAATTAAAAGAATTTGCTGCTGTTGATCTCTTGGGACCGTTTGTCAGAACATCTAATGGATTTTCGTACGTTCTAGTCGCTGTTGAACTTATTCAAAATTTGTTTCTTTCACTCCGTTACCTAAAGCCACTGGACGGTCTGTATCCAACGCCTTTGTTAAAAATTTCTTACGTGAAGTTGGACACGTTAGTAAAGTCATTTCAGATAACGGACCGCAATTCAGATCTGCTGTTTGGTCACGCATGCTTCGGAATCATAAAATCAAACCTGTTTTTATTTCATTGTACTCACCACATTGTAACCCGTTTGAACGGATTTTGAAAGAAATCAATAAGCTTTGCAGACTTTATTGTCACAGGAAGCATCAGCATTGGGACAGATATTTACACTTATTTCAAAACGTGCTGAATGAAATGCCTCACGACTCCACTGCTTTACCACCTACTCTTGTACTAAAGAATGAAGACCCACCGAACAGAATCAGAGAGCTTGTACCTTTCCCGAATACACGTAAACTTCGACACAAAGACATAATTGACTTGGCTCTTAAAAATATAAAATCTGCAGCAGACAAAAGGAGAAAACTACACGGTAGAGCAAATGCAAAGAAATTATATATTGGTCAGAAAGTTCTCATTAAAGCTCATTCATTGTCACATAAGAAGAAACACTTGAGTAACAAATTCTTTTTAGTTTACAATGGACCTTACAGAATCCGACGTATACCACATGATAATTGCGTTGAAGTTGAAACTCTGCGTACTAGGAAGAGTAAAGGTTTACACCACATTTCACATGTAAAACCATTTATTGAAAGATAATCTGCTTTTTAACTTTGTATTTGCCATAAAACTTTTCACTTCACATTTCTAGTATGCTTTATCAGACTTAATAATCTGTTAATATGCAACAATGTTTGAAGTTAAATATCCAGTCTAGAACCTAGGGAACATTTTTAAACAGAAATTACGAATGCATTGTTATAGTGAACAGACCTCACAGTGTTATTGTGTGTGTACATTCTTGCTTGTTAGTTGCACGATTACATAACGACTATAAGGCTCACATACTTAGAACATTTACCAGTACTGCTAATGAGATTTTAATGCAACATTTTGGTTTACTTGAAATTTGGTGTATCATGAAGTAAGTACATTGGCTTCTGCAGAACTTAGCTTTCAGAGGACGATAACTACGACACTTCCACAGAGATTATCTTACAGCAAGACGCACATTTAGCGCTACAGGACACGTATTTGAGTGATTAATTTCGCACTTAAAACATGCATTTTTTAAGATATTTGAAGTACAATGATACAAGGGTTTTCTGTGATATATTTCATTCCATTGCTGTAATCTGTAACACCTGAGGGTATAATTACATTAATCCTCAGGGGGGTACACGCTTACTTTGTGTACCATGTGTTAGGCAAGCACAAGGAGCCCTAGCTAATATGGTATTTGCTTATACAACTTTACACATCGGTACCATATTTCTCTAAGACAGAATTACACAGCTATCTGATCATTTAACTGAGAGAGACAAACATTTTTTTTTACTATGTCACTGACAGATGTTTACGTAATTACACAGTTGGGTAACTTCACACTTACGAATTTGTATTTTGTCTGTACTTTGTGAACTGTTCATATTTTTTCGGATCCATTGTGATACTACGAGAGCTTTGAATGATGTATTTGGTATGAGATCATGATTTTTAAAGTACGTTTGAGGTAGATGACACTATTAAAATGAGCAGAGAATATTTTTTAGGGTTTGAAGTTATTGCAGAAAGCTACGACGTTTTTGAGATTTGACTGAGGTGTTATGATATTAGTACGACGACAATGTGTATTATGTTGTTGAGGAATGTTTATTATGCTACGTATTTCTCATGATGAAATATTGAAGAAGTGTCGATGAATATGTATATGTACAATGAGGTAAGGAATAACGAGTAGTGGTTAGGGACTCTGATTTGTGAAAAAGGTTGTTGGAAACCAAGAATCATACTTTAAGAATTATGAAATGTGTGTAAATGCGTGAATGTATCACAATGCAGGCGAAAATTTTTTGCACACTGTTATATTCATAGGATTTTGTTTCTACACATTTGTAACGTAAATTTTCGACCTGTGAAATTTTCATATGAGACTGTCACTGTAGTGGAAACTGGTGTCATAAATATTTTGGTAAGAAAGTTAAGTGACCACCTGCACGTAATGCGTCGTGGGCACCCAGCTGGGCGACAGTCGCCTGGAAAAAAGCCATTAGCGTGTGCCCCTTTCTGAAGTACAGGTGGCGAAAAAAAAAAGGGAGGCCATTATCCTCGCTATTGGCGTTCCTTTGTAGAAAGCATCGCAAAAACGACGTGGTCGAACTTGAAAACATATGATTACACTGTGGAGCTCTTAATTTATGATATTTACTGAAATGCCTAATGAAATGACGAGAAATATTTTTATGTCTATACACCTGATTATGACTACTGTCTCTCTAGTTGAGAGATTTTTCTACTAACTTATGAAATGCCTCATGACTACTGAATGATGTTCTTATGCTTTACTTTGTACATAGTTGCTTATTTCATTTGATATCTGGTTTCCAGCTGTCTTGCAGCATTGGTTTCATAAAATAAAAGTAAATGCATTTGCTAATGTGAACACTTTCTGTCAACAGATCTATTAAATAATAATTTTGTGATCCACATTCTTCAAAAAAGGAGCACTTGGAAAGGAAAGAACAATAAGAAGGGACTAGTAACATTAACTGCATACATAATATTCTTTTCAAGTACATGGTAATTTTTTTTTACAATAAGTTGTTGTGGTGCACCACTTTAATTACATAGACATTAAGATGTGATGATACATTACCTTTGTCTGCATTGTTATCTTTAGTGTACTATTTTTTCTGCTTGAGCTTTGTCATGCTTAGGTATACATTATAGCATTTACTGCTGCTGTTTGCCAGGCATAGTGCTACTGAATTTTAATTTGTGTTACTCTGCTAAGCCAGTTTTAGTACGCATTTATTTTTCTTGTTAGCTGCTCATTGCCTTATATTAGTTGTAATTTATGCTGCTTGCTTTGCCTTTTGTATTTTTTATCATTGCTGTTTGTGTTAATTGTTTTGTGCTGCTGCATTGCCTCGTCCCTTAGTTTAGCATCTGAGCTCAGTAGATTTAAGTTAGCTTAAGAGGGGGTAGACTATATAAGAAACTAACTATGATGAATTGGAAGAAATGCATTGAGAAGATATAAGAAAATGGTTTGGCCAAAAAAAAAAAAAAAAGGGTGGTGTACAGTGGAGAAAAACTATTTTGAAAGAGGATGTGAGCAGAATACAGAAAGTAGGCTTAGATAGTACTTTTGGGAATAATGATGAACAAAGGGAGATCTCCATGCAAAATACTGCAGTAAAACAAACCCTGTCCTTTCCTTTTGTGTCATCCCTCTATATGTTTGTGTACCCTTGTGTATTTGTGTTTTTCCTGTCTTTATGTGTTTAGCTGATGAGAGCTATGTTGTAGAATTTTTCTAATACTATGTTATTTACTTTGTAAAGATGTTTAGACATTATTTATTCTGTTTTTTTTAAATGCTTATGTGTGAAGTTGATATTTCGAAAGTTATTCAGACCTTTTATGTATATACTTATGTCATATTTCCTGTAACACTGATATATAAATGTTATTTATATTCTTTTGTAAAGCCTGTTTTACTACAAATGTTATCTGTATTGTTATGTTCTTTAAAGATGTATTTTGTACCTTTGTAATTGTATTCTCATGTTATAAAACTGTAATTGACACCAGTTCATCAAATTAAGTACCTTGTAAGTTACATTTCACTGCACACGTTTCTGTTGGTCATAGTATATGGGCAATATGTGAGAAGTAGGAACTGATAGTGTTTGCAAGTGTGTTAATAATTCAGCAAGGGACTGGATAACAGCATTGCTGGTTCTAAGGACATTTCAAACAAGTTTTTTGTGAGTGGACAAGTGGTGGTTATGGACTTGCTATATTATCCGCAAGACTCTTCAATGGTGATTGTGCACCTGCACAGTCACAACAGATGGTTGCTGGCCGTCTCTACATGGACTACAGTGGGTCTGCATCTTTGATGGCCAACCAATACCATTATTTCTACAAGGACTACAGTGGGTCTGCACCTTTGGTGGCCCACCAATATCGTAATCTCTACCAGGACTACAATGGGTATGCTCTGTGATGACCTACCTACCAGTATTCTTCAAAACTTCGAATGACTCTGTTGTGGGTTTGCTCTGTTGTGACCCATTACCTGTCTGCATGTCAAGAGTCAGCTCTGTCTTTCCGTTGGAAGGACAACACTACTTCTTCATGACTGCATGGAAATCCACTACTTCTGTGTGCATTTTCTTTTACTGCTCAGACTTTGAGAAAAACACTACTGTTTTACTGTGACGAACGATTAGGACTGCCTTTATGGACTGTGAGAAAGTTTAGCTTTTGACCAACATTGTATCAATAAGTGTGTGCATTTGATATCTTTGTTATTGTAATTATGAAAAATTTTATCAAATCATTATTGGCCACTGCCCAAAACAATTTGTAAAATTTTTTGTGGGGAGCATGGAGGCTATGTAAGTAGGCTGTTTAGGTTTTTTTATTGGTAACGCCATCTCTGTATGAAAATCACTGGCTGTGCTGTGTGCAGTCTGTGGCTAGTTTTGCATTGTTGTCTGCCATTGTAGTGTTGGGCAGTGGCAGATGGATGTGAACAGCACGTAGCGTTGCGCAGTTGGAGGTGAGCCGCCAGCAGTGGTGGATGTGGGGAGAGAGATGGCGGAGTTTTGTAATTTGTCATGAACTGCTATATATATTATGACTATTAAGGTAAATATATTGTTTGTTCTCTATCAAAACCTTTCATTTGCTAATTATGCCTATTAGTAGTTAATGCCTTCCGTAGTTTGAATCTTTTATTTAGCTGGCAGTAGTGGCGCTCGCTGTATTGCGGTAGTTCCAGTAACGAAGATTTTTGTGAGGTAAGTGATTTGTGAAAGGTATAGGTTAATGTTAGTCAGGGCCATTCTTTCGTAGGGATTTTTTGAAAGTCAGATTGCGTTGCGCTAAAAATATTGTGTGTCAGGTTAAGCACAGTCATGTATAATTGTTTTAAGGGAACGTTTCACAGTTAACGCCGGGTTTTCTGGAGATTCTCAATTTCCTGGTCCTCAGAAACGACATACAGACATATAGGCCTCAACTGAATGCCAATATGGCGCCTCACAATTATATACTGAAGGGAGACGTAGGTGGCGTACTGCCATCTCATTGGTCAACCTTCAGACGCACGTTCAGAATATGTAACATGCTAGATATTGCTCTACAGGTACGGAAAGACTCCGCAACGTGCTATTCAACGCTACGACCTCAGGAATTCGGCAAGTTCAGACCTCAACTTTCGGAAGGACGGCCCTTGAGCCGACGGCTTTAGATTTTGAACGAAGCTCTGGTGACGGAGGTTGTGGATGGTGGAGAGGGGAGGGGTGGAGGGCATACTCTTTCCAGGCGCGTTGAAGGTGTTCTGTTTCGAACATTTCGAACACACTTGTTCATGAGACGCTGGACAGTCGAGTTGATCATCGTAAATTGCAGATAAATTGTTGATAGTGCCAGTGTAGCTTGGCCTGTGCCGCAGAGGAATTTAAAGACTAGTTTCTTTACCTTTTGCATTTAGGAATCTCCTCCCATATGGCTTACTGTTTTTAATTTGCCTTTCCAAAGTTCAAATGTGTTTAAACGTGTTGAATTCCTAAGCTCATAAGTCCCTAGACTTACACACTACTTAAACTAACTTTTGCTAAGAACAACACACACACCCATGCCCGAGAGAAGACTCGAAGCTTAGGGGGGCATGCGTAGCATGGCGCCTCAAACCGCGCGGCCACTCCGCGAGGCCTTTCCAAAGTAAATGAGTGTACAAATGACAAGTGTGGCTTTCCTTCCGAGAACCACGTGGCCTTCATCCGAGTGGTTACATCTGGAGTCATTTCAGCTCTTGATTAATACTGTGCATTGTGAATTCACCCCTTGTATTATATTATACTTTTTAAGGCTCTGTGAAGTTGGGCCGTGGCTTGCAACACTGGAACTCTTAGCGAATTGTTTTGTGTGACTGCATGTGGTATTCGTTTCTAATCCATGGGTGCTGCATTCCATACTTGTACTAGCGGTGTGCTAAATATTTTGGAGACAAGGAGATCTCGTGAAAGTGCATTCTGAGTGACCCACGATTTGTAGGCTGCATTTCACTCGGTCTTTGTCTATTCGTATTGCGTATTCGCGACTTATGTAGAATGGATGCTCTTTGTAAGCAAGCGTACATTTGTTTAAGAGGATTGTGGGATTCTGATGAATTTTTGTTTGGTCAGTCTGCGAGTGATACCTCATGGACCTCCACGTTTTCTGGTGGCTTTAGGATACTGTAAATAATCTATGCCCGTGTTCAGGTTTTGACGAATAATTTTGTAAATTCGCTTTCCTGTAAATTAAATGTTGAATATATTGTTATGGACATAAAATCGGCGTCGTCCACATCAGTTCACCTTGACAATCCCATTTGTTTCTCAGCCAGGAAGTTTATCACATTTGAGCCATTTTAAATGATTCAATGTCTTAATTTTTTTTATTTTAACCACGAAAGACAGTACTGAGTTCGTTTTGAGACATTGTGGTGCTTGTTACTGGAGAAAAGAACTCTAGCCTTTATTGAGGAAACAAGCACGCGCGCCTGTGGTTGCAAGTATGAGAGTCGCAGTCATGACTGCAGGGAATCGTGCAGCAAAACCAGATTAAAACAGGCACATAAGGCGGTTAAGTTTACAGCTTTCGTTTCCGTAATACCTGATCTTCGTGAAGTAGTGTGTATTTTTGATGATGATCGTAGGAAGGTGTATTCTTTCATCCGTACAGTTTAAACATTATCATATGTATTCATTTTCATTTTTTGTAAATTGGTAAGAAAGAGTAAAACGTTAAACACACTATACATGGTGAAGAAAAATGCCAAACTTTTAGGTCGGTATGCGATTCATTATCCAGATTTAAGACAAAAGCTTATCTAACAAAATAAGATCGTGTGCATTTTGGAAACACATGTATGAGAACGAAGAGCTGGCAACACTGTCACGCAGGGCAGCGCTTCGGAATGTACAGAGAAACGTGTATCAATGCGCGTTACCGTACCAGCCGTTGTTGCTCACCTAGTAGACTACTGGGAAATCACGTCCACATCCATCATGGAGCTATGGTTGGAATCCTCGGCAGCCTCCCTTTTCATTTTTTAGTTCCCCAATTCTCGTCGTTGATAAGCAGAACATTATTCTGTCACATGACAATAGTCTGTCACACGATAGTGGGATCTAAATAAGTGCATGTGTATCTTTACTAACCGCGCAATGCAAAGACGTAAACGGTCCTGTCGGGTCCACGTAAGGCGGCTTCCCAGCAGAGTACACAAACGATGAATACGTCGATTTGATATGGTTTTTGTGCTGCGTGCATCCGATAACTAAGTTTAAATTTTTATTTGCGGGAGATCTAAAGCTGTTCTGCAACATGCTCAGCGTAAACAAATACATGCATTTAGCATGAACATGATAACTAAGCTATTGCTGATGTTGATCGTCCGTATGCTGCACTGTACCCTCAAAGGCGCCATCTCGAAAGAACGTTTCTCGTCGCATGGATCAACGCCTTCGGAAAACCGGTAACGCTCGTCAACAAGTAATGGACAGCGTTCGTCCATGGACTAGACGTACTCCATAAACAAAGGACGAGGTTCTTGAAACCATTGACGAGTCTCCTCAGCGAAGTACGCATGGTATTGCAAGGTAGTTCCAGTTATCTCAAAGACTGGTTCTTGAAGAGTTGCACGATGAAGAATTGCACCAATATCGTTTACACGTTAACTCAACACCAGAACCCAGAAGACCGCATTCGACGAGTACAGTTTTGTGAATGGCATTTGAATCAAGTGGAAGGTAACGAACCTTTCATAAGTAACCAGATACAGACTGACGAATCTAGCTCCCTTCGTGAAGGTGTATCCAGCCTCCGCAACAGCCATTACGGGTCAGAGCACAACCCTCATCTCATCTGTGCACGCGGCTTTAAGGAACGCTTAGGTATAAACCCGCGGGCTGGAATCGTGGGTGGAGTGCTTTTGGGCCCTTCTTTATTTCCGGACAGGTTGAATGTTACCTGTCGTCTTTTACTACCGCAAGGTTCTGGTAAGAAGAGCTATGCAAAGTATCTGTTTACTGGCGCACTAACTCCCGAGAATGACTCTGCAAGTAGAGTCTACGTTTGCTCGCTTGTAACAAGTACCAAACACAAAATTTCTGATTAGTGGTCCAAATTCATTTAAATATTAATTAAATAAACTGATAAAAAGGCCCACGTCACAGATCATTTGATGATTTAATATAACACCAATCCAATAATCATGATAAATTTTGTTGAAACATTTCTAAGAGGAGGTGCAAACTGACTGATTTTAAGGATCCTGACTAGAGAGCGGAATAGCGCTGTGAGATGTAATAGCAAAGAATTTAACAATAATTCACATTTATTTTTTCATTAACAATAACACACACACACACACACACACACAGAAGTTAAAATACAGTTATTGGGATGCTAGAGCGTGCATCGACACAAGGCACACTATACAGCGCAACATCTGGACCGTCACATATGGGGCAAGAATGCTAAATTACTGGATACGATTTATCAAGATCACACACACCACGTTCACATGGTCACTCACACAACGAAAGATAGAATTTAGAAAAAAGCTTTCCTAACCCACATGTAAGCTCTCTGGGTCATGGTGCGGCTGCCTCTAACGGTCAATTTTAGAGAACAAAGTCTACATCTAAAATACCGCACAACTCCATAATTTTGTAAATAAATTTACCAAACTGGAGCACATCTGCTCCGCCATGAAACTGAGGCTTCAATTCGAACACGAGAGGTCTTTCTGTTGAACTCGAGCCTCATGATGTACAAAGAAACACACGTGGTGCTCCAGAATACGGACTACAAAGTCTGTGGGAATGAAACACAAACTGGAAGGTAAATTAAATAAAAGTTAGCACAAGCATTCCACAAAGTACACACTTCATACACAATACGCTAAACTAACTAATTCTGTACAACGTGTGATGGCACCGCTCGGCCACGCCAAGTTACATTTTCACTAAAGGCCTTATCTAATAAACTGAATGTTACTGAAATTAACACCGTGCCCTGATTGAATTAGTTGGTGCGGCATGATTATCACTGCCACGCACCAGTGTGACTACCGGGAAATCAAACAAAGCTCTCACACATTTCAACTCCGCAAACAGAGATTCAACTCAGAGCATCCGTACTCACCGCCGTCCTAGGGAAGAGTAACTTAATCGTCTCTCCCGCCCGGGGTCCACACACGGTGGCTGGAAGGGCCCAGAGAGCGTAAGCGGTTTCCTACCTGTACCAACCTCACAATGGGTGCTGACCAGTGGTCACTAATGCCTCTCTGACCCATCGTGGCAGTATTCGAAACTCGATACAGCGGTTGGCTACACTGATCTTAGCATTCATAGAACCATGTAGCGTCTCACATAAACCCGTTACAAGGTTGAATGCTTCAATGTATCGTACGATTCTTTGCAGTACTTTGCCCGATGCATTAGCAGCCTTCCATTTGATGTTCGTCGACGACGATGCTTTCAGTCTGATTTTGCACCGGCACGCTTTGAAATGAATACGCGTAACTGTTTAAATGAAGTGTTTCCAGGGAAATGGTTGGTTGTGGAGGTCCAGTGTTCTGTCTCTACGATCCCCGGACCTTAATCCACTATATTTTAGTTTGTGGGGCCACTTAAAGGAACAAGTTTATAGTACCCCACCTATGAATGTAACAACCTAATAGCTCACGTGCATGTCGCTCGGCGATAGTGGATGCAGGTGTCTTGCGTAGGGTCCAGCAAAATATGATCCAGGGAGTGGCGAAATGTATGCAAATGCAAGGAGGTCACTTTGAACAACTTCTCTGATGTGAACGTTGCTCGTGCGTGTACTTAACTGTCCTGTGAGATAAGCTTGGACGTCAATCGTACAAAATGGAGTCATTGTGCATAACATAATGTGCAATCTAGTGTAATCTACCTATTGTGTTTTTTGTACCTTACTGGATACAGATGATGTCATTGTACCCAGTAGTATTTTCTGTTGTCTTTATTTGTGCCATGGACTAAACAAAGTGGTCGTTTATGATTGTAAGAAGTTCGTGTTATGTCTTAACGTTTACATAGAGGTAACAGTAACAGAAACAAATACATAAGATATCGCAATGTGAAGGTGTAAGTTAGTTGCAATTTGACGCTTTAACTGACAAAAATATGTTTGGTGCGAACTCGAAAATCAGCGAATATGCATATCCGCATCCCATTTCCTTGTCTCACTGAGGTAACTGGACGGCTCTGTTACAGTAGAGAGTGCATTCTACTTGTTCTTGCCAGCCTGCACGCAATTACATCATTGTCAGTGCTTCGTTTTTCAAATCTCATTTCGATTGAACCTGCTGGCGAGACTACGTTTTTCTGCATACATCTTTGTCTTTAATTGAGATGAAGAATCGCAAGCCGACTGGGGAAATATGACTTTGGCGTGAATAGTGCCCTCTACCACACAGCGCTTGGTGGCTAGCGGAATATACCGGGTGAACAAAAAGTCAGTATAAATTTGAAAACTTAATAACCCACGGAATAACGTAGATAGAGAGGTACAAATTGACACACGTGCTTGGAATGACATGGGGTTTTATCAGAAAAAAAACAAAAAAAAGTATTGCTAGACGCGTGAAAGATCTCTTGCGCGCGTCGTTTGGTGATGATCGTGTGCTCAGCCGCCACTTTCGTCATGCTTGGCCTCCCAGGTTTCCAGACCTCAGTCCGTGCGATTATTGGCTTTGGGGTCACCTGAAGTCGCAAGTGTATCGTGATCGACCGACATCTCTAGGTATGCTGAAAGACAACATCCGACGCCAGTGCTTGACCATAACTCCGGACATGCTTTACAGTGCTGTTCACAACATTATTCCTCGACTACAGCTATTGTTGAGGAATGATGGTGGACATATTGAGCATTTCCTGTAAAGAACATTATCTTTACTTTGTCTTACTTTGTTATGCTAATTATTGCTATTCTGATCAGATATGGAAATGTCGTGTGGCTAGGGCCTCCCGTCGGGTAGACCGTTCGCCTGGTGCAGGTCTTTCGATTTGACGCCACTTCGGCGACCTGTGCGTCGATGAGGATGAAATGATGATGATTAGGACAACACAACACCCAGTCCCTGAGCGGAGAAAATTTCCGACCCAGCCGGGAATCGAACCCGGGCCCTTAGGATTGACAGTCTGTCACGCTGACCACTCAGCTACCGGGGCGGACTCTGATCAGATGAAGCGCCATCTGTCGGACATTTTTTGAACGTTTGTATTTTTTTTTTGTTCTAATAAAAGCCCATGTCATTCCAAGCATGTGTGTCAATTTTTACCTCTCTATCTACGTTATTCCGTGATTTATTCAGTTTTCAAATTTATACTGACTTTTTGATCACCTGGTATATGCAGATGTAGATATATAGATGTAGACTGGCAAGTGACTTTTACAGTCACCCACACTTAACAGATACACTTAGGGCACTCCTCTCAAACAACGTGTGGAAGAGGGTGGGTGGGTGTAGACGCCTTTCTAATTGGGCGGCGAATGTTCCAGCCAACAATCCCATGCAATTCTTCGGTTCTCTTTTGATGTATGTGGCATTTTACTAATTAATAACCTTAGGAATAAGCCTCAGGTCGTGAAGGTAGTGTTCACATGTCCTGTGTTTAAGACAGCTATATTATTTTATCATCATTTTCTTTTTTATCACCACATCTCAACAGCAAGGGAAATCACATACCAGACTAACAAGGAGGTGTTCATGAAAAGGCCTCAACGGAGATTTTGAAAAGTAATCGTGAAGAACGTGTTCGTTAGGCGGCACAATCAATCATCTCCAATAGCAAGCACCCCCCCAATTTCATCTCTGTCCGCCATATGATACCTCTGGAGATGCCCGCGATCTATTTCCCGACGGACAATCACGGTCGAGGGGCAGAAGGTTGGCGGCAGATGGGGGGGCAGCCGCGCTGAGCACTAAAAACATCCCAAAACGCCAGAACGTGTGTGAACGCACCTCCAGATGGGGGGCAGATAGGCCACGCCACGAAGACTGATCAGGTCCTCAACGTCGCAGCCACCCCGCGCGCGCACGTAAAAACGCGGCGGGATACGGTAGATGATGGCGGCGATATTCAAATGGAGTCTCCGAAAGTAAACTGGGCCTCCAGTGGAGGTAATAAACATGCCGACGATAACAGCAATTAAGCAGCATGTAGGGCGGTCGGCCCTTCCGCAATTATCACCTCAGTCTGCCCCGCCCCGCCCAGAGGCACCGTGTAATGAGTGGTCGGACTGAGCCCCTCACAGCCGCCAGCGTCCGCGCCCTTATCACAGCGCCGCTATCGCACTAATAACACACTTCCGCGAGCCTCCCTACACGGCGAGCCGCCCTAATGACTAAATCATCCCCGGCCTAGGCTGTAGGCTGGCCCATCCGCGGAGGGACCTGTCCGCTGCTGGGCTGCCTCACTTGCCCTTTCATGAGAAGGGCAGGTGATCGCAACGCAGTGACTATATTGGGGCGTAATGGACAATCTATATTGCGACACTGGACTGTTTATCTCACCATCTATTGCGAAAATTAAAACATCCAAAAAGTATTGGTCAAGTCTTGAGATGACGAGCCAAGTTCTTCAGTAACTGCAGATCAGTTAGTTCTAGTCTCGGTCGGCACACAGTTTTAATCCGCTACGAAGTTTCATGTCAGCGTATATTCCGCTAAAGAGTAAAAATTTCATATTGGAATATTTTATTTATTTATAAATCTACAACTTAAGCAGCTGCTACTTCGCTCGGCTAGACTGTATGATCTGCTCATTTTTTTTTCTTTAATCGGATTTTTATGTTCTTCGCAAACTGCGACATCTTCTAAACTTTTCACCCTAATTAAGACCACAAAAGAATGGTCTTCTCGGAATGTGCTTCTGACCAAAAAACAATCCTGGTAGCTGGAGTCAGAGGTCTTTGTTAATACTGTTTTTGGAGTGCACATGTTGATATTTCCAAACACATATTTCTTTAGCAGTTAAATACCAGTTTTCATAGATTTAGCTTGATAAGTGTTTTAATATAAACATTTTCATATAAATAGTCATCACCTATTTAACCCTCTTTCAGAAAAACACTGAAACTCATACTTTTTATTTCTAAACGAGAACGCGAATACAAATTTTCACATATTTAATTTCAAATATCCTTTCGTAATGAAATATTTCCATAAAAACTTTCATCCCGTATTTTGTCCCTTGGGGTTTAAATTTCCAAAACATTGAAACACGTATTTTTTTCCAACAGAGAAGTCAAATACCAATTTTCATAGATTTAGCTTTAAAAATGTTTTCATAGCAAAATAGTTTCCTAGACCATTTCAGCCCCTATTTCACCTCCTTAGGACTTGAATTTCCAAAAACAATGAAACAGGTGTCTTTTTATTTCTAACCGAGTTGTCAAATACCAATTCGGATAGGGGTAGCTTTAGAAATGCTTGAGTAGTTCTTTAGTAATGATTTATTTTCAGAAAAATTGCACTCACTAATTTACTCTCATAGTGGTCAGATTTCCAAAAATGCTGAAACAGATATTTATTTATTTCCAACCGAGAAACCAAATACCAGTTTTTGTAGTTCTAACTTCAAAACTGCCTCAGTAGCGGCATATTAAAAAAAGCTTTTTATCCCCTGTTTCAACCCTTTACAGGTGGAATTTGGTAAATTCCCTTCTTAAACGATTCCTACAACGTAAGATTAATACCATTTTCCAATTTCAAGTTTCTATCCTTACTGGCTTGGACTGAGCAACGATGAGTTAGTCAGCCAGAACGCTTCCTTTTATTTGTAGAGATTTCACCTGGTAAACAGACATTCCTGGTGAATTAACATTACAGTAATTGTGCTAAAATCATCAGAAAATACACCGGTGAGGCAAACTTATGATCACTTCGCACTTCGAAACTGAATACCCCAATCGCTCTCATACGGAGATTCACACTCAGCACGTAATCGAAGGTACAAAGTTAAAGTGCACCATATTCCGTCAATAATGAAGCATCAAAGCCAGCTCACGATTCAACGCGAAAATAATCACGAAAGTGAACTGGGCACGCGATGTACGAAGCGAATCGTGACCGGTTACTGATCTATTAATGACCGATTAATTATAGTTTATACTTGTGTTGATGCATTACGCCTTCCAGAATGACGAGATCACACAGGGAATGCCCTCCAGCCTGGACCCTTCTGACGATTGTTGCAGTGTGTTTGCTTCCAGACATTTCACACGCTGTATGATAAAAACCGTCCGTCCGATGGAGAGTAAAACGTGATTCATCTGAAAAGACAACCTGTTTCTTCGGTATTAGCGTGCAAATTCCAACCTTCGTCGCCAACGAACAGTAGTCAGCATGGCTGATGAAACAGGCGCCTACTGCTGAGGCCTATATGTAGCAACTTTCGTTGAACTGTCCTTGAGGAGGCACTGTTGGTAATCTCTTGGTTCATCTGGTCAGTCAATTGCTCAACAGTTAGAAGCATATTCACCTGTCACCGCAGCCGTCGTTCACCTTTGTCACCTATACAGGGTGTTACAAAATGGTACGGCCAAACTTTCAGGAAACATTCTTCACACACAAATAAAGAAAAGATGTTATGTGGACATGTGTCCGGAAACGCTTGATTTCCATGTTAGAGCTCATTTTAGTTTCGTCAGTATGTACTGTACTTCCTCGACTCACAATCAACATGTGTGGGCTGACGAGAATCCGCACGCAATTGTGCAATCACGTCATCAACACAGATTTTCTGTGAACGTTTGGGCAGGCATTGTTGGTGATGTCTTGATTGGGCCCCATGTTCTTCCACCTACGCTCACTGGAGCACGTTATCATGATTTCATACGAGATACTCTACCTGTGCTGCTAGAACATGTGCCTTTACAAGTACGACACAACATGTGGTTCATGCACGATACCGAGCGAGGTGGCGCAGTGGTCAGACACTGGACTCGCAGTCGGATGGACGACGGTTCAATCCCGCGTCCGGCCATCCTGATTTAGGTTTTCCGTGATTTCCCTAAATCACTCCAGGCAAATGCCGGGATGGTTCCTTTCAAAGGGCACGGCCGACTTCCTTCCTCGTCCTTCCCTAATCCGTTGAGACCGATGACCTCGCTGTCTGGTCTCCCTCCCAAAAACAACCCCCCTCATGCACGATGGAGCTCCTGCACATTTCAGTCGAAGTGTTCGTACGCTTCTCAACAGCAGATTCGGTGACCGATGGATTGGTAGAGGCGGACCATTTCCATGGCCTCCACGCTCTCCTGACCTCAATCCTCTTGGCTTTCATTTATGGGGGCATGTGAAAGCTCTTGTCTACGCAAACCCGGTAACAAAAGGAAAGACTCTTCGTGCTCGTATTGTGGACGGCTGTGATACAATACGTCATTCTCCAGGGCTGCATCAGCGCATCAGGGATCCCATGCGACGGAGGGTGGATGCTTGTATCCTCGCTAACGAGGGACATTTTGAACATTTCCTGTAATAAAGTGTATGAAGTCACGCTGGTACGTTCTGTTGCTGTGTATTTCCATTCCATGATTAATGTGATTTGAAGAGAAGTAATAAAATGAGCTCTAACATAGAAAGTAAGCGTTTCCGGACACATGTCCACATAACATATTTTCTTTCTTTGTGTGTGTGAGGAATGTTTCCTGAAAGTTTGGCAGTACCTTTTTCCTAACACCCTGTATACTTATATGGATATACCTATATAATATTGAAGACCTGTAGCCGTCTAGAACGAAATTAGTATGATATTAATACCTTCTTCTGCTAATGGGCATTGATATATATCAACGGGGACAGGTGAAAATGTGTGCCCCGATCGGGACTCGAACCCGTGACCTCCTGCTTACATGGCAGACGCTCTATCCATCTGTGCCACAGAGGACACAGAGGATAGTGTGACTGCAGGGACTATCTCGCGCACACCTCCCGCGAGACCCTCATTCTCACCTTGTATGTCCACACACTACATTCGTAGTGTCACACACCAACACACTCATTGCTCGTGGAAGACATTCTTACCAAGTCCCGTAAGAGTTCGGGGAATATGTGTGCATCCGCACAGAAGAAGAAGATCGTGGCCGGTGTTGCCAGAACTATATCCTTATACGGATATGGTGTCTGCTCTTTCTGCGTTTTGCGACGCACCGTATACTTTAACTACGGCGGCACGCAAACTTAGCCGTTTCCACCATTGTCCCGAAAACCAAAGATCATGTGTACTTTTGGGCATGAGATAAACCGCTCCGTTTCCGCATTATGGCAACGACTGAACTGTTTCCCACGTCCCACTGGCACGCTTTATACACTCCTGGAAATTGAAATAAGAACACCGTGAATTCATTGTCCCAGGAAGGGGAAACTTTATTGACACATTCCTGGGGTCAGATACATCACATGATCACACTGACAGAACCACAGGCACATAGACACAGGCAACAGAGCATGCACAATGTCGGCACTAGTACAGTGTATATCCACCTTTCGCAGCAATGCAGGCTGCTATTCTCCCATGGAGACGATCGTAGAGATGCTGGATGTAGTCCTGTGGAACGGCTTGCCATGCCATTTCCACCTGGCGCCTCAGTTGGACCAGCGTTCGTGCTGGACGTGCAGACCGCGTGAGACGACGCTTCATCCAGTCCCAAACATGCTCAATGGGGGACAGATCCGGAGATCTTGCTGGCAAGGGTAGTTGACTTACACCTTCTAGAGTACGTTGGGTGGCACGGGATACATGCGGACGTGCATTGTCCTGTTGGAACAGCAAGTTCCCTTGCCGGTCTAGGAATGGTAGAACGATGGGTTCGATGACGGTTTGGATGTACCGTGCATTATTCAGTGTCCCCTCGACGATCACCAGTGGTGTACGGCCAGTGTACGAGATCCCCACACCATGATGCCGGGTGTTGGCCCTGTGTGCCTCGGTCGTATGCAGTCCTGATTGTGGCGCTCACCTGCACGGCGCCAAACACGCATACGACCATCATTGGCACCAAGGCAGAAGCGACTCTCATCGCTGAAGACGACACGTCTCCATTCGTCCCTCCATTCACGCCTGTCGCGACACCACTGGAGGCGGGCTGCACGATGTTGGGGCGTGAGCGGAAGACGGCCTAACGGTGTGCGGGACCGTAGCCCAGCTTCATGGAGACGGTTGCGAATGGTCCTCGCCGATACCCCAGGAGCAACAGTGTCCCTAATTTGCTGGGTAGTGGCGGTGCGGTCCCCTACGGCACTGCGTAGGATCCTACGGTCTTGGCGTGCATACGTGCGTCGCTGCGGTCCGGTCCCAGGTCGACGGGCACGTGCACCTTCCGCCGACCACTGGCGACATCATCGATGTACTGTGGAGACCTCACGCCCCACGTGTTGAGCAATTCGGCGGTACGTGCACCCGGCCTCCCGCATGCCCACTATACGCCCTCGCTCAAAGTCCGTCAACTGCACATACGGTTCACGTCCACGCTGTCGCGGCATGCTACCAGTGTTAAAGACTGCGATGGAGCTCCGTATGCCACGGCAAACTGGCTGACACTGACGGCGGCGGTGCACAAATGCTGCGCAGCTAGCGCTATTCGACGGCCAACACCGCGGTTCCTGGTGTGTCCGCTTTGCCGTGCGTGTGATCATTGCTTGTACAGCCCTCTCGCAGTGTCCGGAGCAAGTATGGTGGGTCTGACACACCGGTGTCAATGTGTTCTTTTTTCCATTTCCAGGAGTGTATAACTCCACTGCTAGTGCTACCACCTGCCATCTGGCAGTGGTCACGTTAATGTGACTGGACCGCGTATTTGAAATCTTTAGTAAAGCGAAAACCCTGCTCTGATATTCTTGAGTTTGCTAATTAAAATTCCGTTGTGCAATTTTCTCCTTAGGATAAAGACAAGGGCTAACAATCAATTAATATTCACCGAAATTCAGACGATTTGTAACTCAGCGCCAGGCAGATAAAGCTAAGCATGGTATTTGTACGACAGATAGCTCTCAGCCCTTGTTATAAGGCGGAACTCATTTCCACCATAAAGCAAAACCGTGGGAATCACTTTTACTTACGCCGTTCAGCGGACATTGCTGAATAAGGGTCTCCGCAGTAGATGACCTCTATGTGATCCCATGTTAACCCAACGGTTTCATCAATTACAATTGCAACGAGCACGGGGTCATATACAGGGTGAGTTCGTAAGAGAGTACAAAAATGTAACAGGATACAGAGAATTCTCCAATGAACAAGGCAGGGGTCGGAGAAGCTTAAAGAGAAATGTAAACAAACTTGTCTAGAGCTTTGTCTAGCATTACTGTCTTCCGGCTTATTTACAACTAACATACAAACAAGTTTACAGGCACTGTGCTGTTTATTTACATGTACATTCTGTATTTCCTGCAAGGAAACAAGAAGAATGAGCCTAATTGTTAGAAAGTGACGATGAAAGTCTTGTTTACTTTACTTGTCCATATGGTGGCTCTGTTTTATCGTATTTACATTGTCCCATGCCTGGTGCAGCACCAGTACAGTTTTTCAGAACTCACTCTGTAACCTCCCAATAGTAAAAATATGTATAACATTCACATAAAGTGTAACCTCCCAACAGTTTATTATTCCGTAACCTCGCAATAATAACGTGACCAACCTCCCAAAAAAGATGTGACACATATACAACCTTTCAATAATTAACTGACTGTGAATTTAAACCGGTAAATTTGGACGTCAGTAGTGCTGTGTCATGGCCCTGAAAGATCATTCTGAATAAATTGAAACTTCTTACCTCAATGAAGTCGCTGGATAACGCGTATATATCTGCTCCTATAAGAAATTTTTCTGGCATAGCCCAGTGCAATGCTGGCCGCTAGATTTGTCGTGTATAAAAAGAAACAACCGATTTTTCTTTACGATAATTGGAATGGCCATGGATTGCAGAAATTAGTAAATTCTTTAAATTCAAATGAATGATTATCAAAAAAAATTTTATAAAAATGATTATTATTAAGATTTATTAAAACATTTATATGGGACTTGATATAACAATAGTACAAATTTTGTTGTAACAAACTACATATGGGCGCGGCTGCTTCTACCTTATACTACATCGCTCAGGCACCACCATCGCTCCCCACGACCGGCCTCACGAACTCCATACACCAGACTGCCAGCTACTACTTACTCCTACTGACATTGCTCTTACTGCAGCCAACACTGCTCTCTGGTCTGAGATTCTCTTACAGCTTACATATCGCAGGCAGCGCGTGAGCAATCCATCGAAATTACATCTGGTCGAGTGCGCTAGCAATAAATTCCTTAGTCATGGACCTCTTACAAGTGACATGCACTTTGTGTATGAGGAAGTACTTTGCAATGCCCTCGCTGCTGGAAGGCTGTACAGGGAACCATTTCCTAGCTGGCATCATCTGTCACGACAAATGTTCAGTTCACTCGATCGACGAATGCTGGAGACTGTTTCACTGGAAAGAAGAAAAGAGGGACCTGACAACATGAGTACCATGCCAGGGATATTTGTCAGGGTGCGTCAGAATTTTGTTCGTCAATGTCATGCTTGCACTGAAGTTTATGGCCGTCAGTTTCAAAAATGGTTCAAATGGCTCTGAGCACTATGGGACTTGGCATCTGAGATCATCAGTCCTCTAAAACTTAGAACTACTTAAACCTGACTAACCTAAGGACATCACACACATTTATGCCCGAGGCAGGATTCGAACCTGCGACCGTAGCGGTCGCGGGGTTCCAAACTGAAGCGCCTGGAACCGCTCGGCCACCTGCGGCCGGCCAGTCAGTTTCAGAACGTTTTGTAAGATACTGTACAAATGATAAATTCAGTGTGTCAGTGATGGTATTTTGCAGATTACTGTAACTTATGTAAATAAAAAGTACACTGTAATGTGATTTTATTCCTATTACCGCCTTAAGCTGGCTTCTCTGACCACTGTTTCCCTACCTCAAATTGTTCAGTGGAGCATCCTCTATGTGCTGTTAAACTTTTGCATGCTCTTACGGAAACACCCTGTTGTGTGGATCACAGGATACGTGTCACATGATCGGATAAATAACGTTTCTTGTTAAGCCAGTTCAATGCTCGTGTACGGATACATCGTCATCAAGGCTGACAGCAGATCGAAAAATACACAGCGACATGGACACAGGCCTATGAAGGCGGCAGTATTATGCTCTTCACTTGAGCTTCCATGGGACCTGACGTAGTTATCGAGGGAACTGTAGCTGTCGACTACGTGAACGTTATTGTGTGCTCCAACCTGGATCCCTTCGCGTTTGATGATTTACCTGACGTCTATGGCATCTTCCTACAGGGTAGTGGTCTGTTTCACAGGGTCAAAAACATACTACAGTGGCTTGAGGAACATGGTATTGAACTCACATAGATGCCGTCGCCACGAAATTCGCCCAGTCTGAAACCGATGGAACACATCTCGCACGCTATCGGCTGCCAGCTCCACGCCTATAAATCACCGGCCGATAATTTACTAGAACTGTATGACCTGTCCGTAGATATCTGATGCCAGTCACTTCCGCAAACCGACCGAGAACATGTCGAATCCTGCCATGCAAACTGCTGCTGTTCTGCGCTCCAAAGTTGGATCAACATGCCACTAAGCTAATGGTAGTAACGTTTTGGCTTATTAGTGTACTCTTAGAACAATGACAGACACCCTCTGTGTCGGGTCACATGAAGTACAACACGCAAAAAAGTTAATCATAGGCTACCAATTTATGTAGTTAGCGAAAAACATATCATTCTTCCCGTATTTTTTTCTTATTACATATCAGTAGAGTAGAACTTTTCGTAAGTGATTGTCCACAGCTGATAAATAATTTGAAAAATGCATATTTCTACAACTGATAGCACAAATATGCTCTGCCGGCCGCGGTGGCCGTGCGGTTCTAGGCGCTGCAGTCCGGAACCGTGGGACTGCTACGGTCGCAGGTTCGAATTCTGCCTCGGGCATGGATGTGTGTGATGTCCTTAGGTTAGTTAGGTTTAAGTAGTTCTAAGTTCTAGGGGACTGATGACCTAAGATGTTAAGTCCCATAGTCCTCAGAGCCATTTGAGCCATTTGAAATATGCTTTTGCCGTATCAGTGTAATTTCTTAAGTGCAGTGTCGATGTGTTACGTACAATTCAAAGAAACTCATTTGTTTGGTGCTGTGAAACCCACGTTACTTGAGTTATGTCAATAGCTGAAACAGGTCTATTGTTCATTTGTGTACCTTGATTCCCGGCGAGAAAACCGTCATACGCCGTTAGTAAACAGATGAAGCGTGTCCTCTTCGCCTGACTGACATATGTCACTCGGTGGTACGCCTGTCTTTTTTATGTGGTCTTCGATAAGTTATTTGTGTACACTGCATAGATAAAACGGAAACACCAGCACTGGCTGGCGGCACTTCGAGGCATTGCGTTTCGGTCGTCAGACAATGCGACTGCTACCACGCAAAAAAAGAACCACAAGGCTTATCGCAATTGATGCGAGCTTCGAGTGAACCTGCACGTCAAATAAATCCTCAGGAAACAACGTCAACAGGGACATTACTCTTCGTCACGGTGTGACTGAAATGATCTCTGTGTAACGTAAAAACGCCGTGAGATAGAACGTACGTTCGTTGTCCGCTCGGAATATTTGCGATAGCATTCGTGGCTTGTCCGGGAGGATAGATCGAATTTTCGTTTTAGTCGGACAGGAGGAGAGTGCGGAAATGCAAAATTGCTGCTGGCGCCGGACTGCTGCAACGTGATATAGCAAATAATACATGAAACGAAGCATTATGTGAGTTCTGCCGTTGCAGAGGGTTTCGGTGTCAGCGGACAAACCACGTTACAGAATAGGGGCCTATGCAACGGTCAAACACCCGAAACGAATGCCTCTGAGTACGAAATTGATGACAACCATTGTTTCTTGCGCGTAGTGCAACCATTGTCTCTTCGAGGTGAGTGAATTAGAAATTCACGGGTACATAATTTTGGAGGGACGTTTTGAAGGCTTTAGAGACTTGTATTATTGCAGCCGTCTCGTGAATTTATAGATAAATGTAAATTTCGTGTGGCTAGGGCCTCCCATCCGGTAGACCGCTCGCCGAGTGCAAGTCTTTCGAGTTGACGCCACTTCGGCGACTTGCGCGTCGATGGGGATGAAATAATGATGGTTCAAATGGCTCTGAGCACTATGCGACTTAACTTCTGATGTCATCAGTCGCCTAGAACTTGGAACTAATTAAACCTAACTAACTTAAAGACATCACACACATCCATGCCCGAGGCAGGATTCGAACCTGCGACCGTAGCGGTCGCTCGGCTCCAGACTGTAGCGCCTAGAACCACACGGCCACTCCGGCCGTCAAATAACTATCATTAGGACAGCATAACACCCAGTCCGCGAGCGGAGAAAATCTCCGATCTAGCCGAGAATCGAACCCGTGTCCTTACGTTTGACATTCTGTCGCGCTGGCTACTCAGCTACCGGGGGCGGATATTATTGATAATATGAATGTTATACTACAGAACGGATGAAACGGCTCATAGTGCATGATCCTCGTCGCAGGCTGCCTATTTAACGGATTTAGGGGCAACAAAAATATGAGTCTCAATATTTCATATAATTACTGACCGAATTTAAAAATTTGAAATGCTCTCATCATGTATTCATTAGGGGTATAATCGTATGATATGGGTTTACCATAGTAAGACAGGTGTTACAGTGAGAAACTGTGTAACATGTCTCGACGCAGTGTAACTTGCGGTGTGCAAATTACCCCAATACCCTTTGCAGACAGTCTCTACATCTACCACGGAAAAATTATATCATTCTACGACACGCAGTACAGATGATATGACGCCATAAACATTTAGATGCATGAAACACTACCTTTTGCTTAAAAAAGGAGTCCACATTAACCAGGGCTACACTCTGCGACGAGGCAGCAAATTTCTCAGCTCAAGAAGTTTTAGGTTTTACAGTATCTGGACAAAAATTGCTTATTTGTGCGTAAACAGATAAAAAATATTTTTAAGGGGAGTAGGACGTCAAACAGGCCGACTTGGAGCAGGAGAGGCACCACAGGACATCTTAATTTCCAGTGTGTATACTTTTACAAATAAATTCATAGAACTTTTTCAGCATGACCAGGAAGGATTCAGAATTCACACTCATTGCTGTAGAAGTTCGAAAACATAACGAAGTAATTTTTTTTACGTGTGAAATTTCATCATTTTTTTCACTTACTAATGGCAGCATTTGTTGTTATAGGTACACTTTTCTTCATAAGTAAGAGAGATTCTTCGATGAATTTTGCACAGCATACAAACCATACTTAAAGGCCTATGAAACTCTACAATTTTCCAAATCTATTATACCCTGTGGTAAAAATTGAGGTAATTACCTATAAAATGTGTTTTTTATAGACATGAAGTTTAAAATATAACAGTGCATTTCTTTTTTCATAAATTAAATAAATTCTGGAGTTTCATACACCTGTGAGTATGGTATGTAAGCTGTGCAAAATTCGTCGAAGAATCTCTCTAGCCGGCCGCAGTGACCGAGCGGTTCTAGGAGCTTCAGTCTGGAACCGCACGACCGCTACGGTCGCAGGTTTGAATCCTGCCTCGGGCATGGATGTGTGTGATGTCCTTAGGCTAGTTAGGTTTAAGTAGTTCTAAGTTCTAGGGGACTGATGACATCAGAAGTTAAGTCCCATAGTGCTCAGAGCCATTTGAACCAATCTCTCTAGCTTCTGAAGAAAAGTGTACCTATAGCAACAAACGCAGCCATTAGTAAGTGAAAAAAATGTTGAAATTTCGCACGTAAAAAAAATATTTTGCTATGTTTTCGAGCTTCCACTGCAATGGGTGTGAATCCTGAATCCTTCCTGGTGATGCTGACAAGGTTTTATGAATTTATTTGTAAAAGTATAGACACTGGAAATTAAAATGTCCTGCATTGCTTCTCCTGCTCCAAGTCGGCCCGTTTGACGTCCTACCCCCTTAATGAAAATTGTTTCAACTCGGAAAAATTTAGTTCTGTTGAAGGAGAAAAAAAGGATTTTCTGACATTTAGAAAAATAAAAACAGGGCACAAAGGATAAAGTAGAAAGGTGATGCTTGTATGTACAGATTTCTTTTTCAAGCAAATAAATTTAGATATTTGGACGAAGCATTTCCTGCTGTTTAAAGTAATATCAGTGTGGAAAATTTACCATTCATCCATTGTCAAGAATGTCTACTACTTGACTGTGAATGGCTCATTAATAAACTCTGCTATCGTTACTTGTTTGCTATTACAGTATACAGAATTTTTGTAGGACAGGAGAATTCTCATAGCCTCACAGATCACTCTTGGCCTAAGCGACGTAAAGTTATGTTGTTGTGTAAACTCAAACAAAATGTGACAAGTGAGGATGAGAACAAGAATTCCCCCAGAGTTGCTGCAATAGACTTGTAAGAGGTCCATGACTAAGGAATTTGTTGCTAGCGCACTCGAGCAGATGTAATTTCGATGGATTGCTCACTTACTGATTGCGGTATGTAGGCTATAATAGAATCTCAGACCAGAGAACAGTGTTGGCTGCAATAGGAACTGTGTGGCAGTAGGAGTAGGTAGTTGCTAGCAGGCTGGTGTATGGAGCTGGCTGGGCCGGTCGTGGGGAGCAATGGCGGTACCTGAGCAATGTAGTATGAGGTAAAAGCAGCCTCGCGCATATGTAGTGCTGTTGTATCAAGTCCCATGTAAATGTTTTTAAAAAATCTCTTAATAATAATCTTTCTTATAAAAATTAAGTTTTGACAATCATTCATCTCAATTTAAAGAATTTACTAATTTCTCCAATCCATGGTCATCCCAATTATTGTAAAGAAAAATCTGTTGTTTCTTTTTATACATGACAAATCTATCAGCCAGCATTGCACTGGCCTGCGCCAGAAAAATTTCTTATAGGAGCAGATATATATGCGTTTCCGGCGTCCTTTTTGAGGTAAGAATTTTCAAAAAAATGGTTCAAATGGCTCTGAGCACTATGGGACCTAACAGCTGTGGTCATCAGTCCCCTAGAACTTAGAACTACTGAAACCTAACTAACCTAAGGACATCACACACATCCATGCCCGAGGCAGGATTCGAACCTGCAACCGTAGCAGTCGCGCGGTTCCGGACTGCGCGCCTAGAACCGCGAGACCACCGCAGCCGGCTAAGAATTTTCAGTTTATTCAGTATGATCTTTCAGGGCCATGACGCAGCACTGCTAACGTCGAAAATTTACCAGTTTAGATTCACAATCAGTTAATTATTGAAAGGTTATAAGTGAGCCACAATTTTATTGAGAGGTTAGTCACATTATTATTGGTAGGTTACGGAATTTATCTGTCGGTAGGTTACGCTGAATGTGATTATTATAATTATATATTTTTGATCTGTTGGGAGGTTACAGACTCACTTTACAGTAGCAGTGGATTGAGACCAAGAAGTCGCTCGTATAAGAGAAGCTGTAGAGCACTAGACACGAAGGACAGACGTGCACCTGCGAGTAGTTGTCCAGCATCCAATTTTAATCTACAATTACGACATTCACTTCATTTTTAAGTAAAAGTTTTATTCCTGCTCGTCTTTGTATCCGTGGAAGGTTCTGGGACTACAAACAGAAATCCTCACTGGCAACGAACTTCCTTTCCATTTGTAATGCGTAGGAGTTTTAGCGGACTAATTCCATGTGGCCAGGAGAGACGTTTTTTAATACAGAAGGGACGTGAGCCCAACTTGCAGCAAGCCCACCACAGGGCTGGCAGTCGGTGTTTGCGAGACGCTTTCTGTGTTCGGAGAGAGTTGGTCGCGTCCCCTGTCGAAACTCGAAAACTGTCACGTGTTGTCTGACTGGCACCCCGCGGCACCCCCGCCCGACAGAGTGGTTTTTCGGATCGCGCAGAGTGACGGGAGAAAACAAAAAAACAAAAAAAAAGAGGATGGGGTGCGGGGGAGTGTGTAGGCGTCGGTTGTCAGAGGAGGCGGGAGCCGCCCGGACCGAGGCGGCAAGTGCACCGCTTCCCATGGTCAAGGCGCGGCAAGCCCCGCTACGCTCGCCGCCAAAGGATTAAAAGCGAGTGGCGCCCCATTGTGGCCGTTAATCGGGAATCTTCGCAGCTGCGGCAGGGGGTGCTCCGGCTTTTTCGAAGCTGTGGGGGTGGGGTTGAGGCGAGGGGAGGACTGGAGAGGCGGCGGGCGCGTCCTAAGTGGCAGGGGTGGCGACACACGTAATTGGATCTGAAGCGGGATCGAAGCATGAAGGAGAGACTTTGATTGGCTCCGTGGGCGACGCCGGCTGATGGAGTACGGAACCGGATGAGCTCTGCGTGACACCTTCACACCGTCCTGAATGGTCTCCCTGTTCGTTGGAGGAAGCGGCGGGGCTCGGGGGGAGAGGCCGCCGCACTTCAGAGGCGCGCGTCCTCGCTACGCACCCCAGGTGGCAACGGCTGGACGAACGAAGTGCCGAATATCGAGTGAAGCCGCCATACACGGGTCGAGAAAGCATTCGTGGACGAGGAGTTGGTCGAGTTTTGTGACGTCACAGCTTGATTGTCAGGATCAGTAAATAATGCCCTCGAATATCTGAAACTGGCCTTTACAAATAGCTTCAGGTACATGAATATGTCACTCACTTCACCAAAAGAAATAACTTCCATAATAAAATCTTTAAAAACACAGCATTCTAGTGGTTACGATGAAATATCAACAAAGTTAATTAAGGCATGTTCTTGTGAGTTTAGTACAATTCTAAGTTACTTGTGTAACCAGTCAATTATAACTGGGACATTTCCTGACTGGCTAAAATATGCAGATGTTAAGCCTCTATTCAAGAAAGGGGATAAAGAAATACCATCAAACTACAGACCGATTTCACTTTTGCCAACATTCTCAAAAATTTTAGAAAAAGTAATGTACAGGCAGCTTCCCAACCATCTGACCACAGATAACATATTATCAAGAACACAGTTTGGATTTCTGAAAGGTTCTGATATCAAGAAGGCTATATACACCTACAGTGAAAATGTACTTAATTCATTAAATAACATGTTACAAGCAGCAGGTGTTTTCTGTGATCTGTCAAAGGCATTCGACTGTGTGAACCATAACATCCTTTTAAATAAATTGGAATTCTATGGTGTCACGGGCAGTGCTGCAAAATGGTTCAAGTAATACATCACTAACAGGAAACAAAGGGCGTCAGTGCAAGGGACTAGTGAATTAAGTCATCAGTCATCATCAAAATGGGAAGACATTACATGTGGTGTCCCACAAGAATCCATCTTAGGGCCATTGCTTTTTCTTGTGTACATTAATGATCTCTCATCAGTTACACTCCCAGAAGCAGTGTTCGTTTTGTTTGCAGATGACACAAGTATTGCAATAAATAATATGTCGAATGTAGTTCTAGAAAGATCTGCTAATGATATTTTCATGGATATTAATAAATGGTTCAAAGCCAACTCACTGACATTAAACTTCGAAAAGACTCACTATATGCAATTCAGAACCTGTAAGAAGTTTCCACCCAGCATATGCATTAAGTATTAAGAAGAGCAGATAGAAGAGGTCGACAGTCTTAAATTCCTGGGATTACAACTTGATAATAAATTCAGTTTGGAGGAGCACTCCACAGAACTGCAGAAACGCCTTAACAAATCTGTATTTGCAATTCGAGTGTTAGCAGACATAGGCGACATAAAAATGAAGAAGCTTCCATACTTTGCCTACTTTCATTCCATAATGTCATATGGTATAATATTTTGGGGTAGCTCTTCGAGTCAAACAAAAGTTTTCAGAGTCCAAAAGCGCGTAATACGTATTATTTGTGGAGTAAATTCACGGACGTCCTGTAGAAACCTGTTCAAAGAACTGGGTGTACTAACTACTGCCTCTCAGTATATTTACTCCTTAATGAAATTTGTTCTAAATAATAGATCTCTTTTTCCAACAAACAGCTCAGTTCATACATACAATACCAGGAACAAAAATGATCTGCCCAAGGACTTAAAAGCACTTACTTTAGTTCAAAAAGGGGTCCATTACTCAGAAACACTCATCTTCAATAATTTGCCAGCAAATATAAAAAATTTAGTTGCAAATAAAGATCAGTTTAAAAGGAGCCTGAAAGACTTACTAGTGGCCAACTCCTTCTACTCCACTGACGAATTTTTTAATAGAAACAAATGATGTATTGTATATATTCATACTATTAGTATTGTTTTTACAGCTTAAAAAAAGAAAAATTGACATGTTCCATATCGCCGAGGATCTCCTCAGCACGGATCTATGGAACGAAAAACTAATCTAATCTAATCTCACGTTCCACAGTATTCTTCATCGTGAAAGACTGAATTAAACAAGTCAGATTTTTGCTTTGTGGGGAGGAATGTGGACAAAGAGAAGCAAGACCATGTTCTACGTCACAAGCAGAACTTACGAGACGCTACACTGCATTTCGTTGTTTTTGGATGAAGACCATATTTGGTGGGTTTTACATCGCTCGTATGTTATAATTATATGCTGTTTCAAAGCACCGGCCCATTGATCATCTCTCGAAACTATGTTTGTTGACGAATGTTTATGGTCTTGGGACAGCAACCAGCCACTAATATACTTTCAGTTCCTTTATTCAAAGGGTACCATTACCGGTTTCGAATCGTTATGATTCATCTTCAGACAGTTTACATGATTTCCTTTCAACATATGATGAGTTTTTTTAAAGATTAATTGTCCTAAAATATAAATAGCACATAATTATAAGTACACCACACACAGATTTCTCTTTTTCAAAAACGCTTTCCTCGCCATTCCCAGTCTACATTTTAGATCTTCTCGACTTCGACCATCATCAGTTATTTTGCTCCCCAAATAGCAAAACTCCTTTACTACTTTAAGTGTCTCATTTCCTAATCTAATTCTCTCAGCATCACCCGACTTAATTCGACTACATTCCATTATCCTCGTTTTGCTTTTGTTGATGTTCATCTTATATCCTCCTTTCAAGACACTGTCCATTCTGATCAACTGCTCTTCCAAGTCCTTTGCTGCCTCTGATAGAATTACAATGTCATCGGCGAACCTCAAAGTTTTTATTTCTTCTCCATGTATTTTAATACCTACTCCGTATTTTTCTTTCGTTTCCCTTACTACTTGCTCAATATACAGATTGAATAACATCGGGGATAGGCTACAACCCTGTCTCACTCCCTTCCCAACCACTGCTTCCCTTTCATGCCCCTCGACTCTTATAACTGCCATCTGGTTTCTGTACAAATTGTAAATAGCCTTTCGCTCCTTGTATTTTACCCCTGCCACCTTTAGAATTTGAAAGAGAGTACTCCAGTCAACACTGTTAAAAGTTTTCTCTAAGTCTACAAATGCTAGAAACGTAGGTTTACCTTTCCTTAATCTTTCTTCTAAGATAAGTCATAAGGTAAGTATTGCCTCACGTGTTCCAATATTTCTACGGAATCCGAGGTCGGCTTCTACCACTTCTTCCATACGTCTGTAAAGAATTCGTGTTAGTATTTTGCAGCTGTCACTTATTAAACTGATAGTTCGGTAATTTTCACATCTGTCAACACCTGCTTTCTTTGGGATTGGAATTATTATATTCTTCTTGAAGTCTGAGGGTATTTCGTCTGTCTCATATATCTTGCTCAGCAGATGGTAGAGTTTTGTCAGGTCTGGCTCTTCCAAGGCCATCAGTAGTTCTAATGGAATGTTGTCTACTCCCGGGGCCTTGTTTCGACTCAGGTCTTTCAGTGCTCTGTCAAAATCTTCACGCAGTATCGTATCTCCCATTTCATCTTCATCTACATCCTCTTCCATTTCCATAATATTGTCCTCAAGTACATCACCCTTGTATAGACCCTCTATATACTCCTTCCACCTTTCTGCTTTCCCTTCTTTGCTTAGAACTGGGTTTCCATCTGAGATCTTAATACTCATACAAGTGGTTCTCTTTCCTCCAAGGGTCTCTTTAATTTTCCTGTAGGCAGTATCTATCTTACCTCTAGTGAGATAAGCCTCTACATCCTTACATTTGTACTCTAGCCATCCCTGCTTAGCCATTTTGCACTTCCTGTCGATCTCATTTTTGAGACGTTTGTATGCCTTTTTGCCTGCTTCATTTACTGCATTTTTATATTTTCTCCTTACATCAATTAAATTCAATATTTCTTCTGTTACCCAAGGATTTCTAATAGCCCTCGTCTTTTTACCTATTTGATCCTCTGCTGCCTTCATTACTTCATCCCTCAGAGCTATTCTTTCTTCTTCTACTGTATTTCTTTGCCCCATTCCTGTCAATTGTTCCCTTATGCTCTCCCTGAAACTCTGCACAACCTCTGGTTTAGTCAGTTTATCCAGGTCCCATCTCCTTAAATTTCCACCTTTTTGCAGTTTCTTCAGTGTTAATCTATAGTTCATAACCAATAGATTGTGGTCAGAGTCCACATCTGCCCCTGGAAATGACTTACAATTTAAAACCTGGTTCCTAAATCTCTATCTGATACCTTCTAGTATCTCCAGGATTCTTCCATGTATACAACCTTCTTTTATGATTCTTGAACCAAGTGTTTGATATGATTAAGTTGTGCTCTGTGCAAAATTCTACCAGCCGGCTTCATCTTTCATTTCTTCCCCCCAATCCATATTCACCTACTACGTTTCCTTCTCCCCCTTTTCCTACTCTCGAATTCCAGTCACCCATGACTATTAAATTTTCATCTCCCTTCACTACCTGAATAATTTCTTTTATCTCATCATACATTTCTTCAATTACTTCATCATCTGCAGAGCTAGTTGGCATAAAACTTGTACTACTGTAGTAGGCGTGGGCTTCGTGTCTATCTTGGCCACAATAATGTCTTCACTATGCTATTTGTAGTAGCTTACCCGCACTCCTATTTTTTTATTCATTATTAAACCTACTCCTGCATTACCCTATTTGATTTTGTGTTTATAACCCTGTAGTCACCCGATCAAATGTCTTGTTCCTCCTGCCACCGAACTTCACTAATTCCCACTATATCTAATTTTAACCTATCCATTTCCCTTTTTAAATTTTCTAACCTACCTGCCCGATTAACAAATCTGAGATTCCACGCTCCGATCCGTAGAACGCCAGTTTTCTTTCTCCTGATAACGACATCATCGTGAGTAGTCCCCGCCCGGAGATCCGAATGGGGGACTATTTTACCTCCGGAATATTTTACCCAAGAGGATGCCATCATCATTTAACCGTACAGTAAAGCTGCATGCCCTCGGGAAAAATTGCGGACGGTAGTTTTCCCTTGTTTTCAGCCGTTCGCAGTACCAGCGCAGCAAGGCCGTTTTGGTTAGTGTTACAAGACCAGATCAGTATATCATCCAGACTGTTTCCCCTGCAACTGCTGAAAAGGCTGCTGCCCCTGTTCAGGAACCACACGTTTGTCTGGCCTCTCAACAGATACCCCTCCGTTGTGGTTGCACCTTCGGTGCGGCCATCTGTATCGCTGAGGCACGCAAGCCTCCCCACCAACGGCAAGGTCTATGGTTCATGGGGGGAGGAGATTTCAATTGCAGCATTTTAAATGTGTGGTATCGACAGCCATGTTGCCAAGGCGTAAATACAAGTTCTAAAGTTGGCACTGCGACAGACACCGACGACAGCGCATTCTAGCCGGAGCGGGAGAGCTCCACGAGCTCCGCTCCAGATGCTGCCCATTTGATCAAGAGCAGACGGCCGGGACACTTCGCTTCAGCTTCGCACCTCAGGGCAAAGTTATGTACAACGCTAAAGTAAAGGTGATTTTAATTCACACTGCAGTACCGAGAGGTTTTCACCTTTTCCTGCTCCTACCCACGCGCCGCCTTCCAGGCGCGATACAAAAGTTGGCGACGAGGACTCCCCTTTCCTTTTCCTATCATTTCCTTATTTGCTCGGTACTGCTTTCTTTTCGTGCTAGCCTCAGGACAATACTTTCATTTGTGTAAACCATGGCTTTACCACAGGAACACGCTTCACTGTCCGATCTTGTACGTTTTCAGGCTCAGCATATGACGCAGCTGCTTGATGCCATAAATGGACTGGTCACGCTACAAACTGCAGCTACTTCGGCGCCTCCGATGCCACCGCCTGTACCGACGCCGTCGCCGACAGCGCCGCCATTTCGTGCCTTCAGTCCTGACGTTGAACGCTGACCGGAATACATATCCCAGCTCGAGGCACACTTCGCAGCTTACAACAGACCGGGTACAGAGCGGCTTGCCTTTTTCATTGCCAACGCGAAATTCTAAGAAAAATAGGCGTCAGCTGAAGGGAATGACGCGTAATATACAAGATGTACAAGAAGTAAGAGGGAGCCATAACAGTGGAAGACCGAGAAGGAAGTGCTGGCTGTAAGACAAGGATGTCGGAAATAAAAGAAAGTTTTAGAGTGGGATTAAAATTCAAGGTGAAAGGATATCAATATTAACATTCGCTGATGACAATGCTATCCTCTGTGAAAGTGGTGTAGTATTAGAGGATCTGTTGTATGGAATGAACCGACTAATGAGTACAAAATAGGGATTGAGATTAAATCGAAGAAGGTAATGAGAAGTAGCAGAAATGAGAGCAGCGAGAAACTTAACATTATAACTGGTGATCACCAAGTAGATGAAGTTAAGGAATTCTGCTATCTAGGCAGCAAAATAACCAATGGCGGACGGTGAAAGGAGGAAATCATTGGAACAAGGAGTATTTCTGGACAACAGATGTCTGCTAGTATGACACATAGGTCTGAACTTGATAAAGAACCGTCTGAAAATGTACGTCAGGAGCACAGTACTGTGAGACAGTGAAAAATGGACCGTGGGAAAACCGGAACAGAAGAGAATCGAAGCATTTATGCTATAGAACAATAGTGAAAATTAGGTGAACTAATAAGGCAGGCAATGAGGAGTTTCTCAACAGAGTCGCCGACGAAAGTAATATATGGAAAACACTGACATGAAGAAGTGACAGACTGGTAGAACATACGTTAAGACATCGAGGAATAACGTCCGTTGTACTTCCAGTAAATAATTGAGGATGTAGGTTGCAAGTGCCACTACCATATGAAGAGGTTGGCACAGGGGAGGAATGCAGTGCGGGCCGCATCAAATCACTCAGAAGACTGATGACTCAAGAAAACGAAAAAGAAAAGATCAGGGAGTAGAACGAAAATTACCCCAGCCATGTCCAAAATACGCGTGGAATGGAAATGTCTCTGGAATCTAACTCGACGAACAGTCAAAGACATGCAAAAGACACAAAAATGACTCGAAATAAAATGTTTAACTTTTATATTTCTTGATACAACCCTTCATCAAATATGGCTGAGAGATTGATGAGGAATACATGTGTTATTCAGAGCTTATTGTGGTAAGAAGCACTCATGCTAAGGAAGCTACACAAAATATTTCGAGCAGATAACGAATGAACTGCCATATTCAGCCACTGAACTGTCCCTTCCTGCGGTGATGTTCGGGAGAAACCGTCATTTGAAGAAACAATTACATTTCGACGTAAGACAGACGTCATTAGATGAGATCAGGAGTTTAGCTATGGACTGGTTGAAAGAGAAAGTGGGATAGATACAAGAAAGACATAACAAAAGAATATTTAACGTGGGACACTTTCTGTTGGTGAGAGCAAGGGCTATGTCTTCAACGATAAATCATGAAATAAATAAAGACCTGCTACCTTCTGGCAGGAGTTTGGTGGCAGCTGGTGTAGATGGCAGGACCTCTGCGGCATGGCACTAGCCCTCGGGGTGGTCTTACTGCGAGGATCTGCTGCCTCTTTCTCGGTTTTGAACTCATGTCCGCTGCTCGTGACGCTCGTCTAATGGTCTAGCATTGCCCTGACATCTTGATAATATTTCTGGGCTCCAGATGCCTCGATCTCAAAAATCACTGTTATTTATACTGCTCTGGGGCCCATTTGGTCCTTTATCACTCGGCTCCCAGTATGTACGAGTAGCTCATAACACAGTTCTAGCCCCTGTGTGGTGAAACCGTCCTGCTTGCTCTGGCTCTTTCAACAGCGCCTTGTAGGTTTCACAGAGAAGGCTAACCCAACTAGCAATCCTTTTGAATACGTCTTTCTGATACTTACACGTCACCACACTGCACTTATTGGCCAGTGGCGGCTAACACAACACTCCACGGGGAAGACCAGTCCCCTTGGGTTTTGCTCATGACTGGTTCCTCACCGTGAATTACTTCTACCATTGATTTGCAAAACAAGTGACACACTCCCAAGAATATACCAGAATATCAGTTTTAAGTACTGTATATTCTTTGTACTACCATAGACCTTATAGCTGCTTCCTTTATCTCCTTTGCCGGCCGCGATGGCCGTGCGGTTCTAGCGCTGCAGTCCGGAACCGCGGGGCTGCTACAGTCGCAGGTTCGAATCCTGCCTCGGGCATGGATGTGTGTGATGTCCTTAGGTTAGTTAGGTTTAAGTAGTTCTAAGTTCTAGGGGACTGATGACCTAAGATGTTAAGTCACATAGTGCTCAGAGCCATTTGAACCATTTATCTCCTTCAACACATCCATTTCTTTCTGTTTTTGTGCCCACCGCACATCTTTGCTCTCCACATCGCTATCTCCTTACTCCTAATCTTTCTTAAGCCTAAAAATACGTCTCTTACAAAATTCGCTCCACTTCATGTTCAGGGGATCCGGTCTACAGGGACCCGGATTATCCATGGAACCGGTTCCTGAATGGCTCTCTGTCTCAAGTAAATAACACCTATGCAAAACAGAATCAGTCACAACGTCGCTCTGAATTGTGACACTCTAAATTACGGCTACCCTTTGTCTGCCATCCCGATACTGTTCAATCCACTGCATCAGTTACATCCGTCTCTCGTGTGCAGCTGTTGTGTGATTCAGAGGCTTGTCTCCCAGATATCATTTAGGACGGTAAGGTCTTTTTTTGGTTCTTCCAGCCAATATAGGTGCACTTGCTTTATTTTCAAGTGAGTAACTCCCATCACTGGTCCATAATGTCACACACGATTCCATTAACTAACAGCCTGTCTGTTAGCTCCATGTGTCTCACTCCCATGAGTTTCGCTTGTTCATAACACCGTAACCACAGGTATACGGATGTGACAAAAGTTATGGGATGTCTCCTAATAACGTGCCGGACCTCCTTTTTCCTGGCGCAGCGCAGCACTCGATGTGGCACGGACTCAAGTCGTTGGCAGTCCCCTTCAGAGACTGAGCCACCAGTAACTGCGAAAATGTTGTCAGTGCACGAACTGACCTCTCGATTATGCCCCACAAAAATTCGACGGGATTCATGTCAGCCGATCTGGTTGACCAAATCACTCGCTCGAATCGTCCACAATGTTCTTCAAACCAACCGCAAGCAGCTGTGGCACAGTGTCACGGCGCATTGTCATCCATAAAAATTCCACTAGTCCATGAAAGGCTGCAAATGGCCTCAAAGTAGCCGGACATAAACATTTATAGTCAATGATCGGTTCACTTGGACCGGAGGGCCCAGTCCTTCCCATGTAAACACAGTCCACACTGTGAACGTGTAAGTGCTATTCTGTCATTCTGCGCAACGGATTAATCTGGATGTACCCTTTACCCTGTGGCTCCTGCAAGATGCAATTTCCACCCCCACACTACTACAGAAGTCAGACAGACGCTCCTAACGTTCTAAAGAGAAACGCCTGAAAAACTTTCAGCAATAAATATCTTCTGGAGTCGTCTGCTGTAAGGAAATGACACAAAAATTCACAAAATTTCTTACCTAACTAGTGGGATACTTGGGTACTGGAATAGTGCTAGTTAGTGTAAGAAAAACATGAAACTAATGAAAATTATTTTTTATTTTGCTAAAATTCTGAGAAAATTCCAATGGCACTTTTAGTTATGAACTGACTAAGTTATTTTCCGGGTTCTTTTCGGAATGTGAAGTTACCTCTTAAGGATAAGATTCGCTAAAGAAATTTCTATACAAAGTTTAAGATTGTTATTGACTTGGCAGAATGGCTGAGAGCCGCGCCTACTCAACTTGATAATAATTATCCGTTAGAATGTTGCTAGGTACGGTCAAGGCTGTCACGTGTGAAATGCAGTGAAGTGTATTGTTGTGGAGGAAATATGGGCCTCGCAAGAGCTGTAGCACACAATACCGTAAGCCGTGGTGACTGCTGTCTGCGCCGCTCGCTGCTGACAAATAAGATAACTCTCGTTCTATCTGGATTTACCTTTGCCAATCAAACTCTCCCTATGCCTTGTTGAAGTCAGGGACTCCTATTCGCCCCTAGTCTAACTACTGGTGTGGTACACCAGTCAGATAACCAGTCCACCGCGATGCCACTCATAAATTTGCTCGCAGGTGTTTGACTATAGCTCTGTCCGTTGCATGGGGGCTTAATTATATACAATGCAAATATTTTTAATTTTAGTCGCTGTCTGTCCGGTTACGAAGTCTCGTAACCGGTTAGCCCTGACTAGTATTACTCCGCAATCTGACTGCATAGAATAACAACAAAGAACGAAAGGAAATTTCCGTTAACACAATTAATTAATTAAGTCCCCAGCAACTATAAAAGCTACGAAACAAAAACTACGGAACAACAAAGTACAAGTGTAACTGTTCTGTGTGTGGAAGTGTGATTCATCGTACACATCTGGCACGGTTCTTCCTCAATAAGACAAGATATTTTAAATATCATTTACACTGCATTAATTAAAAAAAAACTGAAATACTATAATTGCACATAGAAACCCGAATTACAGTCTAATACATGAACACAAGCCAGATGCTTTGTTGACTGAACCTGTGACCAAGAGGCATTGTTAGTTAGGAAATTTAAAAAAAAAATTAAAAAAATGTTTTTTACCTTCGTATATATTGACTAAAAATACACTCAGATCCTTACAACATCTCCATTCGAACAACATCTGCTGTCTAGCCCATCAAAACAACTGCACACGACATGGCCTCAAATAGTACAGCTATCATCATCCTCTCAGCAAAGCACTAACCACCACAACTTCTGAACAAGCACTGCCAATGGAGGCGGCGGAATAAAACTCTTTGGCGCAATCTCTGGCGCTGTGACTCAGTGTAGCCACCTTTCATATGCCCTCCTCCACGGGCTAGAATTTGATGGTATTTTTGCCAGCATTGGTGGTGAAAATACCACCAAATTCGTCCAAAAAAAAAAAAATACAGACAAAAATAAAAGATAATATTAATAAGTAAATATCACATAACTAGATAAATTTTGGCTTTGCACTGACCATTCAATAACCTAATATATAAAACACAGTAAGGAATACAAATGCTTGCATACATGTGATTTTATATAATAGTTTACACAAGTATTATGTGGTTAAACAATTCAATCAATAGCGTCAGCAATGATGAATAGGTGCAGGTAAGAGTCTCATAACATTTCATAAACAGTAAATACACAAAAAATCAGTTTATACAAATATTCACATAAAATCTTGTCAGTAGTTCAATAACAAGTACCACTCCTCAGAGAAGTTGACAGTTCCAACAGTAGCACCCAGCAATGGTCAACAGGTGCAAATAGCAGTCTCATAAACTTCATCAGCAGTAATTAAACAGCTCCAACAGTGGCACCCAGCGGTGTTGAACAGGTGCAGACAGCAACAAGTGACATTATGTCAGTAGAAGCAGTTCCATCAGTGGCACCCAGCAATGTTGAACAGGTGCAGACACCAACAAGTGACATTATGTCAGTAGAAGCAGTTCCATCAGTGGCACCCAGCAATGTTCAGCAGGTGCAGACAACAACAAGTGACATTATTTCAGTAGAATCAGTTCCATCTGTGGCACCCAGTAATGTTGAACAGGTGCAGACAGCAACAAGTGACATTATTTCAGTAGAAGCAGTTCCGTTAGTGACACCCAGTAATGTTGACAGGTGCAGACAGCAACAAGTGACATCTCATCACTGGTTTAGCATTTCCAACAGTGGCACCCAGCAATGATGAGCAGGTGCAAACAGCAACAAGTGACATCATTTCAGTAGAAGCAGTTCCATCAGTGGCACCCAGCAATGTTGACAGGTGCAGACAGCAACAAGTGACATCTCATCACTGGTTTAGCATTTCCAACAGTGGCACCCAGCAATGACGAGCAGGTGCAAACAGCAACAAGTGACAACATTTCAGTAGAAGCAGTTCCATCAGTGGCACCCAGCAATGTTGAACAGGTGCAAGTAACAGTCCACAATATTCACTATCACTAATCAGACAGTTCATCAGAGTTTATCAACAGAAATTAAACATCTCCTAGTGGCATTCATCAATGTTGAACAAGCGCAGGTAACAGTCCATAATATTCACTATCACTAATCAGACAGTTTATTAGAGTTCATTAGCACAAATTAAACATTTCCAAGTGGCACCCACCAATGTTAATACGTGTAAGCACGAACAACAGTTTAAATGCACCCATAATTGCTTTTACAAAATTATTGTCAATGCTCTTACACTAAACATACAAATTATAATAAACACACAATTGATATCAGTTAATTGTCATATTAACTATTACAAATACACAAATATCAGTAAACCTATAATATTTATGGGTGTCAGTGCAAGCCACAACAAACAAGTAAAATAATATTTAGGAGATAGGTCGGTACCAATTATTTGGGATTAGGAAAGGAACACACAAAACACACTCACTCATCTTTCATCCACATTAAGTACTACTGTGTAATTGAATAGTGTTAACTGTGTAAATGCAATTCTGTCAAAATTTGATGTTCGACATGTGTATCAAGTAGTAGTGGCAGGAATGTATAACAGTCAATAATAGTTAGTCAACGTGGTAGTCATCATGTCAAGACCAATGTTTGCCAAGCCAGATCAAAATGTACGGTTTCTGAACAACTGTCAGTGTGCCAAGATATGCAAATGCTTCCTCTCTCCAAAAAAAAAAAAAAAAGTATATACTGCTTAGTGATTTAAAAAAGTGTGTGTGTAGACAATCTTCCTTCCACTTGAGTGTTCTAGTCTGCCATCTTCATCCTCCTTGTTCCATATAAACCAACAAAAAAAAAATGCTCCTCACTTACTTTACCTCTTATCCACCAAAACTCCAATAATCATCAGCATCACATAAACTTAATACTTCAGTAATACCTCTTACGTCGATACATATAAACCTTATCATCAATATCATTTACCTTACCGCTTGTCCACCAAAACTCCAATAATCATAAACTTCACACAATCTCAATACCTCAATAATACCTCTTCAATACGTCGACAAATATAAACCTTATTGCCAATATCATTTCACTTCCATAACAACTCTTTCCTCCAGTCAGTCTCCTCGAACAAATACAGATAAAATCCTAGTGCAAACTTCAGTTCATGATCCCATACAATCCGAAGACACAATGTCCACACACAACCTATGTGTAATCCATCTGACCCAAATCTTCTACTCATTATGAATTATAAAATACATTTTGGTTACCTTGTCCATCATTAAATAAAAGAAATAACCTACATGACCTCTAACAGTCTTTAGTTTGAATAACTTTCAGTAAGTAAGTACGAGTATGGAGTGTGAATGATAGTAATAATTCACAGAAGCAAACATGTGGAGTATTTCTTGTGTCAAGTGTCACTTGCTATTTCAATTTCTCACGAAGAATGCAGTGTAATAACTGTCAATGGTCTAAACCTAGTGTTGGTATGTCATGTCGTTAGCTTCCTTCCTATTAGCATAAATTTATACAGCTTCCATAAAACCTCCAGCTCATGTGACTTCAATGAAGTTGCTTGCACCAACGTCGTTCGTAGAATTATAGCAGTTCATTTTCTTATCTTAAAACATAAAGCACTGAGCGTAAGCAAAACATGCAAGAGCGACTAAATATACCAGTAGAGAACAGAATGTCAACAAGTGGATGCAGCACAATCCCTACAACGAGGCTCTGCCAAGCGAACAATCTATAATTAATACCATAGTGTGACCTTAACTCCATGTACGTTAACAGTATATCAGCATTTCTATATATCAAATTAAAGAGTAGTTATGACAACAAACAGAAATGTATAAATATGCAATCCATACGCAAAGCAGGAAATATTTATCTTACATAATAAACAGATCATTGGCGTCATATCAGCATAAGCAAATAAATGTTCATATGTAATCTTAATAAGTAAACATGAAGGCGCAAGCAGATAAATCACAAAGTATAACCTACATACATAACCATATCAGCACAATTAATCAGGTGACAATTATAATTTAAATAAATAAGCACAGCAGGCACATAATAAAAAATATGACATCAGTGAAAAAGCATAGCAGCCAAGCGATGCATAATATACACAAGTAACAACCCTGTTCATTAATCAATCATTGTCAAAATCAGTTAATGTACGCAAGCACGTCGCTTCCCAAGTACATTCATAGAACATGAAATTTAGCACAAAGTATGAATCACCTAATCGCGAGCAGCAAATTACGTAATCGTATCCTGAAAATTACTGAACGTTAATAACATAATTTATCAAGTCACTATAGCTTTATACTGAATTTAATCAGAGAAATTAGAATGTGTATTTGTTTACGGCTGTCAGTGCATTCGCACTGAGCGCTCGATCAGCTGTAGGTACGCGTGACGTAGGAAGTAATTGTTTGCGGTCAACGACTGCCCTGTGCGGCGCGCAGACTTGACTGTTGCTTTGAGTATGGTCCGCCGCCGGAACACGGCGCGGTATCCTTGTATTCTCTGCGTGTTTACGTATAACTGTTAGTTTCTCAAAAGTATGTCATTCCACAAAAATTTTAACGTTCGATATGTCATGTATTCCCTTAGAGCGTCGAGATTTAAGAGTTTCTACTTCAACAGTGTTATCATGAATAATTTTGCGAACTCTGTATGGACCGTTATAAAGCAGAAAAAATTTGCGACACGAGCCTTTTCCTTTGTGAGACAAACGGTGAGACTTAATTAACACCTTTTGACCAACTGACAAGGTTTTTAAACGACCAGGACGTTTAGCTGATTTCCCTCTTCTAGCAGCGGCAGATGCAATATTTTGCAGAGCCAGGTTCACAACTTCAGAATGCCGCAGTTTCCGTGTAGGCGGAAAAGGAACGATTTCAGAAATGCGATTTGCCGGAGCTTTGTTTTTTAATATCAATATAGGCGGTAAAGAAGTTGAATCATTAGGGAGTTCATTCAGAATGTTTTGAAAAATATGAAGATACTGATCCCACGTTCTGTGATTCTGATGACAATAAAGTCGACACAATTTATTGATTTCCTTTATCCATCTCTCTGAAGCGTTAGATTGGGGGTGACAAAGTGAAATGAAAATTGGTTTAATCTTACGAACCCATAGAGTATGAAGCCAAATTTTAGTGCGAAACTGTGATCCATTATCTGATATAACCTTATCAACATGACCCACTTCTTTAAGAAAATGTTTGATGAAAGCATTAGATACTGAACGAGCTGTTGCTTTGCGTAAAGGTGTAAAACACACATATTTTGATGTCAATTCCACTGCTACCAAAATGTACGCAAAACCATTAGTAGAACGAACCACTGGACCGAACAAATCGACTGCAGCCATGTCCTTTAATTTCGCTGGAATGATAGGAAACAACGGCGCTCTGTGAGAAATAGTTGGCGGCTTGGCCTTTTGACATAATTTGTATTTGGCGAGAACAGATCGAATACGTTTTTCCTTATTACTGAAGTAGCAATTTTCTCGCAATTTATGAAAGCATTTTCTGGGACCAAAGTGTGCGTAACTGAAATATGTATACCAAATCAATTTATTAACCCACTCATCAGGAATGCAAACCAACCAAACAGAGTTGTCGTACCTTGAATATACATCAAACAATAATTGTTTTCTTTGCAGTCCTCTTCAGTATTTTGTTTCAAACCCATAGGTGCACGTGATAAAGCATCAGCAATAATATTTGAAGAGCCCTGTATGTAAACAATACTAAAATCAAATTCCTGTAGATACAGCGCCCATCGTGACAATCTTCTATGAGTTAATTTTGTTGACATAAGAAATTCCAGAGCTCGATGATCGGTGTAAACCTTAGTATGTCTCCCATATGTCCGAAATTTTTTGAAAGCCCAAACAACAGCCAAGGCTTCAAAGTTCCGTAATCGAATAATTCTTTTCTGATTTAGAGAGAACACGACTTCCAAATGCAATACTTTTTTGTACTACAACGCCGTTTTGTTCTATCTCTTGAAATAAATGTGCACCCAGGCGTTAGTATGATGAGTCCGTCGCGAAACAAAAATCTTTAGAGAAATCCGGATGTGAAAGAAGTGGAGCAGCAACTAAAGCATCACGAAGTTGTTCAAATTCTGATTGAGCTTCCTCATCCCAAAACCAATTAGAATTCTTTCCAGATAGTTTACATAAACGAGGTGTGGCCAAATTGTCCAATCTAACAAGGCGTCTAAGAAAATTACAGACACCAAGGAAACTACGAACCTCACGTTTTTTGGTAGGAACAGCATAATTACGAATAGCGTCTAGTTTCTCTGGATCAGGAAGAATACCTTCTGTAGAAATAATGTTGTTGTTGTTGTGGTCTTCAGTCCTGAGACTGGTTTGATGCAGCTCTCCATTCTACTCTATCCTGTGCAAGCTTCTTCATCTCCCAGTACCTACTGCAACCTACATCCTTCTGAATCTGCTTAGTGTATTCATCTCTTGGTCTCCCTCTACGATTTTTACCCTCCACACTGCCCTCCAATGCTAAATTTGTGATCCCTTGATGCCTCAAAACATGTCCTACCAACCGATCCCTTCTTCTAGTCAAGTTGTGCCACAAACTTCTTTTCTCCCCAATCCTATTCAATACCTCCTCATTAGTTATGTGATCTACCCACCTTATCTTCAGCATTCTTCTGTAGCACCACATTTCGAAAGTTTCTATTCTCTTCTTGTCCATACTAGTTATCGTCCATGTTTCACTTCCATACATGGCTACACTCCATACAAATACTTTCAGAAACGACTTCCTGACACTTAAATCTATACTCGATGTTAACAAATTTCTCTTCTTCAGAAACGATTTCCTTGCCATTGCCAGTAGAAATAATATGACCAAGAAATTTCACCTGAGAACGACCAAATTCAGATTTTTCCAGGTTCACTGTAATGCCAACTCTTGCAAAAATACGTAATAATGAATCCAAAATTTTGTTATGCTCACTCCAAGAACGTTTCGCAATAAGAATATCGTCAACATATGAAGTAATATTGTCACGAAGATAAACAGGTAAAATTTCGTTTAAACTACGAATGAATGCTGCTGAAGATACAGTAAGTCCAAACGGTAATTTACGAAATTGATAACAGTTACCAAAGGCTAAAACGGCAGTGTATTTTCTACAATCAGGGTGAAGTTCTATTTGCCAAAAACTTGCGCGCATATCAATCGTGGATAAAACTTTAATTCCGTGGAAATGTTGAAGTAGTTCATCTAAATTTTGTGGACGGTCAGTTTCAGGAATGATGATATTATTTACCTGTCTGGAATCCAGAACCAAACGAATTGACCCATCCTTTTTAAGAACGACATGTAATGGGCTGGTATAAGGACTGACTGCTGGCTCAATAATGCCTTGATCTAACATGTATTGAAGTTCACTCTTAACCTTGTCTCTATAAGCCAAAGGAATAGCGTACGTTTTTTTTCGAAATGGTGTGTGCTCTTTTACTTTAAATAAATATTGTAAGCCTTGTATAGTTCCTGTGTGATGACTAAATACTGTAGCATGTGAATTCAAAATTTGGTGCAGTTCTTCTCTTGCAACGTCATCTGGCACTTCAGCTTTCTTAACCTTTTCATTAATTAATTCTTCGCTATTAATTATATCATCCATCGCGTCTCTGTATCTATTGTCGTTGTCATAAATGAACACATTGTCGTCATTATACTCAGCGAAAACATCAGAAGTAAGAAACCTTAAACTTTTGTGTCTGATTCAGATTTTGTTAAACACTCGAAAAATTTCAAACATCTCGGCATTCCGGCAACAGTCAAATTCACACTTCCTTCTTTAAAGTTTAAATTTGCCTTATGTGTGTTAAGAAACTCCATACCTAATATAATTTGTGTATTGAGTAATGGAACAATAATAAAATTAGCAGAAATTCGTATCCTTGACAAATGAAATTTAGGTTGGTCTGTTGTTTGACTTCCACACTTTTTCCAGAAATAGCTCCTCGAATTGTAGTTTTAGAAACAGGTAACGCAGGACAAGCAATAGTTCTTCCACATATACGAAAAACTGATTCACTAATAACATTCAGTGGGCTCCCAGAATATAAAACTGCAGTGAACTTATTCTTACCCACACATACTTCAATAACAGGATGTAAAAATGCGTCTACATTATTTTCCTTTTCGTCTAGCAAAATGTCTCTCATGTCTTCCAGGCGTACGTAGTGTAAAGTCGTAGTGTCATTACTTTCTGAACCGTCTATATGGCTGCCAGAAGCCGAAACTACAAGTCATTGTCGATTGTTTGCGTCACGTCTTTGATTATTCGCGTCATTTCGCGGATCAGTTTCTACGATTTGCACTTATCTCTCGGAATTTCTGTCACGCGGAGGATGCCAATCAGGTCCCTCCTGTCTGTTAGTTGTAAATTCTTGACTGTGTCTGTTATTAAAATTTCTATTTTCCTGTCTATCTGCATGACTACTTCTTGTGTAATTTCGACTGTCACTTCTGAAATTACTGTTAGATCTACTACCCTGGTTATTTCTATAGTAAGAATTTCTATTATTGTATGAATAATTTCTGTCTTGATGATACCGATTACTGTTTCCGTATGATTGATCATTCCGGTAGGAATTACCGTTATTATAATTGTCTGTGTAATTTCTGTTAGAATCTGTTATTGTCATAAGGCTGGTATCTATTTTGGTAAACATTTTTGGAAAGCAGTGATCAATTAATTGTTATATTTTGACTAAAGTTCAGTCTTGACCACATGTATGTTTTAATGATATAGGTAACCGGTTTCGGTTCTTTCTACAAAACCATCATCAGACCCATGGCTCCCTTAGGATGGTAGGCGGAGCTCTCCTCGCTGCTACGCCTACCATCCTAAGGGAGCCATGGGTCTGATGATGGTTTTGTAGAAAGAACCGAAACCGGTTACCTATATCATTAAAACATACATGTGATCAAGACCGAACTTTAGTCAAAATATAACTGGTATCTATTGTCCTGTCTGTTTCGTCTGTCATTCTCAAAATTACCCATATAACGCCCGTTCCGATTACTATCCGTTTTCTCTGAAAATCTATTGTAATTACTGTTACTGAAAAAATTACAAGAAGTCCCGTCGTCGTTGTCATACTCAAGTTCTTGTAGCAAAGTCTTAAAAGCCTCAATGTCGTCTTTACATCTTCCGGCAAAAGCAATTTGTCTTATCGACTGTGGCAGCTTAGTTAAACAAATGCGAATTAATTCAGTCGGGCTATAAGGGTTGGAAAGGAACTGATTCTTTCGAATCATGTCTTCAAAGTATTCTGCCGGCGTGCGGAACTCCGACTGTTTAAAATTACGCCGCATAATAAGACTATGATTGACTCTGTCTTGCGTGTTTTCGGACCAAAATGCCGATAGAAATGCATGATAAAACTCATTTAAATTATTACAATCTCTAATAAGTGCGCGCATACGCGTCGCCGGTTCGTTTTCTAAATATCCATACATAAATTCCAGTTTGTGATTTAGTGGGCAATTTGGTGGAAGTGCGTACATAAATTGATCTAACCATGAACATGGATGTATGTCATTCTTAGAATTGCGAAAGATCTTAAATTTCCGAACAGTTAAAAAGTGTTTATCGTCATAGTTTTCGCCTCGTGGCGATAAAGACCTACCGCGTCTGTTCCAGTCCCAATGTCGATTATTGTCAAGTTCGCGCGCCTGGCGCTCTCTTGTTGCTTCTCGTAAATGAAATAAATTATTTTCTTCAAAGCCCTCTGCTATCGGTGATTCCAAATTTCTTCTACCGTCCTTTCCTACGATTTCGCTTTCAATTTGTTTGACTTGCTTTCGTAACGCCTCAAATTCCCTTTTAACGCGTTCGTTAAATTTTCCCTGATTTTCAACATGTTTATTTATGTTCTGGTACTCTTCGGTTTCTGCAAATGGCAGTGGAGCTGTATCATCTGAATCTCTGTCCCCACGTAAACTAAGATTTGTCAATTTATCTGAAATCTCCTTAACTCTTTCTGATAAGTCACCTATTTTCTCTTTCTGTTTATTTACGTCTTCCGTAAGTGTCGCGACTCGGGTTTCGGTATTGACACAGTTAGTAGTTAACTGTTCCTATTGTTGTGTTAGGTTATTTATTCTGTCGTTTGGTACGGATTCCTCGATTCTCTCAAATACACTCCTGGAAATTGAAATAAGAACACCGTGAATTCATTGTCCCAGGAAGGGGAAACTTTATTGACACATTCCTGGGGTCAGATACATCACATGATCACACTGACAGAACCACAGGCACATAGACACAGGCAACAGAGCATGCACAATGTCGGCACTAGTACAGTGTATATCCACCTTTCGCAGCAATGCAGGCTGCTATTCTCCCATGGAGACGATCGTAGAGATGCTGGATGTAGTCCTGTGGAACGGCTTGCCATGCCATTTCCACCTGGCGCCTCAGTTGGACCAGCGTTCGTGCTGGACGTGCAGACCGCGTGAGACAACGCTTCATCCAGTCCCTAACATGCTCAATGGGGGACAGATCCGGAGATCTTGCTGGCCAGGGTAGTTGACTTACACCTTCTAGAGCACGTTGGGTGGCACGGGATACATGCGGACGTGCATTGTCCTGTTGGAACAGCAAGTTCCCTTGCCGGTCTAGGAATGGTAGAACGATGGGTTCGATGACGGTTTGGATGTACCGTGCACTATTCAGTGTCCCCTCGACGATCACCAGTGGTGTACGGCCAGTGTAGGAGATCGCTCCCCACACCATGATGCCGGGTGTTGGCCCTGTGTGCCTCGGTCGTATGCAGTCCTGATTGTGGCGCTCACCTGCATGGCGCCAAACACGCATACGACCATCATTGGCACCACGGCAGAAGCGACTCTCATCGCTGAAGACGACACGTCTCCATTCGTCCCTCCATTCACGCCTGTCGCGACACCACTGGAGGCGGGCTGCACGATGTTGGGGAGTGAGCGGAAGACGGCCTGCGGGACCGTAGCCCAGCTTCATGGAGACGGTTGCGAATGGTCCTCGCCGATACCCCAGGAGCAACAGTGTCCCTAATTTGCTGGGAAGTGGCGGTGCGGTCCCCTACGGCACTGCGTAGGATCCTACGGTCTTGGCGTGCATCCGTGCGTCGCTGCGGTCCGGTCCCAGGTCGACGGGCACGTGCACCGTCCGCCGACCACTGGCGACAACATCGATGTACTGTGGAGACCTCACGCCCCACGTGTTGAGCAATTCGGCGGTACGTCCACCCGGCCTCCCGCATGCCCACTATACGCCCTCTCTCAAAGTCCGTCAACTGCACATACGGTTCACGTCCACGCTGTCGCGGCATGCTACCAGTGTTAAAGACTGCGATGGAGCTCCGTATGCCACGGCAAACTGGCTGACACTGACGGCGGCGGTGCACAAATGCTGCGCAGCTAGCGCCATTCGACGGCCAACACCGCGGTTCCTGGTGTGTCCGCTGTGCCGTGCATGTGATCATTGCTTGTACAGCCCTCTCGCAGTGTCCGGAGCAAGTATGGTGGGTCTGACACACCGGTGTCAATGTGTTCTTTTTTCCATTTCCAGGAGTGTATTTCTTCCTTATCGTGTGCACGTTGTAAATTCAACTCTGAAAATTTTTATACCATCACGCGATCTCTTTCTTCCTGTTCTCTATCCTGTTCCTTTTGTCTAATTTCTATTGAAATTAATCTGTTATTGTGAGCATTCAGAATCGGTTGTACTTCTTCTCTAATTTCTTTCTTTAATTCATCTTTCATCTTTTTGAAACATGTCCCTATTCGTGAGTCTAACCGTGCTTCCATTGTTTCCATCTCAGTTTTAATTGTTCCTACTTGTGAGTCTAACCATGATCCCACTGTTTTTAATTCAGATCCCAAATTTAATATTGCACTCATCAACTACTCCACATTGACTGGTTCGAAATTCTTTTCGCCCCTAACATTTACCGCAAAACCAGCTTCCTTCGTCACAGCTGTAAACCTATCTGTGTTCGATACTATTCCAGAATCTTCTGTGTTCTCGTATTCTGACAATTTTTTGATTGTGAAAAGTTTTGAAATGGTTGCGGACTATTTTCCTGACTTATTAAATTGTTTTTAACTTCATTATTCATCATACTGTTCTCCTGTGTTGGCGAGTTCGCCATGTCAACAATTTCGCCATTCTGACTATCCATCATTTTTGCCTTTCTCATCGATCGCGCAATCATTTGCTAAACATACAAAACTCGTCACTATACGAAAATTACACACAATGACACTTTATCTCCAACAATACCATTCACACGAAATGCTTCCCGACAAACACGATTAACGAACAATTAAAACCTTCACAATTGCACAAAATTGTCAAACCCGTATACAAGACATCAAAAATTAAATTCTGCAAAAATACCATTAGAAGAATGACAAGACAACTACAAATGCCAATTACCAAATCTACACGTGCAATATAGACTACAATTACTAAACTACAAATTACTACAACAATCCTACTGTCTGCTATTTTTACTATCAAAAGAATTCCAAGGGACGAGCCGAAGCAGCGGTCGCCACGTGCATGGGGGCTTAATTATATACAATGCAAATATTTTTAATTTTAGTCGCTGTCTGTCCGGTTACGAAGTCTCGTAACCGGTTGGCCCTGACTAGTATTACTCTGCAATCTGACTGCATAGAATAACAACAAAGAATGAAAGGAAATTTCCGTTAACACAATTAATTAATTAAGTCCCCAGCAACTATAAAAGCTACGAAACAAAAACTATGGAACAACAAAGCACAAGTGTAACTGTTCTGTGTGTGAAAGTGTCATTCAACGTACACAACTGGCATTGTTCTTCCTCAACAAGGCAAGATATTTTAAATACCATTTACACAGAATTAATTAAAAAAACTGAAATACTATAATTGCACATAGAAACCCGAATTACAGTCTAAGACATGAACACAAGCCAGATGCTTTGTTGACTGAACCTGTGACCAAGAGGCATTGTCAGTTAGGAAATTTAAAAAAAAAATAAAATAAAAAAATGTTTTTTACCTTCGTATATATTGACTAAAAATACACTCAGATCATTACAACATCTCCATTCGAACAACATCTGCTGCCTAGCCCATCAAAACAACTGCACACGACATGGCCTCAAATAGTACAGCTATCATCATCCTCTCAGCAAAGCACTAACCACCACAACTTCTGAACAAGCACTGCCAGTGGAGGCGGCGGAATAAAACTCTTTGGCGCAATCTCTGGCGCTGTAACTCAGTGTAGCCACCTTTCACCGTTCACACCACACAATAAGTGTGGCGGCCAACACAGTGAACAACGTTTAATCTCAAGGACTCAATATAGAGTCACACCCCGATTCGCTCTCGACAGAGGTGCTCTCCCAGTGAAGTACTGAGGAGAGACTTGTTCCTCTCTCTTTGAGTACACGTATGAGCGCACACGCTCTCGTTACGTGGTCTCACTCCAAGAGCGACAACGGATCGGACCCCTCTCCATGCCACACGTGAAGGGGTATATCTTTCGGTCTCTTCCATTACTCCTTCAGCTCAAAGCGTCAGGAATATCATGTGCCAATCAGCATTGCTCTTCTAAATCGGGAGAATGATGTTTCGTTTAAGGCGACTAATCTGGAAATCTGTTGCTGTCTCCCTGTGAAAACCTCTGAAACTGTGTGCTATGTTAGTAAAGAATGCGTAGGCTGGGCGCTCCCACACAATGTAGCGGAATTTGCTTTTAAGCTGAACACAGGGTCATTCTACCCTTTCACTCGGGCAAACGCGGTCCACTCCACGGGTGGTCGCCATCCGACATAGATAGGCTCTTGGCGTGCAGTCCGCCTCTCCCGAACTAAAAGCTCTTGTGACCGTCGTGCCTTGAATGTGTATGTGTACGCCAGCCTCGAGTATGTCAACACCGGTGCGCACTTGTTATTTGCATATCGTTTACATGAATTTGTACAGCGTTGACTCTTCTTATCGAGTTTGGTTCGAATGAAGCGTCTTGATGTGTGGAATATGATTGAGAGGGCGGAATATATAAGCAATGCAGATCAGGAGACCACGACGTCTTACAATGTCTGCTGCCTGTGTTGCTCGCCTAATAGTCTAGCATTGCCTGACTTCGTGATGATATTTCTGTGCTCCAGATGCCTCTGTCTCAAAAGTCATAGTTATTTATACTGCTCCGGGGCTCACTTGTTCCAGTATGTATGAGTAGCTCATAGCACAGTTCTAGCCCCTATGTGCTGAATCTGTAATGCCTGCTCTGGCTTTTACAACGGCTCCTTGTATGTTTCACCTTGCAGTACTTTTGCATACGTCTTTCTGTTACTTACATGTTACCACACTGCTCTTGTTGGCCAGTGGCAGCTAACACAACACTCCACGGGAAAGACCCATCCCCTTGGGTCTTGTTCATGACTGATTCCTCACCTTGAACTACTTCTACCATTGAATTACAAAACAAGTGACACACTCGCAAGAATATACCAGGATATCAGTTTTAAGTACTATATATTCCTTGTACTACCATAGACCTTATAGCTGCTTCCTTTAACTCTTTCAACACATCAATTTCTTTCTGTTGTTGTGCCCACCGCACATCTTTGCTCACTACATCGCTTTCTCCTTACATTTAATCTTTCTGAAGTCGAAAAATTCGTCTTTTACAAAACTCGCTCCACCTCATGCTCAGGGGATCCGGTCTACAGGGACCCGGATTACCCATGGAATGGCTCTTTGTCTCAAGTAAATAACAGATATGCAAAACAGAATCAGTCACAATGACACTCAAAATCACAGCTACCCTTTGTCTACCATCCCTATACTGTTTAACGCGCTGCATCAGTTACTCTGCAGTAATCCGACTCTCCTGCGCAGCTGTTTTCTGATTCAGAGACTTGACCCCCAGATATCATTTAGGACGGTAAGATCTTTTTTGGTTCGTCCAGCCAATACAGGCGCACTTGCTTTATTTTCAAGTGAGTAACTCCCATCGTTGCAGCTGGTAAATGAAACGTTGGTACATAACATCAGACATGATTCCATTAACTGTGCCGGACCTCCTTTTGCCTGGCGCAGTACAGTACTCGATGTGGCGCGGATTCAAGTCGTTGGCAGTCCCCGGCAGAGACTGAGCTATGCTGTCTCCATGTTGTTGTTGTTGTGGTCTTCAGTCCTGAGACTGGTTTGATACAGCTCTCCATGCTACTCTATCCTGTGCAAGCTTCTTCATCTCCCAGTACCTACTGCAACCTACATCCTTCTGAATCTGCTTAGTGTATTCATCTCTTGGTCTCCCTCTACGATTTTTATCCTCCAATACTAAATTGGTGATCCCTTGATGCCTCAGAACATGTCCTACCAACTGATCCCTTCATCTAGTCAATTTGTGCCACAAACTTCTCGTCTCCCCAATCCTATTCAGTACCTCTTCATTAGTTATGTGATCTACCCATCTAACTTTCAGCATTCTTCTGTGGCACCACATTTCGAAAGCTTCTATTCTCTTCTTGTCCGAACTATTTATCGTCCATGTTTCACATCCATACATGGCTACACTCCATACAAATACTTTCAGAGACGACTTCCTGACATTTAAATCTATACTCGATGTTAACAAATTTCTCTTCTTCAGAAACGCTTTCCTTGCCATTGCCAGTCTACATTTTATATCCTCTCTACTTCGACCATCATCACTTACTTTGCTCCCCAAATAGCAAAACTCCTAAGTGTCTACAGTAAAGCTGCATGCCCTCGGGAAAAGTTACGGCTGTAGTTTCCCTGGCTTTCAGCCGTTAGCAGTACCAGCACAGCAAGGCCGTTTTGGTTAGTGTTACAAGGCCAGATCAGTCAGTCATCCAGACTGTTGCCCTTGCAACTACTGAAAAGGCTGCTGCCCCTCTTCAGGAACCACGCGTTTGTCTGGCCTCTCAACAGATACCCGTCCGTTGTGGTTGCACCTACGGTACGGCTATGTATCGCTGAGGCACGCAAGCCTCCCTACCAACGACAAGGTCAATGGTTCACGGGAGGAGGGCTGTCTCCATAAGCATCCGTAACTGTGAAAATGTTGTCGGCGCAAGGTTTTGTGCACGAACTGACTTCTCGATTATGCCCCATAACCATTCGATGAGAGACACGTCAGCCGATCTGGGTGGCCAGATCACTCGCTCGAATCGCCCACAATGTTTTTCAAACAAACCGCAAGCAGCTGTGGCCCGGTGTCATGGCGCATTGTCATCCATAAAAATTCCACTAGTCCATGAAAGGCTGCAAATGGTCTCCAAGTAGCCGGGCATATACATTTCTAGTCAATTATCGGTTCACTTGGACCAGGGCACCCAGTCCTTCCCATGTAAACACAGTTCATACCATTATGGAGCCACCACCAACTTTCAAAGTGCCTTTTTTACAACTTGGATCCGTGGCTTCGTGGGGTATGCGCCACATTCGAAACCTACCATCAGCTCTTACCAACTGAAATCGGGACTCGTCTGCCCAGGCCACGGTTCTGCAGTCGTGTAAGGTGCAACCGTTACGACGTCGTGTTGTTAGCAGAGGTGCTCCCGAGAGCAGCAGGCACATTTTTACCGATAAGTGGTGTTGCTCCGCAATATCGACGTTGACCTTGAACCTGCGGGCCGACGCGGTTCCAATACTAGTCGTTTCTGCAGAACATACTAATGTACATGTCATGTGAGTATGAACATCCTATCTCTAGTCGTTCAAGGTGCTCCGTTGTTACTGAACATGAGTGTATTAACCTGTAGTAGCCGCACGGTACATGCTGAAAGCTTGCTTAATGTGAAATTGGAAATTTGCAATTTATAATCTTTTACGATAAATGGTAAATGTTGTTTACCTGAAACCCGAGCCAGTCCTTCCTTTACTCTGAGAAACTGGGCGTCATTTGAACATGACTAGAGCGTTAGAAATAAACATCTAAATGATAAAGACTGCTCCATTTGTTTGAGCTGATAACCCAGCTGCGTCAAAATATTACAGTAAATTTAAATGTGCTCGAAAGCTGGTGGCGTATGATTTGATGGAGAGGAGAAAGGCGTAAACGAGATCAAACTTTCTGTGTTGCTATCACTCGGGCATGTCAGAAAAGTCGTTGTTATCGCTGAATAGCTGCTGCAGACAGCTTCTTTAAGCACATCTGCGTTTTCTCTGAAGAGTGGTGATAAGAGAGGGAGGGAGAGTGAGAGAGAGACAGAGAGAGAGAGAGAGAGAGCTCGTACTGATTATGTTAATCGTTTTTTGCGAGGAATGGAATTTAAGAGTAAGCAACAATTAGTGGACCGCTGCTCACGGTCAGTAAAGACAGTAAACGGCTTTAAAACAGTTTATATTTTGTTTTTACACACGCGATTCTAGAGCGTTTTATTGAAATGTTATTACTAGGAGGGAATTGTGTTGCTGTTTACCCAACGAGCGGAAAATGTAATAACCAAACGAAATATAGTGAAGTGGAGTGCGTCCTGAGCTCAGATGCTGGCAACGTTGCGGAGATGCTTATCGCTCGAATATTGTCATTCCAGGAAGGATTGGTGAGTTGCGACCTATTAGCCTCAAAAATAGTTTAAAACCTCGCGCACAAAAACAGTACCGAATGGCGTGAACCAACTTTTATTTCCACGGCAGAGTGCTGTGCGCTAAAACGGAGTGCCTGCCATTACTGCTACATTTTATAGCGGACGAATTCAAAAATACGTGTGTATCACACGTCCAATAATTCGCTTCATTCGATTGTATCCTTTAAAACTTTCATAAACTCCTGCCATCTGCCGTTACAAGGTTACGAGAGGAAACGTGTGCACTAAAATGCCGTTCATTTCCTGAGCCATCGCATTTAACAGATATGTAGCTTTTTACGCACTTGGCCCAAAAAACAGGGGAGGGGAGCACTTCTGGCTGAGAAGAGGGAGGGGGGTGGGGGGTGGCGGGAAAAACGTGAAATGGCTCTATAACGGCGGAGCGCGTGCACCAGTATTGATCACGTGGCGCGCACGTGGACCTGCTATCACGAGAGCTGCCTGCTGCGTGAGTTGGTACAACCTACGCCACGGCGCGCAACCACGCACTCACGAGTTCGACGTAAGAGCCGCTCAATAGCAACGAGGCCCTAAATTCGGTCGGTGCACATTAGTTGAGCAGCCTCTTATGAGTACATAAAAGCTGAGAGAATCTCACACAATATACCGAGCGGTTTTTGATGTGACGATTATGCCACACTGCGGGCCACGATTTATAAATATGCAGGGTGGTCCATTGATCGTGACCGGGCCAAATATCTCACGAAATTCGCACATGCATTGACAATGCGCTGACGTAAGTTGTCAGGTGTTGTCGGTGCATCACGTTAGCAAATATCCTTCAACTTTCCCCACCGAAAGAAATCTGGGGACGTCAGATCCGGTTAACGTGCGGGCCATGGTACGGTGCTTCGACGACCAATCCACCTGTCATGAATATGCTGTTCAATACCGCTTCAACCGCACGCGAGCTATGAGTCGGACATCCATCATTTTGGAAGTACATCGCCATCCTGTCATGCAGTGAAACATCTTATAGTCACATCGGTAGCACATTACATTGGAAACCAGCTTACATTGCACCATTTAGATTGCCATCGATAAAATGGAGGCCAATTATCCTTCCTCCCATAATGCCGCACCGTACATCAACCGGCCAAGGTTGCTGATGTTCCACTTGTCGCAGCCATCGTGGATTTTCCGTTGCCCAATAGTGCATATTATGCCGGTTTACGTTACCGCTGTTGGTGAATGACGCTTCGTCGCTAAATAGAACGAGTGCAAAAAATCTGTCATCGTCCCGTAATTTCCGTTGTGCCCAGTGGCAGAACTGTACACGATGTTCAAAGTCGTCGCCATGCAATTCCTGGAGCATAGAAAAATAGTACGGGTGCAATCGATGTAGATGTAGCATTCTCAGTATTGACGTTTTTGAGATTCCCGATTCTCGCGAAATTTATCTGCTACTGATATGCGGACTAGCCGCGACAGCAGCTAAAACACCTTCTTGAGCATCATCATTTGTTGCAGGTCGTGGTTGACGTTTCGTATGTGGCTGAACGCTTCCTGTTTCCTTAAATAACGTAACTATCCGGCGAACAGTCCGGACACTTGGATGATGCCGTCCAGGACACCGAACAGCATACATAGCACACGCCCGTTGGGCATTTTGATCACAATAGCCATACATCAACACAATATCGACCTTTTCCGCAATTGGTAAAAGGTCCATTTTAACACGGGTTATGTATCACGAAGCAAATACCGTCCGCACTGACGGAATGTTACGTGATACCACGTACTAATGCATTTGTGACTATTACAGCGCCATCTATCACAAAGCGAAAAAAGTGGTCCAACTAAAACATTCATATTTCTTTACGTACTACATGAATATGAAATAAAAAATGGGGGTTCCGATTTTTAAAAAAAACGCAGTTGATATCCGTTTGACCCACGGCAGCGCCATCTAGCGGGCCAACCATAGCGCCGCCATCTGGTTTCCCCTTCAAGCTAGACGAGTTTCGTTCTTTGTAGTTTTTTCGTTTGATGCTTATTTCGTGAGATATTTGGACCGGTCACGGTCAATGGACCACCCTGTATAAATGTCCTATTTAAGAGCAGACCGTAGTGTAGCTATGCGAGCAGGTAGGAGAGATAGGTTACTGACTCCACAAGAGAATAATCTATCTCCTATGTAGATGGGCGCCAGCAAAGTATTTTCACAGTCTGAGGAGAAAGTTGGTGACTGAAATTTCGTGAAAAGCACCCGCAATAACGAAAGACACCTTTGTTTTAATGATTGGCACATCAACTCGCGTACCATATCCGTGGTACTCTCTTCCCTGTTTCGCGATAACACGAAACGAGCGGGCCTCCTCTGAACTTTTTCGATGTCCTCCGTCTGTCCCATCTGATGCGGATCCACACTGCACAGCAATAGACTATCCCAGAATAGGGTGGACAACCTTATTGAAATCGTCTCTCTAGTAGACCTGTTGCAGTTTCTAAGCGTCCTGCCAATAAATCGCAGTGTTTGGCTTGTTTACCCTAACATGAGCTATGTGATCCTTCCAATTTAAAATAACATTGGCAGGAAGGATCTTCAAACCATTAAAGTCTTTTAGGTACTTAACAAGTTTGGTGCCAGAAAATGGTGGCAGTGATGAGGAAATAATCAGGATGTATAGGGATAAAAGAGATTTTGAAAAGATTGAAGGTTGTCGAATATCAAAAAGAATTCCAGTAGTACTAAGAAAGATGCTCACCAAGTGTTTTGCCCTCAGGGTAGAATTACATGGCAGGGAATCATAGACAGTCAAGAAAGGGAGAAAGAAATGATCGGATAGTTTTGAAATGTAGTTGTGAAGATAAATGCTGATAATGAAACGGACTGACAGAATGACGAATGGACAGGAAGTAAAAGTAAAGACTGAAAAATAGTGGAAATGAAACGAATAAAATTAAAATATTTCTTGCGACATACAATGTGATGAAATTATTTGCAACGGAGAGTAATCGAAGAAAAGACTACAGCGAAGAGAATCAGCGGATTAAGAAGGAGTAACAGATGACACTGAATTTCGAAAAATTAGCAGCAAATTAAGAATAACAAAGTAAGAGATTCGAATTTTGAGGGTAACATGGTGTCAGTCCGTGGAATTCTCGTTCTTGCTGCTCTATTTGTTCCGGAGATACCTGGCGTTTTTCCTAGCCGTTTTCTATTTCTGAACATCAATGAAACTCAGACGTTATTTTGAATTTGACTGTGACTGTATAGTGTCTCGTCAGCATTAGCTATCTCATCTGGATATTGATTGAGAAAGGCATCGCCCCCTTCTTTGTAGAAAGAAGCAACCATGCGCTCGTATGAAGTAATTTAGTGTAAACGCACAGAAGATGTACACCGATGAGTCAAAACATTATGACCACCTGTTTAATGGCTTGTTTGTCCGTCTTTGGAACGAAATACATCACTGAACCGCGTGTCAGGTACCCGACAGTTTTTTGGTAGGTCTATCGAGATATGTGGCATTAGATGTCTATGCACAGGTCATAGAAATTCGCGTCAATAACGGGCCGCTGTTTTGCATACGTGGTGATGGCGCTCGATAACGACACAGATAGGTCCATAAGATTCACATCAGGCCAATTTCGTTGCATTGACATCAACATCACTTCGCTATAGTGCTCCTGCAGCCACTGTAGCTCAGTCTCTGGCTCCGAGACACGGACAATATAATGCTGCAAGATGACATGACCGTCGGGGAAGATTTCAAGTATGAAGCGATGCAAGTGGTTTGCAGCTGTTAGAGTGTCTTCGACTAGCACCACAGATCTTAAGCAAGCGCACGAGAATGTCTCCCACAGCGTAATACTGCTCCCACGAGCCTGCATCCGTGGCGCGCTGCACGTTTCGAGCCCCCGTTCATCTCGATGATGGCGTTTGTGGAGGCGACCAGCGATCTAATATAGCAAAAATGTGATTCACCGGAAGAGCCGACGCGTTTCCATTGACGGTCGAATACTAATGGTCCCGTGCTCACTGCTGTCGTAATTGACGATGTCGCTGGGTCAACATGTGAACACGTAGGGGTGGTCTGCTGCGGGGCTCCATGTTCAACAGTGTACGATGAACGGTGTGCTCCGAAACACATGTGCGAGCATTGTGCTCTTTCAGCAGATGTTTCACAGATCACCATCTATCCTACTTTACAGAGCATATAAGCCTCCGAAACCTACCGACCGAGGTGGCTCAGTGGTTAGCACAATGGACTCGCATTCGCCCATCCTGATTTACGTTTGATTTCCTTAAATCGCTCCAGGCAAATGCCGGGATGGTTCCTTTGAAAGGGCACGGCCGACTTCCTTCCCCGTCTTGATCCGACGAGACCGATGAATTCGCAGTTTGGTCTCTTCCCACAAAAGCTCAACCTCCGAAACCCACGTTCTGTGAAGAGTTGTGGACTAGGGCTGTTGATAAAATATTGATAGTCAGATGTTTTTATTAAATATCGATGAATGTCTGCAGTACTCAGACCTCCTAGATATCGATAAATCGAAAAAATGGTAGTATCGAATGCCGATATTTTTATTTTATACTATATTTTTCGGAGTTTTTGGTAAATATTTGAAGCTGTTCTTTTGAAGTTGTAGTAGAACGTAATTTACTGTCACTGTGTGAAGGAGTCCTACAACTTTTTGAGCCTTCAACACGCGCAATCTTTCTGTAATCTTGCAGACTGCGCGGAGCAAGTACATGTGGCACGAAAGAAGAAGTCCTATTGCACTGGTGGCAAGCGGGATGGGAGGACGTGGCGGTGTGAATGGAATAAAAAGGTCTCCGACGTGAATAAATAGCACACTAGTTGCGTTAAAAACAATGTTAACGTAATTAGTGAGCTATTCGTTGCATCGGCATTCTTCAAAACCAGTTGCCGAAACTGATGAACAAAAATCTAAATGGCAAGACTGGTCTTTGCGGTAGGTGGAGGAGTCTAAGGGGAAATGTTGACGTAATCGGCGCTCGGCACTACCAACAGAAACTGCAACGTTGAGCTTCAGTAGGCAATTTTGACACTACAGCTGCTACGCCCCTGGTGTTGGGGAGAAATGAAAAAACGGGGAAGTCGACATGAAATACTGCGGGCAAATCTGGTATGTGACGAATCGAAGCAACGGACCCATCTGACATCTTTTATTGAGCCGCTTACATGCAATTACCATTGTTAACAAAGTGATTATAGCCAAGCGTGCAATTATCATTGTTAACAAAATGGTTATAGCCAAGCGTGCATTGTTTTCTTTTCAGTTCTTGTTCTAAGGGGAATAGACAAGCTGCTAGCTTGTTGGTGCACAGAATACCTAATAATAAATCAGTACTTAAACATACAACTCTAAAACCGTTAGCATATTTATAGACAGGCGCATTGAAATTTTTTATGCCTGTATGCCAATTTCAGGAGCCGATTGAGATATTTAAGTACTATATATCGATAGTTGGAAGCAGTGCAAGTTATCGATAGTTTTGAAAGTAACAACCGTCCTATCGTGGACGTCCAGCCATTCAACGCCTAGTGATAGTTTCACTGTCCTTCTATCTCTTTCCGCAGATTGTTGAAATGTTCAACTGTGTGTGAATTCCTAAGGGATCAAACTGCTGAGATCACCGGTCCCTAGACTTACTCACTACTTAAACTAACTTATACTAAGAACAACACACACACACACACACCCATGCCCAAGGGAGGACTCGAATCTCCGTCGGAAGGGACCGCGTAATTCGTGACATAGCGCCCTAAAGCACGCGGCCACTCCGTGCGGCCCGTGGATTGGCAATTGATCCTAAATAACGAAAAGTGTGAGGTCATCCACATGAGTGCTAAAAGGAATCCTTTAAACGTCGGTTTGCCTAAATTAGTCAAATCTAAAGGCCATAAATTCAACCGAATACCAAGGAATTACAATTACGAACAACTTAAATTGCAAGGAACACATAGAAAATGCTGTTGGGAAAGCTAACCAAAGACTGCGTTTTATTGGCAGGAAACGTAGAAAATGTAACAGGGCTTCTAAGGAGACTGCCTACACTACGCTTGTCCGTCCTCTTCTAGAATACTGCTGCGCGGTTTCGGATCCTTACCAGATAGGGTTGACCGAGTACATCAAAAAAGTTGAAAGAAGGGCAGCACGTTTTGTATTATCGCGAAGCAGGGGAGAGAGTGTCAGTGAAATGATACAGGATTTAGGATAGACATCACTAAAACAAGGGCGTTCTTCAATGCGGAGGAATCTTCTCACGAAATTCTTATCACCAACTTACTCCTCTGAATGCGAAAATATTTTTTTGACGCCGATCTACATAGAGAGAAACAATCACCATGATAAAATAATGGAAATCGGAGCTCGCACGGAAAGATATAGGTGTTCGTTCTTTCCGAGCGCTATACGAGATTGGAATAACAGAGGCATTTAAATGTGATTTGTAGAGTGTCCATGTAGACGTAGATGTAGATGCAGACGATCACGTCAGTAGCACGTGAATATTCCACCAGCTTCGCCGTTTTCGAGATACTAGTTCACAGGCTCTGCGTAGTAGTAATCTCCCCTTTGTCAAGGTCGCTTATCTCAGTGGATTTCCCGATTTGCAGCCCATATCTTCGCTGGGGTGACCCCCGTCCGTGTCTGCTCCGCTTACATACGTTTGTTAATGCGTTACGGCCCACAACTGCACCAGGCGGCATCCAGCGTCGCGGTGGGCAGTGGTCATAATTTTTTGGCTCATCAGTGTATTTTATACCCCTGTATCTGAGTTCGATTCCCGGCTGGGCAGGAGATTTTCTCCGCTCAGGGACTGGGTGTTGTGTTCTACATCTACATTCATCTACATTTATACTCCGCAAGCCACCCAAAGGTGTGTGGCGGAGGGCATTTTACGTACCACTGTCATTACCTCCCTTTCCTGTTCCAGTCGCGTATGGTTCGCGGGAAGAACGACTGTCTGAAAGTCTCCGTGCGCGCTCTAATATCTCTAATTTTACATTCGTGATCTCCTCGGGAGGTATAAGTAGGGGGAAGCAATATATTCGATACCTCATCCAGAAACGCACCCCCTCGAAACCTGGCGAGCAATCTACACCGCGATGCAGACCGCCTCTCTTGCAGAGTCTGCCACTTGAGTTTATTAAACATCTCCGTAACGCTATCACGGTTACCAAATAACCCTGTGACGAAACGCGCCGCTCTTCTTTGGATCTTCTCTATCTCCTCCGTCAAACCGATCTGGTACGGATCCCACACTGATGAGCAATACTCAAGTATAGGTCGAAAGAGTGTTTTGTAAGCCACCTCCTTTGTTGATGGACTACATTTTCTAAGCACTATCCCAATGAATCTCAACCTGGTACCCGCCTTACCAACAATTAATTTTATATGATCATTCCACTTCAAATCGTTCCGCACGCATACTCCCAGATATTTTACAGAAGTAACTGCTACCAGTGTTTGTTCCGCTATCATATAATCATACAATAAAGGATCCTTCTTTCTATGTATTCGCAATACATTACATTTGTCTATGTTAAGGGTCAGTTGCCACTCCCTGCACCAAGTGCCTATCCGCTGCAGATCTTCCTGCATTTCGCTACAATTTTCTAATGCTGCAACTTCTCTGTATACTACAGCATCATCCGCGAAAAGCCGCATTGAACTTCCGACACTATCTACTAGGTCATTTATATATATTGTGAAAAGCAATGGTCCCATAACACTCCCCTGTGGCACGCCAGAAGTTACTTTAACGTCTGTAGACGTCTCTCCATTGATAACAACATGCTGTGTTCTGTTTGCTAAAAACTCTTCTATCCAGCCACACAGCTGGTCTGATATTCCGTAGGCTCTTACTTTGTTTATCAGGCGACAGTGCGGAACTGTATCGAACGCCTTCCGGAAGTCAAGAAAAATAGCATCTACCTGGGAGCCTGTATCTAATATTTTCTGGGTCTCATGAACAAATAAAGCGAGTTGGGTCTCTCACGATCGCTGTTTCCGGAATCCATGTTGATTCCTACATAGTAGATTCTGGGTTTCCAAAAACGACATGATACTCTAGCAAAAAACATGTTCTAAAATTCTACAACAGTTCGACGTCAGAGATATAGGTCTATAGTTTTGCGCATCTGCTCGACGACCCTTCTTGAAGACTGGGACTATCTGTGCTCTTTTCCAATCATTTGGAACTCTCCGTTCCTCTAGAGACTTGCGGTACACGGCTGTTAGAAGGGGGGCAAGTTCTTTCGCGTACTCTGTGTAGAATCGAATTGGTATCCCGTCAGGTCCAGTGGACTTTCCTCTATTGAGTGATTCCAGTTGCTTTTCTATTCCTTGGACACTTATTTCGATGTCAGCCATTTTTTCGTTTGTGCGAGGATTTAGAGAAGGACCTGCAGTGCGGTCTTCCTCTGTGAAACAGCTTTGGAAAAAGGTGTTTAGTATTTCAGCTTTACGCGTGTCATCCTCTGTTTCAATGCCATCATCATCCCGTAGTGTCTGGATATGCTGTTTCGAGCCACTTACTGATTTAACCTAAGACCAGAACTTCCTAGGATTTTCTGTCCCAATCATCATCATCTCATCCTCATGGACACGCAAGTCGCCAAAGTGGCGTCAACTGGAAAGACTTGCACCAGGCGAACGGTCTACCCGAGGGGAGGCCCTAGCCACACGACATTTCATTTCAGTGTATTTTATCCTTGTATCTACTTAGTAATTTTTTTCATTTAACTTGTCTTTCTTACATTCAGTCTATATAAAAAAAAGTATTATAAACGGATGAGTCCCTTGCAGTAGTCAAAATCACAAATGGTTCAAATGGCTCTGAGCACTATGGGACTTAGCTTCTGAGGTCATCAGTCCCCTAGAACTTAGAACTACTTAAACCTAACTAACCTAAGGACATCACACACATCCATGCCCGAGGAAGGATTCGAACCTGCGACCGTAGTGGTCGCGTGGTTCCAGACTGTAGCGCCTAGAACCGCTCGGCCACCCCGACCGGCCAGAATTACAGGGGTAGAACTCCTGTTTAGAGCCCACTCCCGATTGCTAACGACTGCTTCCAGCTCAAATGACTGACTACTCGTGTATATGCATACCGAAAGCGCCATGTCTGCCTCATTGTTGGATTGAATGTGTGACGTATTATTTTATGACCGTGCTAATGCAGATGTCATAGCCTGTTGTTGAACGAAGGAGGCTTCTTCCGGCATAAAGAAGATGGTACAGTCTTTCCCTAATCCTCCAAAATGGGCTGTGGTGGAAGACTATGAAGCTGGCTCACGTACGAGCGGTTTTCCCAGGAATGCAGGTGTTACCCAGTACCTGTTAGGGAAAGAACTTTTAAACGAGGTGCCACATTAAAGTTAGTGCAATTAGTTTATCAGGAAACGGCAAATGGGATTGCTTGGCCGGTCACTGTAGCTAGACGCTTCAGTCCGGAACCGCCCTGCTGCTACGGTCGCAGGTTCGAATCCTGCCTCGGGCATGGATGTGTGTGATGTCCTTAGGGTAGTTAGGTTTAAATAGTTCTAAGTCTAGGGGACTGATGATCTCAGATGTTAAGTCCCATAGTGCTTAGAGCCATTTGAATCATTTTCTTTTTTTTTTTTGGGGGGGGGGGGGGGGAGGGATTGCTTGAATGCTGTTGCTTGGGCTGAAACAACTGAATGTCAAATAAGCCATGGAGCTGCTAGGGACTGACGCACCTATGGTGTTGGAGATCAGTCTTGTCCCTTCTGGGGCACAGGTAGCGTCTCGGAGCATATTTCGGAAGTTTGTAATTAATAATCCTCAATGATCAATAAAGCTGTTCTGCTCGTTCGGAAATCTTCGGAAGAGTTCGCAGGTAAGTTCCCGTGCACGGTTGTGTGACCTGGGCTTCTTAATAGCTTGCCGGTTCTCAAGACGAGTACTTCATTTTAGTGTGTAGACACGTTACTCGTTATAAGCGGCCGCGTAACGGGGCAAGGAGACACTAGTTAACTGCAGGTGGTGCTTAACAAGCGAGGCGGATCTGGCGTAGGTCACTCAGAAGTGGGGCAGTTCCGCTTGTTCCGGGGTACAGTTGAAGTGTTATGTTTTTGTACGTCTCCTTCTCCTTCGTAAGTTTAACTTGTGAAAGGCATCTGCTTTGACTCGCGACACCTTCCATGCAGCTTATTCGCGCACATGATGACAAACATTCGTCTCCCTCAAGGATCTGTTGTTACCTATCTGTCTATTAAGGCAGTACGTCTCTGCCTGGGAACAGTAAGGGTTGTCTTATCAGGTCATGTTAACCTTGACTGACGCCGTCAAATAGAATTCGTTGTGGGAGATCTCGTGGCCCATGTACAGGAGTGTTAGGTCTTGTTAGCGCTTTCATCTTCTTTAGAATGCGTGTGAGATCATTATTCATTTCTTATTGTTATCCAAGTTTCAAATAACTCATGTCAACGCTCCCGCACTCGCAAAACGATGTGTCAGGACTTAATAATTATGTGATGTTCATTTCTTTTATCTTTTGTATCGGGTGGGATTTAAGCCCTCTGCCCTGTATTTCTACATGAAATATGTTGTCCTGTATTCAAATTTTGATCATTATATGGCGTTTATGTATATTCGAGATTTTCACTATATTATTATCCTCTTTCCCTAGTCCTCGTTTAATTAATTGTTTTATACCTCCACATGTGTTCACTCAGGAACCACCCTCTCGAAACGTTCTCGATTCACTTTAATTATATTCAAAGCTGAAGTGGCGCCGCCTGCCATAGGCAGAAATTGGAGATTTATTCAACGCAGATATAAGCTGTGCAGGTAAGTGTGTGTCGTTGTTCAACTTCGAGACCCGTGCCAGTGCACACGAAGACATTTCTGCTATTGCATTAGCTCAGTTCTTCAAATTACCAGGTGATACACACCAGAGTTGACAAAAGCATTTGCTTTACACAGACTGTATCTATAAGACGGCAATTCTTTTTATACGTAGTTAGTAAATGCATTAGTTCTGCAGTGAGGATTCTAATTACAGTTTTGCCTTTGTCAAAACTGGTTAACTCTCCGCCCCCCCCCCCCTTTTCCCTTTCTTATTCGGTTGCACTTTTCGAAAGTCCTTCCCTCTCCGAAACATGGGAAGTTTCGGACAGAGTGCTTTTATTCACATATGGGACAATTTTGAAACAAAGAGGCACAAAACCAGAGTCATAGTCATCCATCAGTCTCCAGCTTAAAATAAAAAAATGGACGGCAGGCTTCCAACTATTACCCTGTATTGCTTATCGAGGAGAATAACGACGGGAGAGGCTACAAACCTATTTGAAATGATATTGTGAGTGTTTGCAGAGCTCGTTTTCCAATCCAGAAATCGAATGTGAGAGTCTTTTGAAAGTCGATGGATTGCTGCAGGCGATATAGGAGAACTGACGATTTTAAACCTGCCTCGCAAGTCAAAGTGACGTCGATGGTCCTTATTCATACTGGCAGCAGACGTACAGCAATGAAGAGAATCAACTCGGGTCTGTCAATAAACATTTCCGATCAAATTCTTCCAATCCATATGTGGCATACAGCAAACCAGTGCTTAACAGTGTTGGTTAAATATAGTCTTGGTTGCAATTTTATCCGGCCGAAGTGGCCGAGCGGCTCTAGGCGCAACAGTCTGGAACCACGCGACCGCTACGGTCGCAGGTTCGAATCCTGCCTCGGGCATGGATGTGTGTGATGTCCTTAGGTTAGTTAGGTTTAAGTAGTTCTAAGTTCTAGGGGACTGATGACCACAGCAATTAAGTCCCATAGTGCTCAGAGCCATTTTTATTTGCAATTTTATTTTATTTTTTTTTTTTAATTTTTCAACGAGGCGTTTCACCTTATTTAGGCATCTTCAGGTTACCTACATAGAAAACAGAGAACAAATACATCTATTTAAGAATCGCGATCGCGTTGTGCAGAGTTGAATAACCTATAAGCATGTATAAACAGATCACCTATAGAAAGTATAAACAGATCACCTATTGAAAGAGCAAATACCTTAACTTGGTATTTCTTAGAACAATCCTTTAGTCAGTGTAGCCAAAGGGCTACACTGGGGCCAAAGGGCTTTTATGTGAATTACAATTATAAAATTTTAGTGGGTATGTATACCCAGTTTACGATCTCTCATTTTTATCACTGCTGCGTCGCAGCGTCACCTCTTGTGATTCTGTATTAGGCTTCAGTACTGGCACACGGCACTGTGGCGCATTATGCTTACTACCTGAGCCCCCATCTTACTGTTACTCGCGTTATGCAGATCTTGGTGCCTCTCGCGTCCATCTATAAAAGGTAATGATTTTATTATTTTATATTTCTAGTTTTTACTGAGTTTAACGAAGGCGATGATGGCCTGATATATTCGACGATGCCCTTTGGCTACACTGACTAAAGGATTCTTCTAAGAAATACCAAGTTAAGGTATTTGCTCTTTCAATAGGTGATCTGTTTATACTTTCAATAGGTGATCTGTTTATACATTCTTATAGGTTATCCAAGTCTGCACAACGCGATCGCGATTCTTAAATAGATGTATTTGTTCTCTGTTTTGTATGTAGATAACCTGAAGATGCCTAAATAAGGCGAAACGCGTTGTTGAAAGATAAAAAAAAATTGCAACCAAGACTGTTTTTAACCAATACTATTTCCGATCAACTCAGCAAAACAGTGGGTAGCGTAGTTTCTCTCGCGCTCCACTCATTACAGTTTCTGCAGATTCTGACAACAATGCTTTCGCGCGACGGTACGGAAGAAGAAATGTTCAAATGTGTGTGAAATCTTATGGGACTTAACTGCTAAGGTCATTAGTCTCTAAGCTTACACACTACATAACCTAAATTATCCTAAGGACAAACACACACACCCATGCCCGAGGGAGAACTCGAACCTCCGCCGGGACCAGCCCCACAGTCCGCGACTGCAGCGCCTAAGTCCACTCGGCTAATCCCGCGCGGCGACCGTACGGAAGCTCGGTATCAATACAGAGATTACACGTCTAAGCGCACGTATTGATAGTACGGAAAATTGTGTACATCTGTTTACTTCAGAACACAGATAAAATCGAATTTTGTCTATGGGGGAGAGATTTGCGATGTAGCACCATCTGACTGTGTACTCTAACTTATACTATCCGATCAAAAGTATGCGGACATCCCTATGTAATACGGAACTGAGCACTAGATATCACGAGAAGCGCATCCGCCAGTATAAAAGGAGTTGGTGAGTTCTGTGTTGGCAGTACGGAATCAGTAGCAGCAGAAAGGATCGGTCATGAGAACTCAGTGGCCTCGGACGTGGACTAGCCACTGAATGTCACCTCACTAACAAATCCATCAGGGACATTTGAACCCTTCGACATTTGGCGAAGCTGTCGTTGGTGATGTGTTTGTGAAATGGAAACGTGAAGGAACACCCACAGCTAAACCAATATCTGGCGATAATTTTCCTTTAATTTACGTCTATGGACACAAGCTTTTTGTTAACAAATTATTGGTTTCGGTCTATAATGACCATCATCAGATCTGCAGCAAAAAAGGGGAAAAACATAAATACACTCGCAGATTGTCTACAGCTTAAAAACAATAAATAGGCCATAATGAAAAGTACTACTGACATATATATCCATTTGTGCGCTTTAAGTATGAAGAGGCAGACAGACTTCATTTAATGACGGAGAGGGACAGTCGAGCTTTGCGGAGAATGTCTCTAAAAATCACATGAAATCAGTGCAATAAATCAATTGTGAGCTCCAAAGTGCTACCAACAATCGAGCTAGCATAATGACTGTGAGTGGTTAGTTAAATATAATGACGTACAATACTCGAGCAGCTTCTTATAGGTCACACATATCTGTAGTCAGATACTAAGCGATTAATAAATTTCTTTTATTTCACGTCTACGGTCACATACTTGTCGGTCGTCAGAGTACCGGTTTCGGTCAGCAGTGACCATCTTCAGATCTCTTTTATGAAAGATGATCATTGCTGACCGAAACCGGTACTCTGAGGAACGAAAAGTTAGTGACCGTAGATGTGAAATAAATGAAATTTATTCTACATATGTTGGTCGTGTTGAGACAGCAACGATCCACGAATTTATTTTAAGTTCCTTTATTCAAAAGGTACCGTTACCGGTTTCGAACCATTACGATTCATCGTCAGACGGTTTTCGTGCTTTCATTACAACATGTGCTGCGTTTTTTACTGACTAGTTATCCTAAAATACAAATAATAATACATAATTACAAGTACGTCACAAATATGGTTGAGTTACAGATTTGCACTGGGATGTACTCCAAACCGACATTTCACGTGAGTCACATCCCAATGCAAATTTGTAACTCAACCATCTTTGTGACGTGCTTATAATTATGTATTATTTGTATTTTAGGATAACTAATCAGTAAAAAGCGCAGCACATGTTCTAATGAAAGCATGAAAGTCGTCTGACAATGAATCGTAATGATTCTAAACCGGTAACGGTACCTTTTGAATAAAGGAACTTAAAATAAATTTGTGTCTGGTTGCTGTCTCAACACTATCAACATTTATCTTCAAATAACAGCCACGGTCTCCAACCATGTCATCATATTACAAAATCGCATTAAATTTATTCTAAATTTTCAGATCACTTTTCAATTTTCGACCAAATCGCAGCTTGTGATACTAAGCGATGCTTGAGGTCATGTGAAGATTTGCAACGCTTGACTGGTAACGGGTGGTTTTGAGTGAAGATTCACGCTGTACCCTGTCTCATTCCGATGGAAGGGGATTGGCGAATGCCAACAGAAAGTTACCTGCCATTAGGTGTAGTGCCTTTAGTGAAATAGGTAGAAGGTGGTTCCCCTATTGTGCTTCAGAAAACGCTAAATACGGAATGATACGAACACTGCACCACGTACTGCGTACAGCAGAGGAGAAGGCAGCATCCGTGAGGCAACGGTCTGCGGACAGTAACATTTGTGAAATCGACTGGCTTGCCCAGAGTCCTGACCTAAACCCATTGAAATACATTTGGAATCAGTTAAAACGTCGACTTCGCTCCAGACCCTAGTGTTCAACTTCATTATTTTCGATATCGCAGCGCCTCTGTTGTTAAGAGGAACGACTGAATGTTTATTCGGAGATGAATGCAGCGACCCCCAGTTAAAAATGTCCTTCCCTGTATGGGAATTACATAATGTGCGTACGAGTACAGGCTCTGAATCAGGAACGGCGACATATGGAATTTTTGGTCTGACCGTGAGTTGTGCACGGATATCCGAAGTGGTTCGTGTGACTGCTCACGTAAACCTGGAAGTCCGGGTTCGAGTCCTGATCCGGCACAAATTTTCATTCCGTCATTCCCTTTCACAATTGATGTTTGTTGGTCTTTGCAACTGCGAATAGATTTCGTGTATATCTTCTGGTTTCGGCTACTGTGGAAGAACGCACTACCATTCCTCCATAGACACTGAGACTTCTCACTGGAAATGTCCCCAGCATTCAAGCCGTCACGGACACACCCCATATTAATTCCACTGATTGGTGTCCGGATACTTGAGAGACGCCGTCTGTCCTCTCCTAACGGCCGACACGACCAGGCGGCGTGGCGCCGAGTCACAGAAGCCGCGTGTCTTGCAGGGACCTATGATTGTCCACCTCACATCAGTAGTCAGCCGATCTTTTTATATTTTAATTTGTTTAGTTTTGACTGTAAAAGCCATTTCACGAGCTAAAATACACTGACGGAAAAAAAATTCAACACCCGAGGAGGAGTTGTGCGGCATGGGCGGGGGTTGGTGGCCTGTTTCTGTATGTGAAAGATGATGTCCGTCCGGATTCCCCGGCGGTCGCTTGGGAATGGCGCTGGTAGCGTCAAGATGCAAAGTACTCGCTGTAACGATCGTGAGCGTTAGTTAACGGTGGGACTGGACATGGTGGGTCGATGTTGGGCAGGAGTGCCTTTGGGGCGACGAAGACGCCGTTATTAACACCTCACTGGGTTTGAACGAGGTTGTGTGGTAGGGCTGCGGGTAGCTGTATGTTCCTCCTGCGATGACTGACAGTTATCTCTCAATATTAATAAGTGCAACCTACTGCGTATAACAAGGCGAGAATCCCCATTAATGTAAGATTACAAAATAAATGCCCAGTCTTTGGAATCTGGGTGTGACTGTTCGAAATGATCTCAAATGGAATGATCAGGTTACACAAGTAACGGTCAAGGCGAACTCTAGATTGCGGTTTATTGGTAGAATCATGAGGCGGTGCAGTCCTTCATCAAAGGAAATAGCTTACAATACGTTAGTTCGTCCAGTCTTGGAGTATTGTTCGTCTGTATGGGACCATTAACAGTTGGGTCTGATTCAAGAGATTGAGAAGGTCCAAAGAAGAGCGGCTACATTCGTGACTGATACATTTAGCCATCGCGAGAGCGTTACAAATCTCATAGAAAGTTTGAAGTGGGACACCCTTGTAGATAGATGGCGCGCTAAACGGAAGGGGGTGCTCACTAAATTCCGGAAACCGATATTCACCGAAAAGGTAGACCGTATATTATTACTTCCATATTTCAAATCAAGCAATGATCACCATTCAAAGATAAGGGAAATTAGAGCTCGTACTGAGGCGTTCAGACAGTCGTTTTTCCCTCGCGCGGTCCGCGAGTGGAACAGTGGTGGGGAAATATGACTTTTGCGCGAATTGTGCCCTCCACCACACACCGCTTGGTGACTAGCGGAGTATGTATGTAAATGTAAATAGTATAGCTATAGTTCTACAAGGAATGACATACGAAAAGCGAATGGAGAGTCGGTTGCACAGGGCTTTCTTCACGATCGTCAGGAGCAAAGAGGTTGACACACAAAGAGAGACCCCGCATCAGATGTAGCACCGGGGACCACGACACGGCAGGCTTGGAGCCGTCGCTGCCGCCGCCGTGCCGCCGCCAGCCGTAATGTCATTAGGCGGCGTAATAAGCCGTCCAGCTGATGAAAGCGCTAATCCGGCCTCCGTAATTACGGGCGAGAAGCTGGAAGCTGGCCCACCTGCCAAGGCTGCGCCCTATCGATACCGGCTGGCCGCCACCCGATCCGATAGCCCAGGTCGATAGGTCGCCCCAGGCCAGACCGAGGGTCAGCGCAACTCGACCCGGCGTCCGCTCTCCCGGGCCACACGAGAACGTCCTCACACGGAGGCATGATTAACCAACTCCTATCATAGTTCAAGCACGACTCAAACAATTCAGCAACGGTGTCGTAAAGCAAACGAGTAGTAAACAGCACTGCTGGCCAGTTACCGCTTTTGACTAGCACCCAAGTATCGCAAATTTCACCCATTTTTATCAGCTACATACTGCTTCCAATTTCTATTATAATTCAAATGTTGAATCTATTCTGAGGGTAGGTTATATCTACGAAGTAAATATACACTGAGGGTGAGAAAAGCCATGGGATAGAGATATGCACATACAGAGATGGAGGTAGTATTGCGTACAAAGGGCCAGTGCATTTGCGGAGCTGTCATTTGTACTTAAGTGATTCCTGTGAAAAGGTTTCCGACTTTATTATGACCGCACGGCTGGAGTTAACAGGCTTTAACGCGGAATCGTAGTTGGAGCTAGACGCAAGTGGATATTCCATTTAGGAAATCGTTAGCGAGTTCAGTATTCCGAGATCCAAAGTGTCAAAAGTGTGCCGAGAATACCAAATCTGAGCCATTATCTGTTACCCAGGACAAAACAGCGGCTGGCAGCCTTCTCTTAACGGCGTTTGCGTAGAGTTGTCAATGCTAACAGACAAGCAACACTGCGTGAATAATCGCAGAAATTAATGTAAGATACACGAAGAACGTATCCGTTAGTACAGTAAGGCGAAGTCTGGCATTAATCGGTTATGGCAGCACACGACCAACGTGAGTCTCTTTGCCAACAGCACGACATTGCCTGCAGCGTTTCTCCTGGTTCAAAATGGTTCAAATGGCTCTGAGCACTATGGGACTTAACATCTGTGGTCATCAGTCCCCTAGAACTCAGAACTACTTAAACCTAACTAACCTAAGGACATCACACACATCCACGCCCGAGGCAGGATTCGAACCTGCGACCGTAGCAGTCGCGCGGTTCCGGACTGCGCGCCTAGAACCGCTAGACCACCGCGGCCGGCTGTTTCTCCTGGGCTCGTGACTATATCGGTTGGGTCCTACACGACTAGAAAGCCGTAACCTTGTCAGATGAGTCCCGATTTGAGTTAGTAAGAGCGGATGGCAGCGTTAGAGGGGTTTATACGTTTTGAAGGGAAACCGGAGTGGCAGCGTTAGAGTGTGGTGCAGACCGCACCAAGCCATGGACACAAATTGTCAACAAGTCACTGTACAAGCTGGTGGTAGCTCCATAACGGTGTGGGCGGTTTTAATATATAATGGAATGGGTCCTCCTGTCCAACTGAACCGATCATGGACTGACGAGGCCACCAAATGTTCGCGATTGGTTTGAAGAACATTCTGGACTCTTAGAGCGAATAGTGTGGCCACCCACATCAGGCGAAATGAGTCCCATCAAACATTTATGGAACGTAATCGAGAAGTCAGTAAGTGCCCAAAATCCTGCACCAACGACACTTTTGCAATTACAGACGACTATAGAGACAGCATGGCTCAATAATTCTGCAGGGGATGTTCAAAGATTTGTTGAGTCCATGCCACATCAAGTAACTGCACTATACCGCGCAAAAGCAGATCCGACACGACATTACGAGGTATCCCACCATTTATGTCACCTCAGTGTAGCCCAAGCAATTGAAAACATGTAGGAAACGCAAACATATGAATCGGAGTCCACCGCATGATGCCAATCAGCATCACTTTTATATGAATTTTTTCTCCGCAGGCCATTTTACAGTGGATGATAAAGGGAACGTCGAACCAGTAATAGATACTCGTAGTCCTATTCCAATCGCATATCAAAGAAGGAAAATACACTACTGGCCATTAAAATTGCTACACCAAGAAGAAATGCAGATGAAAAATGGGTATTCATTGGACAAATATATTATACTAGCACTGACATGTAATTACATTTTCACGCAATTTGGGTGCATAGATCCTGAGAAATCAGTACCCAGAACAACCACCTCTGGCCGTAATAATGGCCTTGATACGCTTGGGCATTGAGTCAAACAGAGCTTGGATGGCGTGTACAGGTACAGCTGACCATGCAGCTTCAACACGATACCACAGTTCATCAAGAGTAGTGACTGGCGTATTGTGACGAGCCAGTTGCTCGGCCACCATTGACCAGACGTTTCCAATTGGTGAGAGATCTGGAGGATGTGCTGGCCAGGGCAGCAGTCGAACATTTTCTGTATCCAGAAAGGCCCGTACAGAACCTGCAACTGTAAGGTGTCAGGCAAATCCAACACCTTCCATGAAAACCCTGACATGATAAGCAAATCCAGTAGTATGTCACATAGCTCCGAATAAATCGTGACATTAAATTAACCAAAGTAATACGAATAACGAGTGAGCAAATGGAATACCACAAACTAACACAAGAATGCCTAAAATGCATGTCATACCTTCCAACCGTGAGACAGAAGCAGTTCCGAGGGGAGAAACGAGAACAGAAGGCGAGAGCAGAACCGTGTTAAGCTGAAGGCCCTACGATAGGGGACGGACACCCACGTTGTCAGCTAACCGCTAGGACTACCCCCCAGCCCATGTTAAAAGCTAGAGCACTCCAGAAGGACAGTATAGATCTTACGATAACACAAAAAGGGCTACCCCCAGCCGCAAGTTTTAGCGTGAGACTTTTTCGCGTCTCTGTTACGTCAGGACCAACCCCCCAGCCCATGTTAAAAGATAGAGCCCTCCAGAAGAACAGTATAGATCTTACGATAACACTAAAAGGCCCACACCAGCTGCAAGTTTTAGCGTGAGACTTTTTCGCGTCTCTGTTACGTTGCAAACTTTAAAAACATTGCCCCACAACGAAAAGTATAACGTTTCTCATTGGATAGACAGAATTTTTGTAGGCGGAGCTTAAGGTTAACATTCAGACCCTGATCGGTCAGATGAAAACACAACCAGATAGTTTCTTTAAACCAACTTCGGTAAATTGTAGTAAGGAGAAGTTAGGAGAGAGTTGCTTCCGAGACGGCGAGGTGAGCGGAGCTGTGCTGTCCGCCGCCCCCTGACGAACACCGACAAGGTAATGGAGGCATGCGATGCTGCATACCAGCACATAAAGCTTCACTCAGAACTGCAGAAGTCTCATCTGTTACACCCCCTTTTTTCGTAATACTAGTGTCGATCGTCAATTAAAGCTCATGGTGTTCACATTTGCCACTTGAAGTAAAAATCTGAAACGCGATGATTTTTCCGTTATATAGTTACTGAGAAGCCACATCAGTCACTGTAATTTACGACAAGTTAGATAAGTAATTAAAGATAATTGAGGGTCACTGTAGACCAATTTAATAGTTTTCTCTCTTGTGAAACTTAATTTAAACCTAGATTATAGATGTGATATGGCATAGGTCATCCTTCAATCCATTGTAGAACTTGGAAACCCACACAGGGAATATTCGTTCACATTTTTGTTGAACGCAGTTGGTTTTTATCATCCTGTATTAAAACATTTCCTTTTATCAATAGTGCAATTTATAAACAATGTTTTGTGAGTAGAATAAAATTTCCAATGGTAAACCTAAGTGCTTTTTCGACGTTATTTTACCAGGTAACTAAAAATAGGAAAGCCTTGAACCCCTTCCACTAAATTTTGTTAGTATTAAGATTCTTTTACAAGGAGTGCAGTGGAGCTGACGCTGAAATCATTAAGTATTTGGTTATATCATAGCTAGTCTCACTGAACTCTTCTGAACTCTACATGTCATGTGTGGTCTAGCGTCTCCTTACCAGCAACAGGTCCCAGGTTCAAACTAGTCAATTCCCTAAATAACACGCTCAGAGCGTCGTTACGCGAAAGTGGTAGGGAGACACGATATAGAACAAACAGACACCACGCAGAATGTTAAGACAACATGCGGTCGTACATTATCCTGCTGAAATGTACGGTTTCGCAGGGATCGAATGAAGGATAGAGCCACTGGTCGTAACACATCTGAAATGTAACGTCCACTGTTCAAAGTGGAGCGACACGTGTAACGAATGGCACCCCATACCATCATCCCGGGTGATACGCCAGTATGGCGACGACGAATACACCCTTCCATTGTGTGTTCACCGCGATGTCGGCAAACACGAATGCTACCATCGTGATGCTGTAAACGGAACCTGGATTCATCCGAAAAATTGACGTTTTGCCATTCGTGCACCCAGGTTCGTCGTTGAGTACACCATCGCAGGCGCTCCTGTCTGTGATGCAGCGTCAAGGATAACCGCAGCCATGGTCCCCGAGCTGATAGTCCATGCTGCTGCAATCGTCGACGAACTGTTCTTGCAGTTGGTTGTTGTCTTGCAAACGTTCCCATCTGTTGACTCAGGAATCGAGACGTGGCTGCACGATCCGTTACAGCCATGCCGATAAGATGTGTGTCATCTCGACTGCTAGTGATATGAGGCCGCTGGGATCCAGCACGGCGTTCTCTATTACCCTCCTGAACCCACCGATTCCATATTCTACTAACAGTCATTGGACCTCGACCAACGCGAGCAGCAATGTCGCGATACGATAAACCGCAATCGCGATAGGCTACAAACCGACCTTTATCAAGGTCGGAAACGTGGTGGCACGCATTTCTCCTCCTTACACGAGGCATCACAACAACGTTTCACCAGGCAACGCCGGTCAACTGTTGTTTGTGTATGAGAAATCGGTTGGAAACTTTCCTCATGTCAGCACGTTGTAGGTGTCGCCGCCGGCCGCCAACCTTGTGTGAATGCTCTGAAAAGCTAATCATTTGGATATCACAGGATCTTCTTCCTGTCGGTTAAATTTCGCGTCTGTAACACGTCATCTTCAAGGTGTAGCAATTTTAATGGCCAGTAGTGTATAGTTCCGGTGCATGCCGTACGTGCCTCATCTTGTTATCAAGTTCTGTACGTGACACATATAATGGTATACATTATTTTAAATATACAAGGTGACAATTATTGAACTATATGAAAACAAACATAAATTAGATACAGACTACGAAGTGCACACACTTTATTCAACATTTAAACGTCACTACATATATTCAGATTTCGGTTTGACATGTTCTATATGCCTGCCATCACTGGCGATAAAGTGGCGAAGACGAACAACGGAAGTCTGCGTGACCCGCTGAAGTGTTGGAACATGATGCTGTCGGCGGCCTCCTAAACGGCTGTTTTCAGCTCAGCAACGGTTTTGCGTTTATTTGCGTACACCTTGTCTTTAATATAGCACCACAAAAAGGAGTCGCATGTGTTCAGACCCGGAGAATATACACTCCTGGAAATTGAAATAAGAACACCGTGAATTCGTTGTCCCAGGAAGGGGAAACTTTATTGACACATTCCTGGGGTCAGATACATCACATGATCACACTGACAGAACCACAGGCACATAGACACAGGCAACAGAGCATGCACAATGTCGGCACTAGTACAGTGTATATCCACCTTTCGCAGCAATGCAGGTTGCTATTCTCCCATGGAGACGATCGTAGAGATGCTGGATGTAGTCCTGTGGAACGGCTTGCCATGCCATTTCCACCTGGCGCCTCAGTTGGACCAGCGTTCGTGCTGGACGTGCAGACCGCGTGAGACGACGCTTCATCCAGTCCCAAACATGCTCAATGGGGGACAGATCCGGAGATCTTGCTGGCCAGGGTAGTTGACGTACACCTTCTAGAGCACGTTGGGTGGCACGGGATACATGCGGACGTGCATTGTCCTGTTGGAACAGCAAGTTCCCTTGCCGGTCTAGGAATGGTAGAACGATGGGTTCGATGACGGTTTGGATGTACCGTGCACTATTCAGTGTCCCCTCGACGATCACCAGTGGTGTACGGCCAGTGTAGGAGATCGCTCCCCACACCATGATGCCGGGTGTTGGCCCTGTGTGCCTCGGTCGTATGCAGTCCTGATTGTGGCGCTCACCTGCAAGGCGCCAAACACGCATACGACCATCATTGGCACCAAGGCAGAAGCGACTCTCATCGCTGAAGACGACACGTCTCCATTCGTCCCTCCAGTCACGCCTGTCGCGACACCACTGGAGGCGGGCTGCACGATGTTGGGGCGTGAGCGGAAGACGGCCTAACGGTGTGCGGGACCGTAGCCCAGCTTCATGGAGACGGTTGCGAATGGTCCTCGCCTATACGCCAGGAGCAACAGTGTCCCTAATTTGCTGGGAAGTGGTGGTGCGGTCCCCTACGGCACTGCGTAGGATCCTACGGTCTTGGCGTGCATCCGTGCGTCGCTGCGGTCCGGTCCCAGGTCGACGGGCACGTGCACCTTCCGCCGACCACTGGCGACAACATCGATGTACTGTGGAGACCTCACGCCCCACGTGTTGAGCAATTCGGAGGTACGTCCACCCGGCCTCCCGCATGCCCACTATACGCCCTCGCTCAAAGTCCGTCAACTGCACATACGGTTCACGTCCACGCTGTCGCGGCATGCTACCAGTGTTAAAGACTGCGATGGGTCTCCGTATGCCACGGCAAACTGGCTGACACTGACGGCGGCGGTGCACAAATGCTGCGCAACTAGCGCCATTCGACGGCCAACACCGCGGTTCCTGGTGTGTCTGCTGTGCCGTGCGTGTGATCATTGCTTGTACAGCCCTCTCGCAGTGTCCAGAGCAAGTATGGTGGGTCTGACACACCGGTGTCAATGTGTTCTTTTTTCCATTTCCAGGAGTGTATTAGCCAATCGAGGCCCATGCGCTCCCCAAAGTGCTCCTCCGGAACATCAAACACTTTCCTGCTCCGTCCCGCATGAACCACATCTTGTCGAAATCGCACTTTGGATAATGGGGATGATTTCATCTCCCAAAACCATCACGTACCGTTCGGTTGTCACCGTGCCATCAAGCAATTATTTCGTGACTGGACATTACGAACCGCAAAGTCACCCGTTGAGGGTGAAGAGACTTCTTGATCGCTAAATGCGGTTTCTCTGTCCCCCCAAATGCGCCAGTTTTGCTTATTTACGAACCCATCTAAATAAAAGTGGATTTCGTCGATAAACCAAACTATACAGCGCGTACTAATTGCCATCATGCGCCGCGGCCAACCGTACAGTTTGTGTGTCCTAACGCAAGCCGTTCAGAAGTTACAACGATTTTACTTTATACAGCTCAATGTGTCCGCAACTCGTGGTCTTGCGGTAGCGTTCTCGCTTCCCGCTCACGGGGTCTCCGGTTCGATTCCCGTCGGAGTCAGGGATTTTTCCTGCCGCGAGATGGTGTTGTTGTGTTGTTTTCATCATCATCATTCATCCCCATTTCGGTCGGAGGAAGGCAATGGCAAACCACCTCCGCTACGACCTTGCCTAGACGGCTGTGCGGGTCTCCCGCATCGTTCCCTACGCTCCTCGGAGTACGGGATCTCGTCATCATCATAGTTCAATAATTGTCACCCTGTATTATCGTTTACCTTACATTAATTAACATTTAATCTTCCTAACCATATGTAACACTTTAGTATGAGCTACACCAAATTGTTACAACAGTAACTATGAATCTCTCCAGTTCTTCGCCGTTTTCATTTCGGTTGTAAGTAGGCTGTTTAGGTTTTTATGTTGGTAACGCCACGTAACGCTCTGTATGAAAATCACTGACTGTGCTGTGTGCAGTCTGTGGATGGGTGGCATTGTTGAAATAGTCGCTGTTGTAGTGTTGGGCAGTTGGATGTGAACAGCGCGTAGTGTTGGGCAGTAGGAGGTGAGCCGCCAGCAGCAGGGCAGAGAGATGCCAGAGTTTTGAGAGCGGGTGATCTGGACGTGTGTCCGTCAGAAAAAAGAAATTTGTAAGATTGGATGTCATGAACTGATATATTTATAATGACTTTTGAACACTGTTAAGGTAAATACGTTGTTTGCTCTCTATCAAAATCTTTCATTTGCTAACTATGCCTATCAGTAGTTAGTGCCTTCAGTAGTTAGAATCTTTTATTTAATTGGCAGTATTGGCGCTCGCTGTATTGCAGTAGTTCGAGTAACTAAGATTTTAGTGAGGTAAGTGATTCATGAAAGGTATAGGTTATTCTTAGTCAGGGCCATTCTTTTGTAGGGATTATTGAAAGTCAGATTGCGTAGCGCTAAAAAATATTGTGTGTCAGTTTAGTGACGGTCAGAATAAGTAAAGAGAGAACTGTCTGAGTACATTCAGTTTTGCTCAGCTGTTGGAAAATCAAACAACGTATAAGTTTACCAGCACAGTCATTCTTAACTTATGAAGGAGAAGTTTCAAGGTCGTTTTTACACGTACTGCAGCAATGAGGCCATCAAATGTTACATCTATACTATACAAATCTCTACGTGCTCGTTATTCACAAATATAGAGTGTCTCTCCTAAGAGTCGTCAGGCGGCTTTGCTCTGGCGTTTCAGCAGATATTTTCAGCTTCGTTTTTGCTTTGTGTAGCCCAAACAAATACAGCTCATCACATGTTTCATGCGGCACCCAGTGTCGACGGAACGTGACGGTTTGCTCAACGTAACAGACAAAATCATTTTTAATGCAGAAATTTACGTGCCCATTCGATAGAGCTGTCCGAGACTAATCTGGGCCGGCTGGAGTGGCCGTGCGGTTCTAGGCGCTACAGTCTGGAGCCGAGCGACCGCTACGGTCGCAGGTTCGAATCCTGCCTCGGGTATGGATGTGTGTGATGTCCTTAGGTTAGTTAGGTTTAATTAGTTCTAGGCGACTGATGACGTCAGAAGTTAAGTCGCATAGTGCTCAGAGCCATTTGACTAATCAGGTATGATATTTGTTTTCATCGATGTATGTTAACAGTGCCAGTAAAACCCGAAGAATGGCCAGTATTCCTGCAGTGACAGCACTGCCCTGGCCCGCACTGGCTGCTACCACTAATCATGCAGCGCCACTGAGTTGCTGCTGGATTGTTGTGCATTGTTCACGTTTTACTGTGCCTTTTAATACGTGTCGAGAAAAGGAATATCGAACTAGAATAATGTGTGAGTGGTCTATCGAATGGGGATGTCAAATTCCGATTTAAAAATAATTTTGTTTGTTATTAGAAACAACCTGCTCTCTTCTGTTGACACTGCGCGACGCATGGAAAACGAGATGAGTAGCAATTGTTGAGGTTGATTCCAGGTACGTAATGGAAAAACGAAATTGCAAAAATATGCCGGAACACCAGAGAACATGCCCCTGAAGTCTCGTAGAGGAGACATCCGGTATGTTGTTCAAATAAATGTGTTTGAAATCATATGGGACTTAACTTCGAAGGTCATTAATCCCTAAGCTTACACACTACTTAACCTAAATTATCCTAAGGACAAACACACACATCCATGCCCGAGGGAGGACTCGAACCTCCGCCGGGACCAGCCGCACAGTCCACGTCTGCAGCGCCCCAGACCGATTGGCTAATCCCGCGCGGCGGTATGTTGTTACAACACTCTTTCTCTTCTTCCGAGATCTATAAAAACATCATTTCCTTTTGGCTCCAGGGCACCTATTGAACTGTACTCTTTGTTCGAAGATGAAGCAAAGCTACTGTTGTGGCTGTGCCCTCTTGTAATGTTTTGTGGTTCCTGGTTGGATGAAAAGACAGTGGTATGATAGGTGGGTGGCCGGTTTCCTATCACTGCAACACAAAATGCACACGTGGTTAAGATACACTTTATTACAGGAACCAATTCAACTTCAGTGATGTCCAGTCTGAAGTACTGTGCTTAACAGCAATCAAATTACATGTACTAATTCTTGGATATTGTAAGTATGCATATCAGAACAATATACAATGTGAAACGTCTCTGTGAAGTCGTTTCATAAGACGCTTGTCGAATTCGGTATAACTTATTCACTTTACTTCCTGATTTTAGCTCAATTCATGAACTCTTCCAGAAAGTTTGAGCACTCAAATAAGGCCTATTGAATCTGCTGGGAGCAGACGATGTTGCTTCTCGTTCGAAGGAGAGCGCAGGATGACCACCTTAGGTATCCAATACCTGAACAGAGAGGTTTACCCATCTTAGTCGAAGGCTGTGTCGAAGGCTGTTTTTGTGCGTGAAGTTGGTGACGGAGGGCTACCCCTCTGGTGGCTTCCGCTGCACGGGGATCTGGGTAATCTCGAAAGAGAAAGCGGCACTCTTCGGTGAACGCTTGGTGAGTACGGAACGTAGCTCTTAAGGGGGGTTTCATGTGATAGGAAGCAGGCTGAGTTAGGACTTCGTTATGTTTAACTGTTGAAATACTTGAGAACTTCTCCTTAACTGAAGCGGTGAAGTGAGTTATTTTTCCGAATGTGCCATAATTATATTGCTTTAAATAGGCGATTTTTGCGTGTTTGAATTAAAAGTCTGGAAATTACTTTGTTCATTTTGAACAACGATGAAGTAGAATTTCAAACGATAAATCTGATTAGGGAAAGCTGGTTAGGATCGCTTCAACCGTACGTGAGTGTCGAAGCGAGAACGATTTTAATGATTTTTAATCTTATATTTTGTGGAAATTGCTTTTGTCTTTGTGTGTCGATTTTGTGCCACGTGTTTGGTAATCAATGACCCTTCTGGTCCACCATGGCACCGCAATAGGCTCTATTTTGACAGTTTGCTTGTTTAATGAGCTACAATTTCTGCAAAAGTATCTGTTCTTTCGTGCGCTTTCTACGAAGCAGCACAACAGTTTGATTCGGCCGTTTGCAAGCAGCAGACGCAGTTACTATGTTGAATAATTATAGCACAACCTCGTGCATTGGTTAAACCTCTGTCCAGAATAGTGCATGCGTAGAATCGTAATGCGAATCTCACTGAGACATTTTTAAGGTATGAAAGCAAAGGAGATGGTAGTATCATTGTCTCCCACCCCCGTTTTCTGTGTTTCTTCTTGCTGTAGTTAAATTGTGCTCTGTTTCATTCTCATGTAATTCTTACTTAAATATTTCTAGTCAGGCACCAGTTATGTGTACTTAGGGTGTGCAACCAAATACTTAGATACAATAAATAATCTACGTGAAAGATAAATTCTGTGGCGTTGATCTTTCCAATCCTGAATCAGTCAAGTTGCTTCATGCACGACATGGAGTGCTGTTTATCTGGCTACTTAAAGAAATTTGCATACTTGTAATTAAATTATTAAAGTAATTAAACTAATAATTTTCCAGCTCCGTTTTTTCTCTAAATGGTTAGGAAGGGCTTGGACTGGTGGCGACCCTGAATTTCTGAATTTTTATCATTATTTGTGTGAGAGAAGCAGCTAGAAATGCGAGATAACGTATAAGGCTCGATGAGAAACGTCGTAAAGATAGTAATACGTTAGAAATGGCTAACGTTCTCTCGCACCTACGTAAGGTGTGAGGCGACGACTATCACTGTGGAAGGCTAGAGCACGGTGCCGCATATTGAGTTGCAATGGGAACCGAGTTCCGATGCGACGTACTGAGGTACTGAGATAGAGACACTGAGACAGCTCGGTCTATATGCACGCTGCTCAGGGGGCCTTATCGGCGCGTAGCCAGTGAGCGTTTATTGGTCTTCTCTTGTCATAGGCGCGCCTAGTTCAACGTCTGCTACACAGTGTTTGCTAGTGCCGACCGGTGTGCTGGCGAAGGCATACGGCTCTCGCTGAGTGGCAGTCAAGGGTTGAGCTTGCTCCTCTTACTCGCGCACTGTCAGTCATAGGCCCCCGCTTGTACGGGTGACACACTAGGGGTATCTACGGCTTTGCTTTTATTAAAGCATCGGCGGGAACCCAGTCAAGGTCTGCAGCAAGGACTTACGGCGGGCAGGATATTTTTTGGCGACGCCCGACAGCAAAATTGTCGTGTTTTCCTCTTCCAACTGCGGGATGTCGAGCTCCAGTGGTGCTTTGGGGTCGAAGCGGTCAACCGCTGTCGACAAAAAGCGCGTCTTGTCGTTGCCGCGGGCCGCGTCGTCGGCCGTCTCGAGTGCCCCAGCTGCCGCAGAGCCAGGCTCTGCCCCCCCCCCCCCCCCCACCAAGGTTAGGGAAAATGTGGGCCAGGATCTGGGAGCCGGCCGCGGAACCGCAGAGAAGGTTTCCGCCGCCGCCGCCGATCAGACCTCCGCGTCCACAAGGAGAATAGGGCCAGCAATGCAGCCGGGCCACCTAACGGTGTCAACGATGGCTGTAACTGGCACCCCCCTGGCAGCGCCCCCCCTCTCCGTTCCGGACGTGGCAAATAACACAGCAAAAAATACCACCCTACACAGAATACCAACAACCTCATACATCGTCAGTACTTGCAATCCCACCCCTCCTAACCTCGTCCTAACCCCGCTCCTGCTTGCCCACGCCACCGACACACTACCTGAATACATTGAATCCATGAAAAATGGCAAGCAGACGATCCGTCTGCCGACCAAAATCCTCCCCAAACCCACCCCCTCATCTCAGTCCTCCACCCGTTCCAAATACCTTAAATCCCCCCCCCCCCCCCACACACAAGTCCACCACATCAAAGCAGCGGCGTGTAAAGAAGGACAGGAAGGAGAAGCACTCCAAGGGGAAGAAGCAATCCACCACCCCCACCCTAACCAATTCCACACTCTCCGAGGAGCTTGCGCCCCCGACAGCACCTGTCGTCGCTCTGGGAGGGGACCAGGAAACACCGGCACTGGAAGGGAACCGCGTAACCGGGCAGGACTCGGATGGTTTCGTGCCGGCCCGGGGAGTGGAACCCACCCCAAACAGATTCCAGGCGGTTGCTGAGGAACCAGAGACCACAGAAAACACAACACAAACATAGAACCAAGTCGCCCACCACCTCCCCCCGATTGTCGCAGAGTTTCCTCATAACTACGAGGCGCTCTTTGAGTTGCTCAAAACAGAAATCGGGGGAGGCAGTTTCCAGGCAAAACCCGCCGGTGGAGACAAAATAAAAGTCACAGTACACACACTGGAACACTACAACACAGTCAAAACAAGAAACATACCTCACGACACATTCCCAACAACAAAGACACGGAACAGGAACATAGTTATCAGAGACCTTCCAAGACGAGTGTCCCCCCAGGCAATCAAAACAGACTTGACTGCCCGGGGGTACGTCGTCAAGGTGGTACAGCAAATGGGCAGCATAGACAGTAAGTGGCCGCTGTACCAGGTAACACTCCCTGACATACCCCAAAACAAGAGGGAGATTAAGATGGTCCACGGAGCCGCTGCGCCGTAAAAACAAGACGGTGCAGTGCTTCAGGTGTCAGGGCCTGAACCACATAGCTGCGCACTGCATCATGCCAGTGAGATGCAGGAAGTGCGCTGAGGCCCACAACACCAGGACATGCACACTCAAGCACACGGACCCACAAATAAGGTGCGCGCTGTGTGGCAAAAACCACACAGCGGGTTACCAAGGTTGTGAGGTCCACAAAAGACACTCACAGCAGGCAAAGGGCGCAAAGACCGCCCCCCACACACCTAAACAAAACACGACAAACCCAACCAACCACACAAGAGAACAAAATACAAGAACACACACAGACAAGGCATGGTTAAAACCAAGACCGGACACACCCAGGGCAACATACGCAGAAGTGGTTTCTCCCCCGAGAAACCATGAAAGCGTGGCCCCGTCACCAGAACACCAATCACAGTCACAAGAACAACACCGGGAAACACACAACAACAGCGACCAGGTCCACCAAGTCAGAGGAAGCTCTAGGGAACCCGACACACAGTCCCCCCCCCATGGACCAGTTGTTAGGCGTTTTGGTGCAGACCATGAACCTCGTCATGGAAATGATGAAGGAATTCAGGAAAGCCCAGAAGCAGAACACACAGATCCTCGTTGCCCTTCAGGCAACAGTCCAGCAGTCGCTCCCCTCTGCGACTTCCTCAGTAGTTTCAAAACCCCATCATGGATAGACGACCAAACATCCATGGCCTGACAATGTGCGTCTTTAACGCAGACGGCATTGTTAACCAAGAGGTCGAGTTCAGAGAACTCATGAAGGAGTTCTCCATCGACATATGCATGATGGGGGAGACCCACTTAAAACTGGGAACAAAAGCGACAGTCCCCAACTATGTTAGCTATCGCAAAGACAGGCCAACCCATGGCGGAGGAGTGGCCATATACATAAAAAGAGGGATCCCCCACCACCAGGTATTCTTACCAGCTACCAATAAAATCGAAGCAGTGGCCACTAGACCCCTAACAATCGTTGCAATCTACCGACCCCCACAAGACCAGATAGATGAGGGAGACATAGCTACTCTAGGGCAAATTGAAGGCAAACTCATAATAGGGGGCGACTTCAATGCCAAACATCCTGATTGGAATTCTAGAGTAACCTCCAGAGCAGGCGCCAGATTGCAACAACTAGCGCGCAACCACCATTTCGAAACATGGGGTCCAGTCGAGCCCACACATTTTCCAAAAAATGGAGGCAGGCCCGACGTGTTAGACATAGCTCTCACTAGGAGGATTACGGGGTTTGTGTCCGCGAGGACAATCAACAGAATGTCCTCCGACCACAACCCAGTGATCCTAGAGGTCGACGTGGGAGAATGGGTAGCACTCCCACGGTACCAGACGTCTTACAAACGTACAAACTGGGAGCGATACCGAGAAACTGTCGCCTCTGATATCGCTCGCGCTCCGCCACCTCTTGCCGAAACAGTAGAACAAGCGCTACAAGACCTAATAGGTACCATCCTGCAGGCAGCAGAAGAGGCCACCCCTCCACAAAGGGATGGCCCGCCGCCGCAAATACAGCTCCCGGAACACTTGCTAGCTCAAATTCGACATAAGAACAGAGTGGCAAAAGAGTGGAAGATAACCAGAAACCAGGCCACAAGGAGGCTGCTCAATCGTCTACAGAGAGAATTGAAGGTAGCCCTCAATGAGCACAGAAACCAACAATGGCAAAACCGCCTCACAAGCCTCAAAGTAGACGATCACACACTTTGGCAAGCAACCAAACAATTCACAAAAAGACGCCCTAGGATGCCGCCACTGCACGGCGAGCGGGGTATGGCCTACAGCCACGCTGAAAAGGCCAACGCCCTCGCCGACACTTTCGAGAAGCAGTTCCAAGCGGCTAAACCCCAGGATGATGAGCATGAAAGAGTGGTCCTTCGTCAACTGGCCGTCTTCCTCAATGCTGAGGAGGACCCAGAAGACTAACCCACAGTTTTTGCCCCTGAAGACGTGGCAAAAGTAATTAGGTCCCTCCCCTCCAAAAAGGCGCCAGGACATGACAATGTCACCAACCAGTTGGTCAAAAACCTCCCACCCACGGCGATCGAACACCTCGCGAACGTCTTCAACGAGATTACTCGTACCCGCGAGTTCCCAGCTTGCTGGAAACACGCGGAAGTGGTCGCAATACACAAACCAGGGAAAGACCCTCTATTCCCGCAGAACTACAGGCCGATTAGCCTCTTGCCAACTCTCAGCAAGATCTATGAGCGCCTCCTGCTAAGACCCATACAAGAACATATCACCAGAGAGCAAATTCTGCCGGATTTCCAATTCGGATTCCGGCAGAACCACTATGCCCCACAACAGATCATGAGAGTGGTTGAAGCAGCCACAGAGGGCTTCAACCACAGAGGCTACTGCGGGATAGTGCTACTAGACGTAGCCAAAGCCTTTGACTCGGTATGGCATAGAGGGCTACTCTACAAGTTGTACACTCAAGGGTTCCCCGGGAGTATAGTTAAGCAGATCAAAAGCTATCTCTCGAACAGAACTTTCTCTGTCAAAGTAGAAACAGCCACCTCCACCAAGAGGCGTATTCGTGCTGGGGTGCCACAGGGATCGGTCCTGGGGCCCGTTTTGTACAGTCTGTACACTGCGGACACACCAACGGCCCCCCTGGTGCACACCGCTCAGTACGCTCACGATACAGCCTTCTACACAAGAAACGCGAACAAGGACCTGGTCATCCGTAGGCTACAAAGGGTTTTAGATGACACAGAAACTTGGGCCCGTCGCTGGCGAATCACCATCAATTCTGAAAAGACGCGGGCGATGCTGATTACCCGTAGGCTCGGAAGGCGCGAACCTCCTCAACGCCCCCCCCCCTCCACCTTCACCTAAACGGAACCCCCCTGGCGCAGAACCTCCAAGTATCTTGGCGTAATCTTGGACTCTCGTCTTACGTGGAAACCCCACATAGACGAAGTCCATAGGAAGGTCTGCGCCAGAATGTCCATCCTGTACCCAATCCTCAACTCATCCAGCTCCCTTTCCTGCTCAGTAGGAGTGAACGTATACCAGGCCCTGATCCGGCCAGTCATGGAATACGCGTGTCCTGTCTGGGGATACGCGGCGAAGCAGCACCTGGGCACTCTCCAGAGGCTGCAGAACCGCGCCCTCAGGAGGGCACTGCGTTTACCCCTTGGATTCCCTATTGACGATTTACATGCCGCTGCGGAAATCCCACTCCTGAGAGAGCGTTTCCAAGACCTGGCAAGGGCCTTCTATGAAGGTACTTCCAGGTCGGGAAACGCCCTCATCCACTCCCTAGGTCGGTATGACATGTCCCGCGATAAACACAATCGCCCCATGACGATCTTCGACGACTAAGTCGAAGAGAAAAATCCCAATACCCATTCCCAAATCCTACTCCTACCCAAAATACTGCAATTATCTCGCCAAACCTCAGGCAAGTACCAGACTCACACAGAACAAACATCACATCTCACAGACATCAAAAAAGTACAGAAATAATCACACACACAAGTACACAGGGGAGTAAAAGCCGAAAGGCTACAAACTCCCCCTTACACTTGTAAGTAGGCTGTTTATGTTTTCTCTATGTAAGTAGGCTGTTTATGTTTTCTCTATGTAAGTAGGCTGTTTATGTTTTCTCTATGTAAGTAGGCTGTTTATGTTTTCTTATTGGCAACGTTACGTAGCGCTCAATATGACAATCACTGGCTGTGCTGTGTGCAGTCTGTGGCTGCTTTCCATTGTTGTAATACTCGCCATTGTAGTGTTAGGCAGCTGGATGTGAACAGCGCGTAGCGTTGCGCAGTTGGAGGTGAGCCGCCAGCAGTGGTGGATGTGGTGAGAGAGATGGCGGAGATTTGTAATTTGTCATGAACTGATATATATATTATGACTTGTGATGATATTAAGGTAAATACATTGTTTGTTCTCTATTAATATCTTTCATTTGCTAACTATCCCTATCCGTAGTTAGTGCCTTCCATAGTTTGAATCTTTTATTTAGCTGGCAGTAGTGGCGCTCGCTGTATTGCAGTAGCTTGAGCAGCGAAGATTTTTGTGAGGTAAGTGATTTATGAAAGGTATAGTTTAATGTTAGTCAGGGCCATTCTTTTGTAGGGAATTTTGAAAGTCAGATTGCGTTGCGCTAACAAAATATTGTGTGTCAGGTTAAGCACAGTCATGTATAATTGTTCAAAGGGGACGTTTCATATGTCGACCCTTAGCCTAGGATACCTCACTGGAATCTTCTGATTTTTTCTTGTAGTTTGTGTAATTAGTGTAGATTTTGTTTATTGCTAGCGCGTAATTGTAGAGAAAATCTCCTTTGTAGTTGTAGTTTTTCATTGTTGTACAGTAAAACAGTTGTGGCATGCATGTAGATTTGCACCAAGTATTTCGCAGCTGCGCTTGCAATTAACTAGATATTATTTTCAGTGCTATGTTAATGTGTTCTCTTATTTTTGCTCTTCAAATTGTGTTTTTCTGTGTTGTCGTGTGAAATACTGTGACAATAATGGCGTGTGAAAAACGTAATACTAGGCTCCAAAGTAAACTGAGAAATGACAGTGAAGACGAAGGCAGTGTGTTAGCGCCGCAGAGTAACGAATTAACTAATGTTCAAAGTAGTAATTTGGTAATTGTGCATAGGGAAATGGAGCGGGCGGCAAACAATGGCGTGGACAGTGAAACAATTAGTGAAGAGGGACGCATTATCGATCGATCGGTCAGCAACAGCTCGCCTCAGGAATCGGGAATGACAGGACACAATTTTGCAAATACTGTAGACTCAGGTTTTGGGTTCTCACCGTTTTCTCAAATGAGTCAAGACACATTTTCCGCTTGTCAAAATGTGAATGTTGCTGGTGCAAATTCACTGCCGAAAAGCACTGAGGAACATGTTTCAGACACCAGTGCATTGTTATTACAATTAATGCAACAAATGGAACAAAATCAGAGACAAATGGGACAAAAGCTTCAAAAGTTAGACACAATGGAACAACACCAGAGACAAACACAGCAACAGTTAGACACAATGGAACAAAATCTTCAAAAGTTAGACGCAATGGAAGAAAAGCTTCAAAAGTTAGACTCAGTGGAACATACGCTTGAACAAACACGTGCAGATTTAACTACTGAGTTACATAACATTGAATCGAAATGTCAAAAAGTCTGTAATGACGTAAAAACACAAATTTGTGAGCATTTTCAACCTATTTTTTCGCGGCATGAAAATGCATTACAGAATCACGAAGCAGCCATAAAAGAACTGCAAATTATTGTTCATGAAAATCATGAGACCTTGCAAGCTAAATTTGACTGAGTTGCATCTACCGATTTGGTTACGCAACTTGCAAAAACTCAGGAAAACTTTAAGGACACAGTAGATACTCTGAAACTTGGTTCAGAAAAACACACTGAGGAAATAAGTACACTATCGGAGAAAGTAGTTGAACTTTCGGATCAGCTAAATAATTTATCTACGAAGGTAGATGATAATCTGAATGACGCAAAACCGGTAGTCTTTAATGACACAGAACAGAGCGAACAAATTAGGAAACTGAAACAAAATATGAATCAAATTGATACGCAACACCAAGGAGAAATCCGGGAAGTACAAGATCAGCTGACACAGGTAATACAAAAATTACGTATTTCAGAAGACACTCGCGCTCCAACACGGGAAGAGGGACTTAGAAATACGCAAAAGCCACAAAATAATAACACAGGGCATTTCGGTAATTATGAAAGAAATTGGCAAGGTACACCGAATTTTGAAATGGAACCGCCGACACGACGTAACAATGACCGATATGCTACACGCCGACACGATGATTTTGACTATAAGTTGTTCATTACTACACGTAAATTCAAAACATTTAAAAATTCTGGCAACGACATTCATCCACAAGCATGGCTCCATCAATTCTCTCATTGTTTTCCTCCCAACTGGTCATTAGAGCACAGATTAGAATTTATGTGTGGCTACTTAGAGAATGAACCAGCTGTAAGAATGCGATCGGTCATTCACGATTGCCACAGTGAAGGAGAATTTTACCATGCCTTCCTCTCAGCATATTGGTCTCAAGCCACACAAGACCGTGTAAAACTTGGCATCATAATGATGAAACATTTCGAACAATCTGAATTCTCCAGTCTTGTGAAATATTTTGAAGACATGTTGCACAAGAATCAGTACCTGTCAAACCCATACAGCCCCTCAGAACTCATCCGCATTTGCTTAATCAAATTACCTGAACATTTACGACATATTATTTTGGCAGGACGTTGCAAAGACGACATTGAAGCTTTTCAGGGACTGTTACAAGAACTGGAAAGTGACACTGACAATCGCGGAACGCAGGAGCACAACAATTACAGATCACATCAGTCGCAATTCCGCGATGAAAGAAATAATAACTGGACGCGACAAGGCTATTCTCACAACACAAATCGTGACCAAAACAGACACCACCCATATGACAACCACTGGCAGAGTAATAATAGTTACAAAGAAAGATCACATTTCCGTAGTAATGAATATGACAGAGACAATCATAGAAACAGACAATATGGTAATCAGAACTATTATTATCAAGGGAGACAGAATAATTTCAGACGCAACAGTTCAGCGCGCAGTTACGATTCAGGGAGAAATTCCCCACCACGTGACCGACACGAAAGAAACTGTGTAAACTACCGACAAAACGACAGACCTGAATTCTATCAGAACTGGCGAGCTTTAAACAGAGCTGGGCCCTCTCGGCAAGGCGAATTTGTGGAAGTTAGACCTCCTAATCCCAGTAACGACGCGCGCCAACAAAGAAACAGACAATGACTCACACCGCAGGCAGCCGCTTGCGCCGGCTGGCTCAGAGAAAAATAACATTGACGCTAACCTTGAGAAAAATTTTAGCATTCCTTACCGACGTATACCGCATGATAATTGCGTTCAAGTTGAAACTTTGAGTACTACGAAGAGTAAAGGTTTACACCACATATCACATGTAAAACCATTTACTGAGAGATAATCTGCTTTTTAACTTAGTCTTTGTCATAAAATTTTTCGCTTCACATTACTAATATGCTTTGTCAGACTTAGAATATGTTAACATACAACAATGTTTGAAGTTAAATATCCAGTCTAGAACCTAGGGAACATTTTTAAACAGAAATTACGAATGCATTGTTATAGTGAACAGACGTCACAGTGTTATTGTGTGTGTACATTCTTGCTTGTTAGTTGCACATTTACGTAACGACTATAAGGCTCACATACTTAGAACATTTACCAGTACTGCTAATGAGATTTTAATGCAACATTTTGGTTTACTTGAAAATACATTCTGGATTTAAAGTACTTTCTGTGGAATTAATGATGACTTAGCATTTGGTTTCTTTGACAGCTACACGATTATATCACGACGCTACTAATGAGTGACAATTTACAATGTTGTTTTTGCGGTGTATCTGTTTTATATCCGCACAGTTTTTCTGAATTCTTCTGGAAAGTAAAACAGGTTTTAGTAGTAACTTTTGTGGTATAGCTACAATGAGACTGCCTTTTCCGTAGCACAACAATACGTTACAGCACAGTACTTTCTTCATCACGGCAATAAGCGTAATAACTAAGACATTTATATGCAAAGCATTTCACTTTTGTGTATTATGAGGTAAGTACATTGACTTCTGCAGAACTTAGCTTTCGGAGGACGATAACTACGACACTTTCACAGAGATTATCTTACAACAATATGCACATTTAGCGCTACAGGACACGCATTTCAGTGATTAATTTTGTACTTAAAACATTTATTTTTAAAGATTTTTGAATTACAAAGAAAGTTTTCAGTGATACATTTCATTTCATTGCTGTAATCTGTAACACCTGAGGGTATAATTACATTAATCCTCAGGGGGGTACACGCCTACTTTGTGTACCATGTGTGTGGCAACCACAAAGAACCCTACCTAATATGGTATTTGCTTATACAACTTTACACATCGGTACCATATTTCTCTAACACACAAATTACACAGCTATCTGATTATTTAACTGAGAGAGACAAACATTTATTTTACTACATCAGTGACACATGTTTACGCAATTATACAGTTGGGTAACTTCACACTTATGAAACTGTATTTTGTCTGTACTTTGTAAACTGTTCATATTTTTTCGAAATCATTGTGATACTATGAGAGCTTTGAATGATGTATTTGGTAAGGGAGCATGATTTTAAAGTACGTTTGAGGTAGATGACACTATTGAAATGAGCAGAGAATTTTTTTTGGGTTTTGAAATTATTGCAGAAAGCTACGACGTTTTTGAGATTTGACTGAGGTGTTATGATGTTATTTTTACGACGACGATGTGTATTATGCTGTTGAGGTATGTTTATGTCAATAAGATGATGCTACCATATATGAGGAATGTGATTACGTGTTTATATGTATATGAATAATGAATAGAAGTTAGGGACTCTTGACTTGTGAAACAGGATGTTGGAAACCAAGAATCGTACTTTAAGAGTTATGAAAGGTGTGTAAATGCGTGAATGTATCACAATGCCGGCGAAAATTTTTTTGGACACTGTTATATTCATAGGATTTTGTTTCTACACATTTGCAACGTAAATTCTCGACCTGTGAAATTTTTATATGAGACTGTCACTGTAGCGGAAACTGCTGTCGTAAATATTTCCGTAAGAAAGTTAAGTGACCACCTGCATGTGCGTTGTTGGCACACCGCTGTGTCAGACACCTGGAGAACAAGCCATTAGGGTGTGCCTTTCCAGAAGCACAGGTAGAAAAAAAAAAAGGGAAGGCCATTATCCTCAGCTATTGACATTTCCTTGTTGAAAGCATAATGTGGAGCTCGTAATTTATGATATTTACTGAAATGCCTAATGAAATGACGAGAAATATTTTTACATCTGCACACCTGATTACGACAAGCGTCTTTCTATGAGAGTTGAGAGAATTTCTACTAACTTATGAAATGTCACATGACTATTGAATGATATTTTTATGCTTTGGTTTGCGTAATTGCTTATTTTATTTGATACCTGTTTTTCAGCTGTGTTACAGCATTAGTTTTATAAAATAAACTTAGATGGATTTGCTAATGTGAACACTTTCTGTCAACAGATCTATTAAATGATAATTTTGTAATCCACATTCTTTAAAAAAAAGGAGCGCTTGGAAAGGAAAGAACAATAAGAAGGGACTAGTAACAGTAACTGGACACATAATTTTCTTTTCAAGTACATGGTAATATTTTTTTTACAATAAGTTGTTGTGGTGCACCACTTTAATTACATAGACATTAAGATGTGAATATACATTTCCCTTATCTGCATTGTTGTTTTTACTGTAATATTTTTTCTGCTTGAGCTATGTCATGTTTAGATATAAGTTATTGCATTTGCTGTTGCTGTTTGCCAGGCATAGTGCTACTAAATTTCACATTACATTACTCTGCTAAGCCAATTTTACTACTCATTGATTTTTCATGTTGCTGCTCATTGGCTCATATTAGTTGTAATTTTGCATTTTATCTGTTAATTTAGATTTACTGTAGCTTGCTTTGCAATTTCCAGAATAACAACAAAGAATGAAAGGAAATTTCCGTTACCACAAATAATTAACTAAGTCCCCAGCAACTATAAAAGCCACGAAACAAAAACTACGGAACAACAAAGCACAAGTGTAACTGTTCTGTGTGTGGTTCAAAATGGTTCAAATGGCTCTGAGCACTATGGGACTTAGCATCTGTGGTCATCAGTCCCCTAGAACTTAGAACTACTTAAACCTAACTAACCTAAGGACATCACACACATCCATGCCCGAGACAGGATTCGAACCTGCGACCGTAGCAGTCGCGCGGTTCCGGACTGCGCGCCTAGAACCGCTAGACCACTGCGGCCGGCGTTCTGTGTGTGGAAGTGTGATTCAACGTACACATCTGGTACGGTTCTTCCTCAATAAGACAAGATATTGTAAATACCATTTACACTGAATTAATTAAATAAAACTGAAATACTATAATTGCACATAGAAACCCGAATTACAGTCTAATACATGAACACAAGCCAGATGCTTTGTTAACTGAACCTGTGACCAAGAGGCATTGTTAGTTACGAAATTTTAAAAAAAATAAAAAAATGTTTTTTACCTTCATATATATTGACTAAAAATACACTCTGATCATTACAACATCTCCATTCGAACAACATCTGCTGTCCAGCCCATCAAAACAACTGCACACGACATGGCCTCAAATAGTACAGCTATCAACATCCTCTCAGCAAAGCACTAACCACCACAACTTCTGAACAAGCACTGCCAGTGTAGGCAGCGGAATAAAACTCTTTGGCGCGATCACTGGCGCTGTGACTCAGTGTAGCCACCTTTCAACGTCCGCGGATCCTTCTACCGCTTTTCTTTTCTTTCATTTTCTTTTTAAACAAAAGTCTTTACTAACGAGGTGTGGAGGAATATGCATACATGCATCCTACAACAAGAACAACTGAAAGTAAGCGAAAAAGTGTGACGCCGTAGACAAAGAGGGAAGGCATTTTCATGGGCAGCAGGTGGAGCGTGGGGGCAGAATGGGCCCTGGTCAACATGTGAGGCCTGGTCACGGCGTCCCAGGCACCACCACCGGACAGGAGCGCACGAAAGGAGGGCAGAAGCCAAGGAGGGGAGAACAGCAGAATTGGGGGACTGCCCGGCTTGGTCAAGTACAGAGCGTAAAACAAAGGGGCTCGTGTCTGTGTGCCTACCTCGCTGTGCGGTACGATATATACGAGGTGCGGCTAGAAAAAAACCGGACTGATGCTGGAAAAAACATTTATTTACAATTATTTACAGTTTCATGTTATCTCCTTCAATGTACTCTCCTCCTCGGTCTCTACACCGCTGCATACGAATTTTCCACTGTTCATATCAATGCTGCTGATCATTTTCGTTAAGTCCATACATTACTTCCGTCGCTTTTTCTTTTACTGCTTCAACAGTCTCAAATCTAGTTCCTTTCAAAGCTGACTTGACTTTAGGGAAAAGAAGAAAGTCACAGGGGGCCAAATCAGGTGAGTAGGGTGGATGATCTAAGATGGGAATGTTGTGTTTTGCCAAAAACGTCTTCACTGACAACGCACTGTGAGCTAGGGCATTGTCTTGGTGAAGGATTCATGACTTTTTTCTCCACAAATCGTTCCGTTTTCTCCGTACTCGCTCACGTAGGGTAGCCAGGACGCTAATGTAGTAATCCTGATTCACTGTTTGTCCCTCTGGTACCCAATCAATGTGCACAATCTCTTTGATGTCAAAAAAAACAATCATCATTGCCTTGAATTTCGATTTTGACATTCGTGCTTTTTTTTGTCGTGGAGAACCAGGAGTTTTCCAATGCATCGATTGGCGTTTAATTTCGGGATCGTAAGTAAAAAAACCACGATTCATCGCAAGTAATAACACTTTGTAAGAAGGTGGGACCACTTTCAATGTTTTCCAGGATGTCAGAACAAATCATTCTTCGGCGTTTCTTCTGTTCAATTGTGAGACACTTTGGAACCATTTTTGAACACACTTTGTTCATGTTGAAACTTTCATGAAGAATCTGCCTAACACTTTCCTTGTCAACTCCTGTTAACTCAGACACTGCTCTGATTGTTAAACGGCGATCTTGTCGTACAAGTTTACCGATTTTTTCAATGTTTGCATCAGTTTTTGCTGACAATGGTCTGCCAGTGCGAGTGTCATCACTGGTGTCTTCGCGGCCATCTTTAAATCGTTTAAACCACTCAAACACTTGTGTTCGCGATAAACAATCATCGCCGTACACTTGTTGTAACATTACAAACGTTTCACTTGCAGATTTTCCTAGTTTGAAACAAAATTTGATGTTAACACGCTGTTCTTTCTGTACACTCAACATTTTCCGACGCACAGACAAAAGTCAACTACTTAAAACAGACGCCACGGGCAGACTGAGTGCAGGAGGCAGATGAAACTCGAGCAGTAGGCGGAGCGAGAGTCACGTGACAGGCCACGCGACTTTCAGCCTTATTGCATTCTTTTTATTGTTTCACCAGTAATAGTCCGGTTTTTTCTAGCCACACCTCGTAAATGTAGCGCTGGGTGCATCAGAGGTCAGTAGGAGGGTGGAAGTGATGGTGGGAAGTGAGCGTCCTCCGGATGGATAAAAGTCCACGGCTCGATCGAGTCTGGCGAAACGCGGAGGTAGCACGCTAACTGTCGACACAGTTTCGTCACCGTCGTCCATAAGGCGGCACATTGTACAAAGTGGAGTTCCGACAATCCGATTGTGTGAAGACGCTGACCTATGGCCAATTTCCCACGCGCAACATGGTACCATGTTGCTAGGTCGTTGAACGGAAAGAGAGGCTGGTGGACAGTCTCCAAACCGTGGGCCACAGCGTCGATGGAAAACATAGACACGTTATTCGTCCAAAAAATACTACCATATATTAGCGTATTAGAATGATCGGAAAACTTCAAAGTTGATTTTCTCCAGTATTTGTGAGTGTTGTATCGAACTGCTTTGGGAGATGTATATTTGAGTTCTGAACTTCACGGGCCATAAATAGTAAAAATTACAATAATCCGACTGTCTAATGGTGCCCTTGTCGGTTTCAATTGAATACATACTAACAGCCTTGCGAAAGAAGGAAGTGACTCAGCCGACGTTCGAGACGTTCAGATCTTTTCTGACTTGGGTGATCCACTTCATGTTCTCAATACTTTCTGTCTTCCAAAATTTGTTCAGTTTGTCGGGTGTCTGGTATTCTCCTGATATGTACGAAATATTTCATCCGACGTTTCCTCATGTCGCGTATTGTGTGCGATATCTTCTCGATCTCTTGTCTACTACGTAATCTGCAGCTTTCTTCTGTCTTATAGGGCCCTACGATTTTTCTGATGTTTCATCTTTTTAGTTGCCTGATATTTTCTAGTGCACCTTTCCTATCCATGATAACGTTTCTTACGCGTATAAGGTTTGTGGCTTGTGACAATATTGTAATGTCTCACTTTTACATTACTGATAGACATGATTTATTGTAGATGTTTCCTGTCTTATATAATGCTCTACTTATGATTTGTCTGTTCATGAGCTTCTTTCTCTATTCCATTTGTCTTAATCTCGCCATATTTTGTCGTGATACTTTTTGATACATCGTTTTGGTTTGACATGTATTCTATTTTCTCGAAGGAGATCTATAGTCCGATCTTTCCAGCCTTTTCTTTCAGGACATCGATCTGCTTCATTTCGCTTTCTGTGGTATCTGTGATTATTGCCAGATCATCATCGAATGGCAGACAGCCAATATCTAGTCCTTTCGTTTTCCTTCCTAGCCTGACGGGCTTATAAAGTCCATGTATCTTGAATTATTTTTCCCATTCCGTGACACCTTTTCTAATAGGTTATTGAATAATAGTGGTCAAATACTATCAACATGTCTCACTCCTAATGGTTCAAATGGCTCTGAGTACTATGCGACTCAACTTCTGAGGTCATCAGTCGCCTAGAACTTACAACTAATTAAACCTAACTAACCTAAGGACATCACACACATCCATGCCGGAGGCAGGATTCGAGCCTGCGACCGTAGCGGTTCACTCCTAATCCTGAAGGACTCTGATAACTCTACCATGAGTTTAATTTTGAATTTGGTGTTTGTTAGTGTCTGTTTGATATTATTCACTATCTTCTCGTCGAGGCTTCTTTCTTCCAGATCTTGGAGCAGCGGTGGTCTGTCCACAGATTCATATGCCTCTTTGAAACCTACAAAGGTGTACAGACTCTCTCTCCAGCTCATCGGCTGTGTTTAAATTGAGTTCTGTTCAGCACATGATCTTCTTGGCCTGAAGCCTGCTTGGTATTCTCCTATTTCGTTTTCCAATTGGAACTGAGTCCTTTCTAGCAGGTACTGTGACAGAACTTCGTATGTGACGTATAGTGAAGATATCCCTCTGCAATTGTTAACATCGGTCCAATCTTCTTTCTTAGTTAGAGGCTGTGTAACAGCGCACTTCCATTTTTCTGATATTACTGCAGTCTCCCATATGTTTTGAATCGCATTTTTTGTTTCTCTCATGGTATTCGGATGAGCATTCTTTAAAACTTCAAGTACAATGCCGTCTTCTCCTGCTGCTCTACGGTTTTCCAATTTCATGATCTGTCTCTTGGTATCATGGCTCCTTTGGAATCTCTCAACCGTTTCAGTACAATTCAGTAGTTCACTGAAGTATATTGAAAGTATCTCGCAGTTCTATTTGAGTGCCAGCTGTCTATTCTTTTTTCTCTGAAACACGTATTTTTTGGTTGGTATACTGTGATTTTAAATGTTATAGTCTCCCGTATTATTATTTCCGAAATCATTTTCTGCCCTTTTAAGTAATCCTCTACATTTTTTTTTACTCTCCTCGTGTGTCTTATCGTTCGATTGCTCGCCTCTACGGATGTTGTCAGATTAAGTTCTGTTTTGTTGCTTTTCTATCTGTTGTATGCTAAGTACAGGAAAATAGTATACACCGTATTATTATTATTACTGTTGTTAGTGTTACTATTACTAGTTGCAGTGATCAGACACAATGGACTGGCAGCTTGAAGTCTTCCATTATCTGTCATTTCAGAAATAAAGAGTGCAACAGTCAAGTAATTCACAAAAAAACAAGTGTAGTGCTCACACTTTAACTTGGTTGGTTTTAAATGTGAATGCAGAATATGGTGAAGCAAGTGTCCCTAGGGAGAGGAGTGGTGCAGAGGGAACATGTTTTGTAACAACTGTCTACCCTCAAAGAACATAGCTAGCTTTCTTTGCTGAGAAGGACTTGTAGGTTGCAATCGCTGTGCAATGTTGTTTAGGCAGGAAGCGGTGAGGGGGGGGGGGGGGGGGCAGCGAGGGGAGTCGATACCTGATTTCACTTTGGGGTAATGGTCTCATAAAGGTAGGAAACCACTGTTCTAGTAGATCCAGTTTCCTGTCTTTATCTCGTGTATACGAAATTGCCAAATCCTCATCAAATCCCATATTAGGATGGCCAGTTTCATAAATATGTATGGCTACGGCTGACTTTTCCAAATTATTAAATAGAAAAGCGGCCCTATGGTCCTTTTACCTCAACATGATGGACCTACCAGTCTCGCTGATTTAGTTCGTATTACAAGTGTAGATACCAGCTCTGTTGTATTTATCAGCCTCTTAATTTTTCCTTGATTTAAATTATACTCCATTATTGTTCAAATGGTTCAAATGGCTCTGAGCACTATGGGACTTAACAGCTATGGTCATCAGTCCCCTAGAACTTAGAACTACTTAAACCTAACTAACCTAAGGACATCACACACATCCATGCCCGAGGCAGGATTCGAACCTGCGACCGTAGTGGTCGCGCGGTTCCAGACTGAAGCGCCTAGAACCGCTCGGCCATTGCGGCCGGCGCTACACAGTTGGGGGGCATTTGTATTTCTGAGTTTACCAGCAAGTTTATGCATTATATTTGTTCTTTCGTATCCGATTTCTCGTTTACAGTCACGAACTGGTCACTTGCGTTATTTCGGTGTTCGCCTTCTGGATGTGGCTGTCATCGAGATACACGGGCCGTGCACGCGAATGGTCTTCATTGTGACAGTGACAGTACTCAGTACAACATATGCCATTCAATTTTAGTCTACTGTACCATTTGAGCGTGCTGTGGATGTACATTTCAAGAACACACGGTTGCAAGGGGAGTAACCAAGTAATTTTACTGTACTTGTCCATATTATCTCTCTATCAATTTCAGAATTGTATGACAGTTCTGACGATAAAGGCCCGTCTTCGAAACGTGTAAATTTTAGTATTTTCTACACCTTCAATAGGTAGTTGAGCCGCTATTTTAACACTATGGATAAAATCAAACACATTCGTTTTTTGTTCTTATCCTCAATGTGAGATTAGGCACTTAGTACGTTTCACGGTTCCAATCTTCAAATGTTTTTGCTTGATTCTGTTGGAGACTTAAATGTAATAAACTTACAGTTCTCGTTTTATGGGATGTAACCTCCCCGCAAAAATGTAAAAGAAAATATTTTAAATGTCAGTGGACATAGAGCCAAGTGTAACCTCCCCAGAGAAATTTGAATGACAATAATTAAATGTTAACGAGAATAGAACCTAGTGTAACCTCCCAGCAAATAAAATAATTTATTAACAATGACAATTAAATGAGAACTAGCAATCTGAGCCATGTGTAAGCTCCCCACAAAAATGAAAGTCAATTCAATAAAAATGAAATCTCAGTGACAATGAAAACGCAAATAGACCGAAATGTCGATCTTAGGCCCTGTTCTTACCTCAGTAAAATTGCATCTGCTCTTATTTTTCGCCATGGCTTGGAGGAAATGCATCACAAAAATTCTTTGAATTTAAGTAAATTTTTTCTTTAAGGAAATGCAAGGGAAATTTTCTTTCAATAAAATGTTTGTTTTGTTAAAATGCTTGGTTTGAAAAGAAAATTATTATTGGGGCGATTCTTGAACAAATTAGTTACAGTTAAGATACATTACATTCTCAGATGTGCGCAATGCTGCTTCATTACCTTATTTAACCATATGCCTCGTCGTGAATCTAGACCAGAGGGCCATGTCGACGCCCGCCGACTCCTCACACAACTCCGACTGTCTCTCGCGCGCTACTAGCACTGACAGAGTGCAACCAGCAACTGAAACTACCGACTCCCTAGATGCAACTGAACTCTCGCGCGGTCAAGCGCAGACTAGCAACGATAAATAACTCTCTGGTCAGAGATTCTGTGATGCCTCGCCATCGCTGTACTAAATACATACGCGTTTCAGGGATTGTTAGTATCTGTTCTGAACTGCTACAGAAAAGCGTTGTGTAAGCGTAATATGGGTCAAATATGTCTCAGATGACTTTCATGAGCCTGTTGACTGTCTCTGCTGCCCTCCGTTGTGCTACAAAACACACAGTCCAATCTACCGTAAATTAATTGGGATGGCACTGCCCCTTTGCCCAGTTCCTTGGCATGTTTTATACGATTTTATGTCATTTACATACTGAGATAGACAATAATGTGAGTGCTATCGACTATGTTTGAATGACGAGCACGGTCTTCTTTCGGTAACTTAGATGCAGCAGGATCACTGTAGCGAAAATGGGTTTTCATTTCTCCTATTTATAGTCGATCGAATCGAATATGTCATATTATTACATTATTATGCAGTTTATGCCACTGTGAACGGGTTACAAAATTGAGAAGACACAGTACCACAATATAAAAGCTGTAACACGCATATAAATCAACGTGTTTATTATCATCAGCATACGGTAATTTCATCGGCAAGACGTTATTAAGTGATATGGAACATAGTGTAACGTCTATTAGCAAAGGACATATTTTGTAGTAAAGAGAGAACATTGTGTATCATATTCTGTTATTGTATGGAATTATGTATTTTTTTATTATTATTTATTTTAGATAATATCTGTGTCGGCGAGTACTGAAACCGCACAGACGATAAATATCATACAAAGATAAGAATATACCACTAGTATAAATAATACAGAACGAACATTAATTTCTCTGTCTTCTTTTTGGAGTTGTACGAGTAAGATAGCCTGTGACGCTATAGTATATGCTAACGTAGTCTTCTTTTGTCAAGGTCGATAGATGTACGCCATTACGTACTCAGTGTAAAAGGTGTGTACTAGTTAACATATTTGAATGTTTTGAATAGAGTTATTTAATGAAGCCTTGCATTATTATTTATAGTAGCTTGCTTGGAATATTATCCCATCCTTTTGAGATATTTTCAGTTATTTAAATATTATCCGTGGTGCAGAGCTGCGCTACGAACGAACGAGCCGCTGCCGCGGCGCATTCAAACTGCATAAAAAGAAATCGATCATACCGCAAAGAAGCGGGAAGGTAATAGTGAAATAAAATCATCTCTTTCAGCTTCCGGACTTGCAGAGCAGAGCAGCAAAGATAATTTACCTTCGTAACATAATAGGAATTTCGGTGTGCTTAGTTCTTGTCTGGCAAACCTTATAGTGAAAACGTATTTTTCTCCGACAATAGTCTCATGTTCTTGTGCTAGTCGTGGTAATTATTGGTGTTTTACTCTTAACAAAAATCCACTGCAAAATTATTTTGATGATGAACAATCTTTGCGAACTGTAACATAAATATTTCATAACAAAATAATTTTTCATTTTCAATAACTATGAAGTAGGGAAGATATGTTGACTTGTATAGTGAGTTACAGTAACGAAAAATGTTCCTTTAATAGAAAGCCAGTTACAGAACAATAAGAACCCAATATATTCTTTTTTGTTGAAAATTAATGATTATAAAGAAATTCATGGCACAGCATTAATAAAAGGTATTTCGCGGCTCTTTTCGTATATGCGTTGTTACGCAAATAATAATAATAAAACAAAGCAAAATTAGAGAAAAGAGTTTTTACGAAAAGAGAAACGGACGCGAAAATAGTAAAAAATGTGATGCTGTGCTAATATGTAACGAGTTTTCACTGCTCTTGACGAAAGGTATAGGAATTCGTGGAATGCATTAATTCACAATCCACTTTCTCAGTGTCTGTCCTATGAGCTTCGTCTACTGTATAATCTTGTTAGTTGTGTCTGACGAATCGTAAATAGGGTGACAATATAGTGATGTATATTTTCGGCTAAACTGTGTAAACTTAGATGCAATGATGAATATATCAGCAGGACGGAGTGGCCGAGCTTCAGTTTGGAACGGCGCCACCGCTACGGTCGCAGGTTCGAATCCTGCCTCGGGCATGGATGTGTGTGATGTCCTTAGGTTACTTAGGTTTAAGTTGTTCTAAGTGCTAGGGGGCTGATGACCTCCGATGTTAAGTTCCATAGTGCTCAGAGCCATTTGGACCATTCTGATAAATATAAAGCAGCCTCACCTTCACAAACTATACAGGGTATAACGGGTAGAAGTGCAGAAGTTTCTGTTAGTGGCTCAGGACGCTGTCCTAAATAATATTAAATCAGTATTTACGTCATCTGCAAACTAATAATTATAGCTATTACAAGTCATATGTTTTTAGGTTCGTTAGTATCTCCATGTGGCAAGAGCACGACATTAGCAGTTATTTTCCCCTCGGCAGCAGGTCAGTCGATGAAGTGTGGACGCGTTGACGCAAAACGGTTGGTCTACTGATAGGCGTTGTACCGTCAGATGCACAATTACGACCGTGCAGGAAGCATCTGGGAGTAAATTATGTGACGTGTTTGCAGGAAGACTGTTCGATGAAGAGCAAAAACAACCAGCACACTGATATGTGTACATATTATGGTATTACACATAAAAATATCTGCACTTATACGGCCTGTATATGAGGTCAGACATACACTGGAGAGTTCATCGCAGCCGGCCGATGTGGCCGAGCGCTTCTAGGCGCTTCAGTCTGGAACCGCGCGACCGCTACGATCGCAGGTTCGAATCCTGCCTCGGGCATGGATGTGTGTGGTGTCCTTAGGTTAGTTAGGTTTAAGTAGTTCTAAGATCTAGGGGACTGATCACCTCAGATGTTAAGTCCCATAGTGCTCAGAGCCATTTCAACAAGTTCATCGCATTGTAGTTAGCCCATAATCGTCACAGGATTCCTGTCAGGTGCAATTCAATAGGGACAGAACGGCGAGAAGAAAATCTACTACAGAGAAACGTTAAGCTCTTGGGATCAGAAAACACCTTTACAAACTGAGCGACCGCCTCGGTCTGCTGGTTGCCGTTGCTGATTGTGGGTTTAATGAGACCAAACATCTAAGGCCATTAGTCTCCTTTTTACCTCCCAGGAAGTGATCAGTGCAGCCCATCTATCTGCACCTGGAGTAATTTTTATGTGCAGGTTCCTAAATGTTTCCATTCCATCTTCTGGTGAGACAGGAGAGAGAGGAAGTGAATGGTTCACTTCTGACTGTGAAAGGAAAAAGAAACACATGAAACACACGACACCTCTTCTGCTTCATCTTATTAAGTATGCTTCTACAAGGCTAGGGTGATCGTGGCAGAAAACGACGCGTTATACGAAATGGAGCTGTGATCCAGAAATCTTGTCTCGACTCAAACCCGGGCGAAAACTTACTGAATAGCTTAACGCCTCGAGCTATTGTACACTGACATATCACCTCTGTAATTATTAAAAATAGCTTAATTAGGAGTGAAATAGTGAGGATGTAACTTCAGGAATCTTTCGAGTAGGGGAGGAAGCAGGTATGGTCGAACAAGCTGGAAGAAGCCAACGTCTTCGGAATAATAATTATTGTGTCGGGCGGTATTAACCGAATGGTAAAAAGGACCATCACGATGAAGTTTTGGTGCGACAAGCTAAAATTTTTAAGGCACCCAATAGTGAATGTTGGTGGAGGGGGGCGGGGAGGAGGAGGTAGAAAATTAATGCGGCCAACAAGAAACGTAATTTGGAGAAACAGCGTAGTAGTTCGCTCGTTAATGAGAATCCGCATTTACATAGCAAGCAGGAGGCAGCGAGGGCTGGCCTAGGCGGTGACCGGGGACGGTGGCGGCGGCGGCGGCAGCGGCGGTGGCGGCTGATGAAGACGTTAGACGCCCGTGACGGCGGCACTCTACGGACACGTGAGAAATTAGTTTGCTTAATAACGATATTAGGACGGCGGCCGGCGGGCACATAATGGGACGTGCGGCGGTAACGAGTCTGCCGCCTGCGCCGGTAATTAGTGGTCGCTGGGAGACGCCCATTCATTTCCTGGGGCGCACTCGGCGCCGCTGTGATGCGACACGCCGCCGGGGATTCCCCTCAGGGGGCAGCGCGACGCCGCTTCCTGTGCGGCGCCACTCACTGTGCGTGTTGTTTAGCTACTGCGGCGGTCCTGATGTACACTCCCAAGGGAACCTCCCCATCGCACCCCCTTCAGATTCAGTTATAAGTTGGCATAGTGGATAGACCTTGAAAAACTGAACCCAAGTCAATCGAGAAAACGGGAAGAAGTTGTGTGGAACTATGAAAAAAAATAAGCAAAATATACAAACTGAGTAGTCCATGCGCAAGACAGGCAACATCAATGATAGTGTCAGTTCAGGAGCACCGTGGTCCCGTGGTTATCGTGATCAACTGTGGAACGAGAGGTCCTTGGTTCAAGTCTTCCCTCGAGTGAAAAGTTTATTTTTAGGCAATTATTATCTGTCCGTCCGATGCGAGGTAACTGCGCCGTAGAATGGGGACGCTACACCTAAACAAACATCGAAACAAAACATATGTTTTGACAGAGCACAGGCAAAACTGCGCGACTGTGAAACTGTTGCATTCATTTGTTGCAGTTTATGTGACAAACTCTTATGTTTTCATCACTTTTTTGGGAGAGATTAGCCAAAACTACGTTTCTAACATTTGTAGACTTAGAGAAAGCTTTTGACAATGTTGACTGGAATACTCTCTTTCAAATTCTGAAGGTGGAAGGGGTAAAATACAAGGAGCGAAAAGCTATTTACAGTTTGTACAGAAACCAGATGGCAGTTATAAGAGTCGAGGGACATCAAAGGGAAGCAGTGGTTGGGAAGGGAGTGAGACAGGGTTGTATCCTCTCCCCGATGTTATTCAATCTGTATATTGAGCAAACAGTGAAGGAAACAAAAGAAAAATTCGGAGTAGGTATTAAAATCCATGGAGAAGAAATAAAAACTTTGAGGTTCGCCGATGACATTGTAATTCTGTCAGAGACGGCAAAGGACTTGGAAGAGCAGTTGAACGGAATGGACAGTGTCTTCAAAGGAGGGTATAAGATGAACATCAACAAAAGCAAAACGAGGATAATGGAATGTAGTCGAATTAAGTCCGGTGATGCTGAGGGAATTAGATTAGGAAATGAGACACTTAAAGTAGTAAAGGAGTTTTGCTATTTGGGGAGCAAAATAACTGATGATGGTCGAAGTAGAGAGAATATAAAATGTAGACTGCCAGTGGCAAGGAAAGCATTTCTGAAGAAGAGAAATTTGTTAACATTGAGTATAGATTTAACTGTCAGGAAGTCGTTTCTGAAAGTATTTGTATGGAGTGTAGCCATGTTTGGAAGTGAAACATGGACGATAAATATTTTGGACAAGAAGAGAATAGAATCTTTCGAAATGTGGTGCTACAGAAGAATGCTGAAGATTAGATGGATAGATCACATAACTAATGAGGAAGTGTTGAATAGGATTGGGGAGAAGTTTGTGGCACAACTTGACAAGAAGAAGGGACCGCTTGGTAGGACATGTTCTGAGGCATCAAGGGATCAGCAGTTTAGTATCAGAGGGCAGTGTGGAGGGTAAAAATCATAGAGGGAGACCAAGAGACGAATACACTAAGCAGATTCAGAAGGATGTAGGTTGCAGTAGGTACTGGGAGATGAAGAAGCTTGCACAGGATAGAGTATCATGGAGAGCTGCATCAAACCAGTCTCAGGACTGAAGACCACAACAACAACAACACAACATCACATCCACAAGAAAACGTAAATCCTGCAAGGTAGAAGAATCTTTTTATCCATTTGCCAAGTGTACAAGTTCGGTGGGTCGACAACATATTCCTGTCATGTGTCGTATAGAACATATCAGACGTGTTTTCCTGTGGAGGAATCGGTTGACCTATGACCTTGCGGTCAAATGTTTTCGGTTCCCATTGGACAGGCACGTCCTTTCGTCTACTAATCGCACGGTTCTGCGGTGCGGTCGCAAAACACAGACACTAAACTTATTACAGTGAACAGAGACGTCAATGAACGAACGGACAGATCATAACTTTGCGAAAATAAAGAAAGTATCTTTTCACTCGAGGGAAGACTTTTTTTTTCATTTTGTTCGTTACGGTTCGTTATATTTCGTCGTGGCGGACGTCACATCACATCCGTCGATGCTCGTTGTTGATCTTATCACTCAGTTTTTTACTACAGAGGCCAGCCAGCTGTCTAACCGAACACGCTGAGTTACCGTGCCGGCACTTGAACCAAGGACCTCTCGTTCCGCAGCTGTTCACGCTAACCACGGGACCACGGCGCTCCTGAGCTCACCCTCTCCTTGATGTTGCTTATCTTGCACATGGACTACTCAGTTTGTATATTTTGCTTATTTTTTCCATAGTTTCACACAACTTCTTCCTGTTTTCTCGATTGACCCTTGTTCAGTTTTACAAGACCCATTCAATGCGCCAACTTATAACTAAATCTGAGGGGGGTGTGATGGGGAGGTTCCCTTGTGAGGAGACATAGGAGTTCGTGTTGCTCAGCGTTCCCAAGAATGGAATGCAGCATCAGGCGCGTTAGATCTGTCCAGAGTGGAGAAGAATATGGCCGGTTAGATACAGGACAGAAAGATCGCTTTCTGCGAGGGCTGTCTTGCCACAGGTTGTTTAGCCACTGTAACGGTCCTGACTTACAACCAAAGTCTTCACACGGATCGTGAATGAGAGACTTTTTGAACACCCCGTAGTTCTATAAATGTGGTTGCGTCTCACAATAATCAACATGTTACGGAATTCTACAAGTATCCGCTGTTCACCCCACATTTACGCGGCTGTGACCAGCGTGTGCCTAAAGCGCCCGCAAGTGGCGGAGGACACGAAATGACACTTAACAGGATGAGAGGGTACGTGATATTACATAAGTGTTTGCAAAATCGAATCAAATTTATCAATATGACGTTACAGCCCGTCTAGCCTGCACGCATGCACTGATTCGATCGGGAAGGGCGTCATAAAACGTTATAGCCCCTCCTGAGGCGAACTAGCCCACAGCTGTTGTAACCGGTCCTTGATACCGTGGTTGCTAGTGCAGGGACAGAGTTGACATCCAAGCTGGTACCGTACATGTTCCATCGGGGACAGATCTAGAAAACCTGCTGGTTATGAGATCAACATCGCGCACACAGTTCATAGACACATTGCCATGTGTGAACGACCATCGTCTTGTTGAAAGTGGCACCACAATACCGTCACATGACGAGTAAAACATGAAGATACGTGGTGTCAGTAACGTACCGTTGGGCCGTCAGAGTTCTGTTGCGAGGTGCCGGGTCTAGCAGCGTATTTAACACTAAATTCTTCTAGAATCTACATATGTAAATGATGCTCTAAACCCCCCGTATTCTAACTCCGACTTTTGCTGTTGCACAAGGGTTAAAAAAAATATGCGAACTGACTCTAATCAACCCTGCCAGTGGAGTAGAACAGAGTTTGGCACCTGTAATAATTTAATTTGATAACGAAGTTAAATAAACGAAGGTTTCATTAACATAGTGAGGAATGATAGGGTTGCTCTACCGATTAACGGAATGAAAGTTCTGTCCAAAATAACAATATGATTTATTCAGACTAAACACAAAATAATAAACAAAAACACATGAAACATTTACAATACATCAAATTGGCTCAAATTTGATACTCAAACAAACGCTGTGAATGTGAAGTTGTCCCTAAACTAGATTGTGAGGATTATGACGAAGTGGTACGTGGAGCCAATCCCTTGCAACTCAAATCTTAAGAGAAAACACATAGCCAACCCAACATTAATTGCTGCTACCCAAGACAGAACAAAGTTAGAAAAAGACGAACAGGCGCGCTCTGCTGAGCTCTGATTATCACCTAGGAAAATCCCTGTCTGCCGGTGCTGCGGACATACATTACCAATCTGTCTTCTTAACAGCAAGAACACGATTTGGCGTACCGGAGGCGATGGCTGGTTGCTTCGACGTCCTCGACCGAAAGGCGAGAGCCGACTACATAGAGCACCCGTACAGGCCGAACACACAACATTCCCGCCCCCACGACAGTGGCCGTGGTTAAACGTTCCAATCAGCAACTCGAAAACCGGCGGAAAATTCCACTCTATTGCCGGAGCACTACCAATCCTCCAATGGAGATTCTTGGCTCCAATTTCTGCGCCGATTTTGCTACGTCACGGAGCTATGCCCTGAGCAAGCCAATCACAGTTACTATTTTGCAGAAAGTGCGGGAATTTTCCCGCCACAACTGCCTGGGTACACAAGCCATTCCCACGCCTTGCTGGTAGCCCGCCAGAAAGTGTTTTTGCTAAGTTTCTGCGAAGTAATGGAACCTCTAGCCCAGCTGCTACATCAGACCCCTCCGGGCGTGTCTTTTGACAATGTCGGCGTCTGCAAAGCATTCACTCGACTTCCTCACACCCGTCGGCTTAACCCTTTCCAGATCAGCAGTGCCCGCCTGTCACCGGACCACCCGGGTGACGAGAGACGCTGCGTGGGAAGTCCGCGTGTGAAGGAATAGCAACTTTTCACTGCATGCAATTAGAGAGGAAAATCGAATTACTCAGAGTAAGATAGAAATATGAGAGGGGGCTCATGCCACCTCTCACTATCACTACTAGCCATGACATGCCCACCCAACGGCTCCCAACACGACGGCACCAGAAGTAACACCGCTGTGCCTCTCCAAAACATTGGAAGAATTTGACCTCTACCTGGGTCGTTACCATACTCGCCTGGATGGGGCGGAATCGCGTTTTACCGCTGCGCTCATTCCTACGCCATTTCTCAGCAGTCAATTGTTCACAGTTGCGTTACCACTCCAGACGCACCAGTTTGTGTCGTAATATTAATGGCGCACTACGCATGTGTCTGTGATTTCCTAATCCGGCTGCTGATAGTAACTGGCGAGTGGTGCGGGATGACAAAGGGCGTTGCAGGGGTCCATTACTTGTTCTCGGGTAGCAGGTACGGATGTGAAGGGGTTACGCCACGCTCGGTCTACAAAACGGCGATCGTCCCTTATGGTGGTCGAACGTGGACGACCGAAACCTGTATGTCTGCCCTCACATTCCCATGCAGTCCAACATCGAACCACAGTCAAACCCGAATGTACGGGGTGTTCAAAAAGTCTGTCCACAGTGCTGTATGATAGCCGCGCGTGCCGTATGCTGCAGTGAATATACCCAATTGAAACTCAATGGAATACAAGTTATTAATTTATTGAATATTCATTTTTACTTACAGATTTTCACATTAAATGTTGAAAGTGTCCCCCCTGTTGTTGAATACCCGATTCAATACGTCTAAACATGTTTCCAAACACGAGCTGCAACACTTCTGTAATAGAAGCAGTGAAAGCGGATATTGCAGTTTCCAATTCATCGATGGATTTTGAACGGTTTTTATAGACAGCGACTTTCGCTGCACTCCGGAAGAAAAAGTCAGGTGGTGTTAGGTCAGGCGATCGTGGAGGCCAAAGTCCCTGTAAATTATGCGATCACCAAAAACATCAGCAAGCAGTGACATTGAAACGCGAGCTGCATCGGCGGTTGCACCGTCTTGTTCAAAATAACCGTTCAGTATTTCACTTTACACAGGTTCTCCTATGAATGGGTACAGAATATCACTGCAGTATCGTTGTGCATTTATTGTTTCGTTGGAAAGTATGGGACCCACAAACCGACGTCTAGAAATTGCAGTCCAAACTGCTATTTTCACAGAATGAAGTAGTGGTTCCTCATAAATACACAATGAATTTGCAGTACTCCGCATACGAGAATTTTGCGAAGTCATGTACCCGGATAAATGAAACCACGCCTCATCAGTGAAAAACCTTTCTATTTTGTTGAAATAAATTTTTGAACCACTGACAATAATGCCGTCTCTTGCCATGATCAGTATTTTTCAGTTCTTGCACGACTGTCACTTTGTATGGGAAAAGTCCTAATTTTTCCTTACAGCTGTGTGGGCCGTTTCGGCACCAACAACGATTTCCTCGGCGAGTTATTTACTGACGTGTTCTGACTCATGGACATTTTATCGGAAATATCGAGAAATATACCCTCAGGCAAAACGCTAGGACGACCACTTCTCGGTGCATCTGTCATTGAACCCGTACTTCAAAATTTGTTAGTCAAATCTCGCACAATACGTGATGTGGGAGTGTTGTCACAGGGAAAACTGAAGTAAGTGTTTGACGAAATGAAACCGTGTATTTATCGCCAACTTTGAACACTTGTTCGACTAAAAACACACGTTCTTCAATGGTTAGCATTTTAACAGTGACAAAAACGAAACAAACGAACAAGGGAACTAAACTTAAACGTTCACGTCAACACGTAACGGCACACACCAACGATACTACTGACGCTGGCTGAGATAAACGAAACAGTGGAATGTTGCGAGAGTCCACTTGAAGGGAAGTAACCCAGACAGGCGAACAATCACACGGCACGCGCGGCCAACAATCATACGGCACTGCGGAGAGACGTTTTGAACACCCCGTATTTTGATGCAAGTGAAGGGATAAAACTAAACTAAGCTGGATTCTGAACAAATTGAAACGTCAAAGACTATTTCCAGCTTAATCCAGCTTACGCGTTTGAGATCTTAAAATTATTTTAAAGAGTTGTGTCTCATTTTGCAGCGACAACTGGGAGGTTGTACCTTGGAGGTGAAAAAAACGTAGTCACTCGGTTAAAAACGAAACTTAGGAAGAAGCTGTAAGGATTGGTCTGTTCATCACACATTTTACATAGCACTGTTTTAACTGCTGCACATAATTTATCTACTGATGTCAAGTTAATTGTGGTGAAACCTTTTAACCACTTTTCCATCTACACAAGAAGAGCCTCAAAACTCGCTGATTTTTGTGAACTTGTGGATATCTGCTATAGGAAACTCTTGTCACACACCAAAACTAGATCGTTGTTTTTAATATCTGCAGTGAGAGACTCTTACAACTATGGGGAACTCTGAAATCGTTATTTCTTGCCAGCAGAAAAACTACCAAAGATATCGGTAGAACTTTTCTCTGCTGCCTCAAACGTGCCATACTTTTGATTTACACTCCATCGGTTTAGTTCGTTTAGTAAGCAAACAGAGAAAATTGAGAGTAGAAAACTGAGAGTAGCAACATATTTGTGATTCAATTAAAGGTCATTACTGAGAATACAATAATTTCCTTACAAGAGAAATTTAAAAAATGCGGAAGATCATCAGTGTGAACTAATCATCGAAAAATTTCACAACGACGTAAAAGAGTTCTATGAAGCTGTCATTACTTACCTCAAAAAAAGGGTTTCATCAAAGGGTTTTGACATTTTTGAGTGGATGCCTTTGATTAAATAAGTGGAATGGGAAGACATGGGAAGGACATTCGTTTAGTTAAAAGGAACAGAAGTAGATATTTGTGAATCAGCAATGGTTGATCAGTACGTGCATTTGAAGAATTTTCTGTTTTCAAGAGTTTCAGAGGATAACTGGAAGACAGTATCACCTGTCCAGAAAAAATATCTGGTATTTTTCAGAAATACATCTTTCATCGTTCAGAAGTCAGAGCTGCACGTAGTTCTAACGTTGAGAGAATTTTTTCATTAATGGTAGCTGAATGAACTCAGGAACGGTGTCGTCTGGATGTATCAGTAACTGAGAGCGTCTTACAGTATACTTGTAACTTTCAGATGAGCTTTGCAGAGTTTTATAGTTATGTAATCAAGCGAACTAATCTTCTAAAAGGTGTCAAATCACCTGAGAAGTATGACTGGTCCATAAAATAATCTGTGTAAAAATTGTGTATGGAAGTAACTTATGTTATATCATGTTCTTTTCAAATATGTCAATAAAAGTTCGCTCAGTAGCGACGCACAGATCAATTTCTTCAAGGATTTTTAAGCCTCTCCTCAACCTCGTCTTATGATTGGATTTCTGTGGATTTTATCTTGATTTTATAACTAACATCTCTGACAGTCCTAGGGTTAGTGATGAAGATTTCCACACTGAGCCTTGTTGTTTGCTCTTAGGATCAAAATGAAGTTGCCAATTCATCAGCAGCGATTAATTTTGAAAGAAACTGCGGATCTTCCTCGAACATCAGATTCACCTCTTGCAGACCTGCAAGCGAATGTCTTTTTTTGTGTGTGTGTATATGTGTGGGTGGGTGGGGGGGAATCATCAGTCTTGGAACACACCACACGCAAACACATCTCATGTGCACGTTACCTCCAGTCACAATGCTGTAGGTGGCCCACAGTGACGTTTTCAGTTTTTCAGAAAGTTTCATAAGGCTATTCGTTGTATTCTGACAATGACAGCAGCGGTGTTGATGTTGTCTTTAGTAAAGTACCAATTGAAGCGTCATGTCCGTCTGCCTTTCAAATTGATTGTTTCACGTCTTTAAACAATTCAAACGGTCTTAGAGCTGTGCTGTAAGGAAGAATAGAGTCATGACTCGCCATACGCTTCTTGTAACATTGCACAGGCTTCATATGAAGGTTTGTTGAAAGCAGGATTTCAAAGCCGCAAGTTGTTCAAAGCAAGTCACCTCCATTATTGCGGTAGACGATACTGGACATGGCTCAGCTTCCTGCCTCTGACAGGCGGGAACCTGGAGTGCCAACAATGAAGCTAGTGAGGCGTGTTTCTTACACATTAAGCTACGGAAATATAAAATTTAATTCTAGTGCTAGAAATATGACTGTAAGAAAGTTAGGATTATTCTTCAGTGAACCGCCCTCGTATTGTTGATATTCCATTTAACGAATTTGTTCTCTGACCCACATTCATATTTGTCGAGGGAAACCGTCAAAAGTTAGAGACACACTAGTCATTACTGCTTTCCTTTGTAGAACCGAAATGGATTTGACTCCATTTCTCGCGGGAAACTGCTCTGAAGGCTTCCTTAATTAATATATAAATTTTGTGATTGTGTGCTATACGGCCTTGATTCCGACAAGCCGAGGATAGAACTGGTCTGTAAATGCCTGTAACGTGCTCTCTGAAGAGTACTTTTCGCCTCTGTTTCATTACCTGTTCCCTTTGCTAGGCGGTTAAAACCGTAATCACACAACACAGTGCTTTAACAAGGGACGCACCGTATTAATATTTCCCGTGGAGCTGGGTAAGATCGTTTTATACTCGAGGTACTTGCTGTACGGCTGAAGGCATTTGGGCACCGCTTACATCTGGCGCGCTCTTCCCGTCTCATTACACCGGGCATTATTCCTCGTTATTGAACGGAAGCTGTAACGGCTCGCCGACTGAATTAGAGGGCTGCACGCCGGTGCTCCGATAGTTACACGGCGGCGGCGGCGGGGCCCTTGATGGCGCGGGCATTCGCCTGGAATGCATTACAAAATACTCCTGTTGTGCCGTCATTCCTTGTTTCTGGAGGCTTGCCTTTTTTACTTTGTCCGATGTGGGTCACCAAGGGAACATAAACGATGATGAAGCATGATTCGTTAGTTTTAAATAGCACTCCAGAACTTGAAATTGAAATGGTGATAGAAATGGTGACAAACTGATTATCAAATAAGAGCACTGGAGCAACGGTCATTGGTGATGATGGCCCGCGCTCTCCCTGCAGTGGCAGATACGCATCTAAAAATAATGCATTGATTTGAAAAGATGAAATTGGGTCTTGAAGTTTCACCATTCATTAGCCGTAGTAATTTAATGCCACTATCTGTTCTGTGGGACATGTATCTGACAGAATCGAGACCAGCAGATTCACGGTTCAGAGACAGTGGGCAGATGATGCGTATTTTGTGCTTGCTCAAAATGATCGCAGCTGACTGATAAATGATAGGCAAGTATCTCAGGGACGCGCTTTGCTTGTACCACAACGAATTCAGTGGCTAGATGCTAACTAAATACTGCACATAACGTCTCCTTACCAAGATCGGCTGAGCTCGCGGTTCTAGCTATCTTTTCTGTAACAGACGTTACAAAATCACATATCATATATCACTTAATAATTGCGGGGGTTACTTCGATTTTAAAATGAATATAACCAAATGTGAACGTATTTAATTATAATTCAGACGCCTATATTAACACACTTACATTACATCTCTCGCATCTGAGTCTTACGCCAAACGCTTAAGCAGAAATTCTTTCCTTACTGGGAATCCACATGGCGTGACGTCAGAAAAAATTCCTCCATGGTTATAGAGTTCAGTGGTACATGCTGTACGTTGGCTAACTTTTGTGGCGGTACGCCACATAACGTGACAATAAAGATATTGAATAACTTCGCAGATATACCAAAACTGACGTCACAACGAAATAAATATTATCGCAGAAAAATCAAAAAGACTTTGTAATCAGTTAATATGATCCGGGAATGTACTTGCAATCTCTGTTCTTTTGCTAAAGGATCGCTCGCTTTTCCTTTTGTTTCTTGGTAGCGCAAGAAGCCATTTTGTGACGTGACACGAAAACGTGTAAGTTTCATGTAATATTTAGCCTAAATATAATGAAATATTCCTTAAAAGTGTCGCTAATTTTTTTCTGTAACAACTCTTATATTCACGAAGTGATATATTTCAATGCTTCATGCAAATTTTGCAGGGAAACATTGGCGCAGAGGTCAGCGCCATTGTTCTAAATGATAACGGCCTAAGTCGTAAAAAATATCTTAGTATTCGCTAATTTTGACAAGAAAAAATAAATGTAAATGTAGGAGAATTCTCTTGATTAGCGGTTTTTCCTTTTGAAACAGTCAAAGTAATCAGTTTTCCCAATGTTGAATAATATATCAGTAAAGTGAGTTCAGTAAACTTTTTTCGATCCCCGCTTAACAAATTTTCGAGAATCTCCTTACCGATGCATTTTCGTAAAAGTAAACGATAATTAACAAATCTCGACTGCAATAATAAATGCAGTTGTGTATGTGAAATTTTGTGTGCTGGTTTGGTGTCTTTTAATATAAAAATATCGTATCGGGCGAACTAACAGTGAGAAGTACCACAAGCCAGACACTAACGTAAATAATTTTTCAGTTGTGAAGCAGCCAGAATAACATTACCTCCAACTATTGATAACATATAAATACATTGGTGAGAGCGCGTGCCGTTTCCGCTCCGTGGTCTCAAGACTGGTAATCGTCGTGAACCACCCTATTTCGAATCAGTCTACAGTTGCGTCACAGAGGTTTCATTTGCCGAAACTTGATTGAGATTCTATATTCATCCGTATTTTGCAGTTGTGGGCGTGACTGTATTCACTACATAGGAAGCATAAATAATAATGCCTTCAGTCATAGTTTTTTCGTCTTTTATTTATTTACACGACCCATTTCGGACCCTGTGTGTCTATCATCGCGCGCAAATCTTTTTCAAATTTGCTGGTGCAGGATTTTGTAGCATTTTTGTGTAATTTAAATAAACACAACAGATACACATAACAGAGATTTAAGTCATCAATATTATATTCTCATGCACTATTTACAACAATCTGCCAATGCTGGAGTAACTTTTCGATTCCGCAACTGCAGAAATCACGTGGTTTTGAAGTGAAGAACTCGTCGAGCCATGGTCGGATTGCATTTTCATCCGGAAAGGAAGGTCCCTCAAGAGAGCGGAAAAGGTGATAATCTGATGGCGCAAGATCAGGTGAACTTGGTGGGTGCGGCATAAATTCCCAACTCACATGGTGGGTGAGGAATAAATTCCCAAATCAACACCTGCACAGTATTTTTCGTCAGTGTTGCAGAATGGGGACGGGAAATATTTTGGAGCTGCATCACTTCATGTTCTGGTAGTTGTTCTTGGATTGCGTTTGCAAGACGTCTCAGTTGTTCACAATAAATATCAACTGTGGTGGTTACATCTCGGGGAAGCAATGCACAGTACACCACACCATCGCCGTTCCACCAGATGCATAACAGCATAACATTATCTTTTGTGGATTCGCGCATGTTTCTCTGTGGGGAGCTGTTACTTTGTTTGGGGTCAAAAATTCCTTTCTTTTCCTTATGATATCATATAGACACCATTTCTCGCCACAGTAGCGATACAATGATCAGTGATGATCACAAACCAGTTGATGACGAGTAGGCAGAGATGCAAGCAGTAGAACAAAGCTGTTACGACCCCACTGATGTCATCCAAGATGACGGCCGTGTCGTCAGATGACGCAAGTACCTTTATCCAAGAAGGCGGCCGTGACGACAGCTGATGACGCGAGTGCCGTTATCCAAGATGGCGGCCGTGACGTCAGCTGATGACGCGAGTGCCGTTATCCAAGATGCGGCCGTGACGTCAGCTGATGACGCGCGTAGCGTTATCCAAAATGGCGGCTTTTGGCGGGAAAGTGCCACGCTCCTCTGGTGGGAAGTTTGAAATTGAATTATGTGCCCCTTTCCGACTTTTTGCATGATGGTGCGACATCCTCTTGGAAAATGGGGGGGGGGGGGGGAATTTCGAATTTTGGAGGGAATTTTGCTTTAAGAGCTTACTCCTGCAGCTGAGGGGGGTTAGTATGGTGTTGCCCCACCAGAGGCTGCTCATGATGTCACTCAATTTGAATGTAATTTGTTTAAATTTGTATAAATTCGTTTAAATTTGTTGAATTTTTTTTAAATTTATTATCTACATACAGCATTAGTGGCCTAGTTTGGTGGTACAACCACAAGCAGCTGAGATATCAGTTGTCAGCGTGGAAGGAGCATGAAGAAAAGTTGGTGGCAGACAGGGGGAGTTTTAATAGCTACATTACATGCACTCATTGAGCTGAGGAGTGTATCCACAGCTCACTGTATGCAGAAAGGAAGTGAGCATTAACGCTTAATTATATCTGCTTTTGCGTTGGTGAAGGAAAATCGTATCAAGATGAGCGGTGGCCCGGACGTATCGCGAGGCTGCTGGTGTAGTAGCTCCCTCGACCAATTCATCCCATAGTTAGATTTTAGACAGTTTGTGATTGTACATTGAGGGGAATGCGAGTTCAATTGCAGTCTTTTAGGACAACGATTTTCTCCAGTACATATGCAGCATTATGATCTGTTCATTACACGTGATGGTTTTTTAACGACAATTTCGAAGTGTAATTAGAACTGTGACGCATTTTTTCCCATCAGCTGTAACAGCGTGTATTGGCTTTGGTTGCTGGGTCGTAGGTTGGTTTTTAGTGGGCATCTGTAGTGAACTATGATGTCAAACAGCAATAGATGCTGTATGCTTGCAGGTAATATAGTTTTTATAAATTCCTCTCTGCCCAGCACCAGCATCTAGTCAGTTGAACGTATTCTCCACCAAAAAGAATAACGGTTGTACCTTACACCACAGCCTTTTTCCGCCTAGCTTGTAGGTGTAGATTTTGAATGTTTCTGTCGATGGTTTCGAATGGTATTGCGAGATATTTCTCCCAGGAGGATAACACCAGTTGTACTGTATGATCAGTTTTTGCACTATTTTGCGATTTTGGACTGTCCTTCTGCAACACTATGCATATAATTGTGTAATTGAAACCGATCTTTGTGATTAATTATGTAATTAGGATCAATATTTGCTTCAGTTTCGATGGTACTGCGAAATTTTTTCCCAGCAGGATAAGACCATTTGTATGGTATCATTAGTTTTTGTGATTTTAAGCAGTGCTATGCATGTAGTTGTGTAATTAGGACCGATCTATGTGATTAATTGGGTAATTAGGACGGATATTTGCGTCAGTTTCCTGACCAAAATAAAGTACAAAAAAAATATGGCTCTGAGCACTATGGGACTTAACTTCTGAGGTCATCCGTCCCCTAGAACTTAGAACTACTTAAACCCAACTAACCTAAGGACATCACACACATCCATGGCCAAGGCAGGATTCGAACCTGCATCCGTAGCGGTCGCGCGGTTCCAGACTGTAGCGCTTAGAACCGCTTGGCCACTGTGGCCGGCAAAATATAGTATACTAGCCTAACATTCCTCTCCCGCATCTGGACAGTTTCCATGTGTTAGGGGATGCACTTAGGCTTTGCATCCAGTAGAATCATGGTTCGAGTTGCTGATAAGTTGCGTTTTTTACATGCACCGAGTGTTTGTGCAATGCATTATTTTCAGGTGTTTAAGTGTTGTGAGCGTGTTTGCATGCATTATTTCCGTGATCTACTAGTAGTTTGCACATCTATATACTGTGTACTGATTATTTCGGTAATTTACTAGTTGTTTGCCTCTCTGCACATCAGTGTACTGCATTATTTATAAGTAGTGTCCAGGTTTGTAAACTGTATATCGTGACCCCAAGCACATGAGGGTGAGTGTTTTGTATCAGAACAATAAATAAACTACGTGAAATCCGTCCCTAAATAAATTGTTCAATAATAAATAAAGTACACTCCATCCTCTTTCCAGCTGCCCAGAAGAGGTTGGTGGTCTGGTGGATTGGAGGCAGTTGTCTCTTGTGTGGTGGGAGCTGAGACAGATGTTTCCATGTGTTGTGTTATGCAAAGCATTAATTTGCAGGACCGTATTCTTCCTCTTCATATGCTCGCTTTCATTCTTAATGCAGTGAGCTGTGGATGCACTCCTCAGCTGAATGGGTGCATGTAATACAGCTATTAAAACTCCCTCTGTCTGCCACCAACATTTCCTCATGCTCCTTCCACACCAACATCTGATATCTCAGCCTACTGTGGTGGTACCACCAAACTAAGCCACTAACGCTGTAGGTAGATAATAAATTTAAACAAATTTCAACAATTTTAAACAATTTTAAACAAATTTAAACAAATTACATTCGAACTGAATGACCTCATGAGCAGCCTCTGGTTGGCGCAACACCATACTAACTCCCCTCAGTTGCAAGAGTACGCTCTTAGAGCAAAATTCCCTCCAAAATTCGAAATTCCCCCATTTTCCAAGAGGATAACGCACCATCATGCAAAAAGTCGGAAAGGGGGACTCGTAGAAGCACATAATTCAATTTTCCACTAAATTCAAACCTCCCACCTGGGGAGTGTGGCGTTTTCCTGCCGAAAGCCGCCATCTTGGATAATGCTACTCACGTCATCAGCTGACGTTACGGCCGCCATCCTGGATGATGTCAGTGGGCTGTAATAGCTTTGATCTACTAATGATACACATTTGGCCACCCATAATTGCATGCAAATGTCGTACGATAGTGAAATGATCACAGTTCATCATGTTTGCCAGTTCTCTAGTACACTGACGTGGATCATTGTGGATGAATGTGTTTAAATGAACTATATCAAATCCCAAAGATCTTCCTGAAAATGAAGAGTCACTATGTCAAAATGATTCTCGTTGAAACTAGAAAACTATTTCTTTACCGTGATCTGCCCAGTGCCTTATCCCCATACACGCCTCAAATGTTTCTGACTGCCGCTGCTGCTGCCATCCCTCTACCGAACTCAGACAGAAGAATATGTCTGAAATGTTCAATTTTCTCCACTTGGCGCTCAATTTTCTAGCGTCCACAGCTCCACTCACTATCTCTAAATGACAAAATGATAAGACGCAGACTCAGAGAGCATCAGTGAACTGAAAATAAAAAATGACAATCCATAAATAAACGCTTAGCAATCTTAAGACCAGCAAGCAAAAGAAAAATGCTACGAATTTATGTACCAACCTAACACATTATTTACGTCTACTTTTGGGTGAGACGATGCTAAACGCGTGTTCCTGTTGAGAGGATGTTAGACGCAAAGTTTGGAAATTCGCGACTCAAGTAACGTAAAATATGACGAGAAGCAGTGACAAACTTATTGAAAAATCGGAGAGCATTTTTAACGCCATTGTGTCAACAGACATTGATTTATCCAGTGTGTAAGTGCACATCACGTCTTTCCAGGAGCACATTTGTTTCATCATTTCAATACACTTCACAGATAGAGTTTAATATTAGATGACCAAAGATTAAGTATGTTATGTAGCGTCAGATATCAGACTTATAAATAAGTCGACATATATAAGGAAATACATTTAAAACAATTCTCTAAAATTAATAAAAGGGATACGGCTACCGAAATGTGTCTGTTGATTTAACAGGGATTCAGTCTTTGTGATTTTATAGAGGCGTATTCCTACTTGTTCTAAAAGATTCGTCACCGTTGCTTTCGTTGTACTGTCCTACCAAATTGTTTTCTATTCTATTGATAATGTGCTTCGTTTCCACCATATGCTCTGCCATTACTAAATTGTCTAAATGAACTTAACTAGTTTTGCTGGTGTGTTACGCAAAGTCGAATCGACACACACTGAACGAGGAAGCGATCGAGGAAGTGATCGAGGATGCGAGTTAGCTATAGTTGCATCGGGAGACCAGCACCGGTAACCACACGAACCCAAAACTTGCAGTTGCTGCCAAGGTAAACTTTAAGTTTCGATGTGTATGAGAGATGTCGCAGAAATACTTGACTAACAAAACAATTTTTTGGGGGAAAAAATATTTATCTACGTTGTCTCTTTTCAGTTTCTCTCAGCAACGTTCAGCTGCTTTGATACCCGCTTTCTAGTGAGAACCGTCAAGCTCAGCAAAACAGCTGTGAACTGCAGGCTCCACCTCTTCTTTCTTGACAAATCTTTTACCACCGAAGCATTTCTTCAAGTTTGGAAACAGGAACTAATCAGAGGGGGCTAAATCTGGCGAATAGGATGCATGAGGAAGCAACTCGAACTTTAACTCATTCAATTTTACACTAGTAGTAATGGATGCGGGAATCGTTGCACTGTCATGATGAAACAAAACTTTCTTTTTTTCTAAATGCGGCCGTTTTCGCTTATTTTCATCACAAACGCAGCAGTGAGTTTGTACGATTCTCCTCAAGGATTGCTTTTCTGTTTTGAACATAATCTGTGAAAATACACTCCTGGAAATTGAAATAAGAACACCGTGAATTCATTGTCCCAGGAAGGGGAAACTTTATTGACACATTCCTGGGGTCAGATACATCACATGATCACACTGACAGAACCACAGGCACATAGTCACAGGCAACAGAGCATGCACAATGTCGGCACTAGTACAGTGCATATCCACCTTTCGCAGCAATGCAGGCTGCTATTCTCCCATGGAGACGATCGTAGAGATGCTGGATGTAGTCCTGTGGAACGGCTTGCCATGCCATTTCCACCTGGCGCCTCAGTTGGACCAGCGTTCGTGCTGGACGTGCAGACCGCGTGAGACGACGCTTCATCCAGTCCCAAACATGCTCAGTGGGGGACAGATCCGGAGATCTTGCTGGCCAGGGTAGTTGACTTACACCTTCTAGAGCACGTTGGGTGGCACGGGATACATGCGGACGTGCATTGTCCTGTTGGAACAGCAAGTTCCCTTGCCGGTCTAGGAATGGTAGAACGATGGGTTCGATGACGGTTTGGATGTACTGTGCACTATTCAGTGTCCCCTCGACGATCACCAGTGGTGTACGGCCAGTGTAGGAGATCGCTCCCCACACCATGATGCCGGGTGTAGGCCCTGTGTGCCTCGGTCGTATGCAGTCCTGATTGTGGCGCTCACCTGCACGGCGCCAAACACGCATACGACCATCATTGGCACCAAGGCAGAAGCGACTCTCATCGCTGAAGACGACACGTCTCCATTCGTCCCTCCATTCACGCCTGTCGCGACACCACTGGAGGCGGGCTGCACGATGTTGGGGCGTGAGCGGAAGACGGCCTAACGGTGTGCGGGACCGTAGCCCAGCTTCATGGAGACGGTTGCGAATGGTCCTCGCCGATACCCCAGGAGCAACAGTGTCCCTATTTTGCTGGGAAGTGGCGGTGCGGTCCCCTACGGCACTGCGTAGGATCCTACGGTCTTGGCGTGCATCCGTGCGTCGCTGCGGTCCGGTCCCAGGTCGACGGGCACGTGCGCCTTCCGCCGACCACTGGCGACAACATCGATGTACTGTGGAGACCTCACGCCCCACGTGTTGAGCAATTCGGCGGTACGTCCACCCGGCCTCTCGCATGCCCACTATACGCCCTCGCTCAAAGTCCGTCAACTGCACATACGGTTCATGTCCACGCTGTCGCGGCATGCTACCAGTGTTAAAGACTGCGATGGAGCTCCGTATGCCACGGCAAACTGGCTGACACTGACGGCGGCGGTGCACAAATGCTGCGCAGCTAGCGCCATTCGACGGCCAACACCGCGGTTCCTGGTGTGTCCGCTGTGCCGTGCGTGTGATCATTGCTTGTACAGCCCTCTCGCAGTGTCCGGAGCAAGTATGGTGGGTCTGACACACCGGTGTCAATGTGTTCTTTTTTCCATTTCCAGGAGTGTAATTCCACTCGCATCATAAATAACTGACGCTATGATCTTGCCTGCAGATGCAGATGGAACTGTCTTCGTATTTTTTGGAGTCGTTTCTCTCCTTTCAGTTCTCTGTTTTGACTGTGACTTTGTCCCACGCGTGAAGCGATTGACTCATGTTACATCGATGGTTATGATTCGATGCAAAAACTCGACTTTATTGCAGCAAGAAACGTCAAACACTCGACTGAAACATCGCCATGACGCTCTTTTTGTTCCATTGTGAGTAAGCGCCCCACCCAAGTTTCGCACAGCTTTCTCAGTGTCCCAATTTTCAGTCAGCATGCGATGAACAGCACTCTCTGAGTTGACTGGAATTTCTGTTCGCTCGTACACTTTCAGTCGATACCATTTTGCGGATTTTATTTGCGATTTCTCGAATAGTCATCTCATTTGATAGACTACTCTGATGTTCGTCTTGGTAGTTTGTATGTCCTCGCTTAAACTCTAGAACCAATACTTCGCTATTGTAAACGAAGGATCAGATTCCCCGCAGTGACTCAGCTTCAATATCAACTGAACCATGACTTTTCAAAGGAAAGTATTGTGTCCCATAACGATGGTCAGTTTCATTTGTGTTTAAAAATTCGCCGAAGGGGTTCACTATTGACGGCTGCCAAACAAATATCAAACAATTTTTTCATAATGCGGGGCCACAGTCATAATACATTTCTTTGAAGTCAGTGCCGCCATTAGACTGTTTTTATTTGCAGTGTTACTTTTTACACGATCATGATTTCGGCTTCAGACTGCCATTATCAAGTGTTTTAATTGTTATATACTGTCATATACAGTCACATTTAAATTACACTATTAGACACAGTTTCGAACCTTAGACAATGTGTCTGATAGTGTAATTTAAATATGACAGTATGCCAACTTAGGCACCATATAACAATTAAAACACTTGATAATGGCACTTTGAAGCCGAAATCATGATCGTGTAAACGTAACACTGCAAATAAAAAACAGTCTAATGGCGGTACTGAATTTAAAGAAATGTCAAACAATGTAGCATTGTCAGACTTCAAAGTATAGCTTCATAATGTGTAGAACAAAAACAAAAAAACAGTCTTTTTCAATCAGTTCTTATTTATTTTTCTTTAAACTACCAGTTTCGGCACTTCACTGGTACCGTACTCAGGCCCTTTTGCAGCCTGAGAACGGATGTACCACAAAGCTTGGTGCAATATAAGAGGACCCATCAAATAAATCTGCCTTCCGTGAATATTTTTCTGGAGTGAGTGCCCCAAAGCTTAGACAATCACTCAATACAGATTTATCTGATAACTCCTGGCGTATTGCACCAAGCTATGTGGTATCATCCGTCCACAGTGTGCATAGGAACTTGAGGATGACACCAGCGAAGTGCCGAAACTGATAGCTTACAGAAAAATAACTAAGAAATGATTGAAATACGGCTGTTACTTGGTTTGTGTTCTACATACTGATTGTTCAGCCACCGTCCGGTGTCCTTGGTGGATCCCAGAAGATTTAGCCTTATATGGTTGCTACACTACTGGCCATTAAAATTGCTACACCAAGAAGAAATGCAGATGATAAACGGGTATTCATTGGACACATATATTATACTAGAACTGACATGTGATTACATTTTCACGCAATTTGGGTACATAGATCCTGAGAAATCAGTACCCAGAACAGGCCGTAATAACGGCCTTGATACACCTGGGCATTGAATCAAACAGAGCTTGGATGGCGTGTACAGGTACAGGTACCCATACAGCTTCAACAAAACACCACAGTTCATCAAGATACGTTTACAGTTGGTGAGAGATCTGGAGAATGTGCTGGCCAGGGCAGCAGTCGAACATTTTCTGTACCGAGAAAGGCCTGTACAGCACCTGCAACATGCGGTGGTGCATTATCCTCCCGAAATGTAGGGTTTCGCAGGGATCGAATGAAGGGTAGAGCCACGGGTCATAACACATCTGAAATGTAACGTCCGCTGTTCAAAGTGCCGTCAATGCGAACAAGAGGCGACCGAGACGTGTAACCAGTGGTACCCCATACCATCACGCCGGGTGATACGCCAGTATGGCGATGGCGAATACACGCTTCCAATGTGCGTTCACCGCGATGTCGCCAAACACGGATGCGACCATCATGATGCCGTAAACAGAACCTGGATTTATCCGAAAAAATGAGGTTCTGCAATTCGTGCACCCAGGTTCATCGTTGAATACACCATCGCAGGCGCTCCTGTCTGTGATGCAGCGTCAAGGATAACTGCAGCTATGGTGTCCGAGCTGATAGTCCATGTTGCTGCAAACGTCGTCGAACTGTTCGTGCAGATGGTTGTCGTCTTGCAAACGTCCCCATCTGTTGACTCAGGGATCGAGAGGTGGCTGCACGATCCGTTACAGCCATGCGGACAAGATGCCTGTCATCTCGACTGCTAGTGATACGAGGCCGTTGGGATCCAGCACGGCGTTCCATATTACCCTCCTGAACTCACCGAATCCATATTCTACTAACAGTCATTGGATCTCGACCAACGAGAGCAGCAATATCTTGATACGATAAGCCGCAATCGCGATAGGCTAAAATCCGACCTGTATCAAAGTCGGAAACGTGATGGTACGCATTTCTCCTCCTTACACGAGGCATCACAACAACGTTTCACCAGGTAACGCCGGTCAACTGTTGTTTGTGTATGAGAAATCTGTTGGAAACTTTCCTCATGTCAGCACGTTGTAGGTGTCGCCACCGGCGCCAACCTTGTATGTATGCTCTGAAAAGCTTACCATTTGCATATCACAGTATCTTCTTCCCGTCGGGTAAATTTCGCGTCTGTAGCACCTCATCTTCGTGGTGTAGGAATTTTAATGGCCAGTAGTGTACTTTCTACCATAGTCATTTATCTGAAGCTACAGGTTAGACAGTCTTTGTAAATTAATAATCACGTCAAGTTTGAGTCTTCTTTTCTGCAGAAGATATAGTCTTGAGAAACTGGAGAATTCTTTTTGGAACACCCTACACCGATGTCGTTTAGAAAGCTCCTGCTGGAAAGAATCTCTCGCAGCTTTTATCTAACTCTACTGAATCTTTCTGTGATTAAGAAGTAGGATGTGTGTTTTGAAATTATATTCACAAGTGTTTGTAACTTCATTAGCTTTTCTTACTGCCAGCGTTGATTCTCGCCGGAATGTGAGATCGCCTACGGACGGGAGCCATTGCGCAGATGAGATTGCGCAAGTCACCGGGAGTGTGTCAGTAAACCGGCTGTACTGTGTACGCCGGGCGGCGCCGCGACCATTTGTGCATCACAAACAGCAGCCGCTGAGCCGGGTCCAATGCCCGTCACGCTACTTGCAGAACGTTTAACCACTGCAAACAGCGCGACGTAACACAGACCGGTCCTGTTCGCTCCCAATTTGATAATCCCAGCCCCTGGAGGCGGCGGAGAGGGCGGAGGCGAGCGCCGGCAGACAATGAGTTGGCCGCCGCGGACGGAGCGAGTTTCCAAAGTCCACAGCCGGGGAAGCCGCAGTTTGGGTCCGGGACGACAGATTTGCCAACAGTGGCCACCAGCTCTGCGCGGGCGCCGCCTCAGGGATTATCTGACTCCCTCCCTCACTCCCCCAGAGCTGTGGTCCGGGTTGACCCGTCCAGCAGTGCCCGTCTGCGTCTGCATCATGCAGATCAGTATATAAGTTCACCCACACTGTACTTTTCATTGAGCAGTGTAAGAGGACAAAAAAATTGGCCATCCCCAGAAGACACAACGCAATTACATTTAAAAAAGAGGGCACAACACACACACACACACACACACACACACACACACACACACACACACACACACACCACGAAGGGATTTTCCATTATCCGAATGGGACGGAAATCAGTTGATGTGCAGTACACTTACAGACAAATAAATGATTACAATTTTAGAAACATTCTCAAGAGAAAGAGCTTCATAAACGGCTCTGGTCCTTAGGCAAGAAGTTTTTTGACTTGGCTTTGATTGACGGGAGGTCCTCCCGAGGGATATCACGCCGAATTTTGCCCAACTGAAGCGTTAGATCTTCAAAATCCCGAGCTGTTTGGTGGACCCTGCCCATAATACTACAGACGTTTTCACTTCGGGAGATATTCGGATCTTGCTGGCCAGGGTAGAGGTTCGCAAAGCGCGAAGAAAAACAACAGAAACTGTCGTCACGTGCAGCCGGCTATTATCTTGATGATACACTACTGGCCATTAAAATTGCTACACCACGAAGATGACGTGCTACAGACACGAAATTTAGCCGACGGGAAGAAGAAACTGTGATATGCAAATGATTAGGTTTTCAGAGCTTTCACACAAGGTTGGCGCCGGTGGCGACACCTACAACGTGCTGACATGAGGAAAGTTTCCAACCGATTTCTCATACACAAACAACAGTTGACCGGCGTTGCCTGGTGAAACGTTGTTGTGATGCCTCGTGTACGGAGGAGAAATGCGCACCATCACGTTTCCGACTTTGATAAAAGTCGTATTGTAGCCTATCGCGATTGCGGTTTACCGTATCGCGACATTACTGCTCTCGTTGGTCGAGATCCAATGACTGTTGGCAGAATATGGAATCGGTGGGATCAGGAGGGTAATATGGAACGCCGTGCTGGATCCCAGCGGCCTCGTATCACTAGCAGTCGAGATAACGGGCATCTTGTCCGCATGGCTGTAACGGATCCTGTAGCCACGTCTCGATCCCTGAATCAACAGATGGGGACGTTTGCAAGACAACAACCATCTGCACGAACAGTTCGACGACGTTTGCAGCAGCATGGACTATCAGCTCGGACACCATGGCTGCGGTTACCCTTGACGCTGCATCACAGACAGGAGCGCCTGCGATGGTGTATTCAACGATGAACCTGAGTGCACGAATTGCAAAACCTCATTTTTTCGGATAAATCCAGGTTCTGTTTACAGCATCATGATGGTCTCATCCGTGTTTGGCGACATGGCGGTGAACACACATTGGAAGCGTGTACTCGTCATCATACTGGCGTATCACCCGGTGTGATGGTATGGGGTGCCACTGGTTACACGTCTCGGTCACCTACTGTTCGCATTGACGGCACTTTGAACAGTGGACGTTACATTTCAGCAGGATAATGGACGACCGCATGTTGCAAGTCCTGTACGGGCCTTTCTGAATACAGAAAATGTTCGACTGCTGCTCTGGCCAACACATTCTCCAGATCTCTCACCAATTGAAAGCGTCTGGTCAATGGTGGCCGAGCAACTCGTCTCAATACGCCGGTCACTACTCTTGATCAACTGTGGTATCGTGTTGGAGCTGCATGGGCAGCTGTGCCTATACACGCCATCGAAGCTCTGTTTGACTCAATGCCCAGGCGTATCAATGCCGTTAATACGGCCAGACGTAGTTGTTCTGGGTACTGATTTCTCAGGATCTTTGCACCCAAATTGTGTGAAAATGAAATCGAAAAATGGATCAAATGGATTTGAGTACTATGCGACTTAACTTCTGAGGTCATCAGTCGCCTAGAACTTAGAACTAATTAAACCTAACTAACCTAAGGACACCACCCACATCCATGCCCGAGGCAGGATTCGAACCTGCGATCGTGGCGGTCGCCCGGATCCAGACTGTAGGGCCTAGAACCACACGGCCACTCCGGCCGCGCAAAATGTAATCACATGTCAGCTGTACTATAATATATTTGTCCAATGAATACGCGTTTATCATCTGCATTTCTTCTTGGTGTAGCAGTTTTAATTGCCTGTAGTGTATGTAACACAGGATGGCTTGCATGAAGAGCAACAAAACGGGGTGTACAACGTCGTCGACGTACCGCTGTACTGTTAGGATACAGTGGATGACCACCAAAGGCGTCCTACTATGAGAAGAAATGGCATCCTTGACGATCATTCCTGGTTGTCAGGCCATATGGTGGGCTACCGTCACAGTGATACCCCATTGCTGTCCAGGGTGTTCCCAGACCCGTCTTCGCTAATCTTCGAGTCTAATTTCCAAGCAGGGCTTATCACTGAAGTCAATTTACCCCATTCAATGCGATTCCAGGTCCAAACAGTGTCTGGAGACGCCCTGACTGTCAACCGCCATACAGCCTGACAGCCAAGCATGACGGACTGTGTTACTATTTCTTTTCATAGCACGACCCTTCTGGTTACCACCCACGGTCGATGATATTCTGCACCCCGTTTTGTTGCTCCTCATGGATGGCCATCCTGGTCTTAGATTTCAGCAAGATGAAGCCTGTCTCCACCCGGTGAGAGTTTCTACTCCTTGTGTTTATTCTTGCCAAATCCTACCACAGCCAGCAAGGTCGCCGGATCCATCCCCTACAGTGAGCATCTGTACCATTAAGGGCAGGACGTTGCACTAGCTCCAGATTTTGAGGATCTGTAGCATCAACTGGACAGAATTTAAGATGATATTCCTCATCAATCAGTGCCCAACCCAATAACTGATTGCATAAGAGCCAAATGTGTCTTGCTAAGATTTTCTGAAATTATAATGACTTGTTTCTCTGTTCATTTGTAATACATCTACCGATTTCCGTCCCACTCGGATAATTACTTCTTGGAGTGTCATTTTTTTTTATCTTGGAGTGTACCAAGTAATACCACCTTGAGAATGGCTTAGATTCGGCGACGAAGTGGGTCAAAAACGAGGACGTTGAAGGAAGGAAATCACCCGGTCACCAAGAATGTTCAAATAAATACATTCATTCATGTTCACGGTAACTTGAACGAGTGAGCCAAATAATGGTTCAAAAAATGGTTCAAATGGCTCTGAGCACTATGGGACGTAACTTCTGAGGTCATCAGTCCCCTAGAACTTAGAACTACTTAAACCTAACTAGCCTAAGGACATCACACACATCCATACCGGAGGCAGGATTAGAACCTGCGACCGTAGCGGTCGTGCGGTTCCAGACTGTAGGCCTAGAACCGCTCGACCACTCCGGCCGGCAATAATGGTTCGAAAACAACCTCAGTTCCTGATAGAACTGCACACTCCCAACACTGGAGGTTAGACGCCTCTTTTGGTCGTGGGTGCACTCGACACCTTGCAGCATTCGAAAAGAGGCACGATTGTAACTCTATTGACAGCGCTACTTTCTCTCTCTCTCTCTCTCTCTCCCTCTCTCTCTCTCTCTCTCTCTCTCTTCCATCGAAGGCGTGCAGCGATATGTAACGCTGTGAGCAAGGGCCTTTTGCGAGTTGCTCGACTCCAGATGTCCGCTGAATGCATTTCTCTTCACAATGTTCGCTCGAAAACTGCTTGGGAAGGACCAGAAATTCCAGTGAAGTTCGAAACAGACTGTTGCGAATAAGACACAATACTCACCTCAAGCGCGTGCCGGTTAGCGTATTTTTACGACCACTGTTCTTGCGCTGTATTACACAGCTACGAGTAATACACCATTCGCTGCACACACTAAAGAGTCCACATTGATTCCCCAACAAATTGGGGAACTTCATTAGCGGAGTAGTTGTTGTCTCGTCCAAAAGCGACAGCTCGATTCATCGATTGCGTCACGTCTCCACGTTGTCACATTCTCACTGCGCTGATTCCACATAGCCAGTTCGCATATACAGAGTGATTCCATGATGGTGTTACAAACTTTTAGGGATGATTGAGAAGGGTAAATGTACCAATTTCAGGTAGGAGACCCTGGTCCGGGAACGGGCTATGCGACAGTTATGAACTAAAATCCTTTTGATACCTGTGACAGTAGAGTACATGTACCGGTACCGTTGTTCTTAAGAGTGTAGGGTAGGAAGATATCTCACTTGTTGTTAGTCAACAGATGTGGTTCCAACATGATGGAGCTCCACCTCAGTTTCTACACCTTGTTCAGACATACCCTAAAAAGTGGATAGGCTCAGGAGGCCCTCTTTTATAGCCATCACATTCACTTGGTCTCACCCACTTGACTGCTTGTTTTGGGGGCATGTGAAAAGTTTATGTACGAGACGCTTATCGAGACTGAAGATGATCGCCTGGCAAGAGTTCTCGCTGCCTACGACACTGTTCGAACGACACCGTGGATATTACAACGGGTCCAACAGAACTTTGTGCGACGATGCCATCATACCTGCTTTGTCGCTTGAGGCGATTTTGAACAACTGTTGTAAATGTATCAGATTGTAAAACTTACGCAGATGAATAGTACATCTTAGAGTCAGGATTTTCGCTCTCTCTCTGATATCAAGTTATGTGCGCTATTACTGGTCCATCAACAGGGGAAATTATCTGAGAGGGAGTAATCAGTGGGATTTTTGTACGTCATGATCAGGGTTCGGAAGTTAGGACCCATAGTTTGAGCGCTGCGTCAGGCTAAGCCGAACTAAAATCGATATTCGCATCTACCCTTCGATTCGGTCATTTCCGGACTAGAGCCGCATTTACCCATCACCCCCCTAATCTAACGTCGTCACGGAATCTCCCTGTACACACAGTTTAACTGTCCTGCCTTTCCACGACAGCAGCGCAGTATAACATGACCGCCTCATACCAGTCCTTCAAGACCTACAGTGCTCCAAACGGGACAGTGAGATCAGAAGTGTTCCTTTAGTACGTGCTTCGGAGTGCCGTGCCGTCGCACGAAATCACACTGGCGTTCGTGGCCACAATCCACACACTCTCGGCGATGTTCGGTGTGCAGGACAAATCACGTGACGTTCTGCTCTGCGGATATAATTGGAAATTTCTACTGGCGAACCCGGATTCATTCTCTGCTTCAGGGTACGGTTCCTGCCAATGTGTAATAAAACCCTCGGATTCTGTGGTAAATATTTTACTTTCAGTGTAACTTTAATATTACCATTTCCACTTCTCTACAGTAGACATAGACTCCATAAAAATTCACTGTTAATGAAGTATTTGAAAAATAAAAACATGTGCCATCGGCTCCATCAAGGCTACTGGTTTGCTTCCTTAGGCCAGGCAGCTTCCATGAATGGTTATAGTGTAATATTTGTTAATGGATATACACGTCAAAATACGTGTCAAAACATTTCACATTTTATTTTTAGGTAGTTTTTGTTGCGATCTGAAACAGAATAACGTGTATTCGAAACCAAGGATGCTAAAAGTAGAAATGTCACCTTTGAAGATGAAAGAAAACACATTATAGAGATTATTAAAACACTTACAAACCATCTGAAACATATAATGAAAACCATCGTGACCTCCATAGGCCTAAGATTAGTCAAAATTCGAAACGGCTCATCTCTCGCACGGCTTTGTTTAACAACACCCAGTCTCTGTACACAGCACTTAACTTTATATTGTGAATGTAGCAAAATGACGAGAATTTCTCCTATTTCCAAAAGATGGTTGCAGAAATTTAATCGCTATTACCTGACCACTCTGCCGTTTCAGTCACTAATACTTGTCAATTACGAGCACATAGTGCAAATTTTATCTTCTTTCACTGTTGCTTTGTGTCTTAGTGGTACATCTAAGCACTAAGCTGGCGAATCATTTACAACTCAGAGTACATTTAATGACTGCTGTGATGTGCCTATTGCCAATATCCACAGAGAAATTCAACCGGTCCATTGATGGAGCTGGACCATCGATAGAAAATTCAGTTTAAACTGGGGTCACCAGCCCCACTTTGAACTGCGGGACTGAGTTACACTTCTCAGGCTCCAAAGTCAATAACTAAAAGCTCTGGAGCAATGCAACTATTATCGAAAAGACTTCGAGATCCGACCACTGGGCTGGAATTTGTTCATCACTGACAGTTCCTCACACTACCTCCAGCTGGCCACTAGTAACTAACGCAGATCATCACAATAACGAAACAGGAACACCGTTCAAAGACAACAGCGAAAAAGTCACACAAGAACACCACACTCAAATTTCCACCAAATAAATGCAATTTATTGGTATCAACTAACCCCAAACAAGTCCGTTACTTTTATCCAACACTTGCTAATGGTTCCGGGCTCTGCTACGAAGTCTCTTTCTACCGAACTATTCCATGATGAGAAACCAGGAAAACTCGTCGAGGAAAACAGTAAAGTGACTAAACAGAATTCCGCGCTCGCACACGGGAAAGCACTGTAGGAAACTTTATAGGTTTTCCGTACCGAACACGCAATCTCGCTGATCACGAAGGATCACTAACTAAGGCTTCCGAAACTATCACCACATTAAAACACAGACTTGCCCACGACTTGCCACCTCAAGCGCCCGAGGGCCGACTGTTGATTTCTCGACCTCTAAACCAGGTCTTTCAGCCAGTTGCAATCAAGAGCAGAACGTAGGCCATTTCCTGCACCGGCTTACAGCGCTTCTGTAAGGTGCTGCTCCTAAGAGAACCTTTACAAGTTTCTCTCCAACGAGAGGTGGATACACCGGCCGTCTTCAGGACGTCAACAGTCCTTGAGCTGGCCACTCATACTAAGACCACAACCCACTCAGGAGAATTAGGAAAAGAGAGGCCCGCTAACTACAGGCTGAACAAGCCCTCTCCTCCCAGAAACTGAACTTATCATGGACAACACCAAGGGAAGAGGAAGAGCACACTGGGCCGACATGGAAATAAGGCGTTCCGGCTCTTGAGGGGTAGCTCATATTATGCCTGGTCAGATTTTCCCCACTCAGCTCCGTACTTCCAAGAAATTCCGTAACATATATCCACAGGATGTGTAACAGCAACTCGAGTAGTTAATCTTTCTGTCCCACCTCCTTTACACCAACGTTAACCACGTAACCAGAAGATACAACAGAACGGTATAGCTGATCAGAGAATAACAGAGTCTACTCCTTACAATTCAATCGAACAGCTGGTTCAATTAGGCAGGTAAGATGGTAATGTACACACATAAAAAAAAAAAAGGTTTGCATCACCTCGCTTCCGAGAGATCCGGAACCTATACAGAAAATTGAAATAGAGATCAACATAAACATCATTTCCATCCTTTTTATTGCTCATGGAAACCACACATTGCTTGTTGTACCACCATACAGCGAGACCGTCAGAGGTGGTAGTCCAGACTACTGTGCACACTGGCACCTCTAATACCCAGTAGCACGTCCTCTTACATTGTTGCATGCCTATATTCGTCGTGGCATACTATCCACAAGTTCATCAAGGCACTTTTGGTCCAGATTGTCTCACTCCTCGACGGCGATTCGGCGTAGATCCCTCAGAGTGGTTGGTGGGCCAGGTCGTCCATAAACAGCCCTTTTCAGTCTATACCAGGCATCTTCGATAGGGTTCATGTCTGTAGAACATGCTGACCACTCTATTCGAGCGATGTCATTGTCCTGAGGGAAGTCATTCACAAGATGTGCACGATGGAGGCGCGAATTGTCGTCGATGAAGACGAATGCCTCGCCAATATGCTGTCGATATGTTTGGACTATCGGTCAGAGGATGGCATTCACTTATCGTACAGCCGTTGCGGTGCCTTCCATGACCACCAGCGGCGTACGTTGGCCACACATAATGCCACTCCAAAATAGCAGGGAACCTCCACCTTGCTGCATTCGCTGGGCAGTGCTTCTAAGGCGTTCAGCCTGACCGGGTTGCCTCCATACACGTCTCCCAAGATTGTCTAGTTGAAGGCAAATGCGACACTCATCGGCGAAGAGAACGTGATGCCAATCCTGAGCGGTCCATTCGGCATGTTGTTGATCCCATCTGTACAGCGCTGCATGGTGTCGTGGATGCAAAGACGGACTTCGCCATGGACGTCAGGAGTGAAAAAAATGGTTCAAATGGCTCTGAGGACTATGGGACTCAACTGCTGTGGTCATAAGTCCCCTAGAACTTAGAACTACTTAAACCTAACTAACCTAAGGACATCACACACATCCATGCCCGAGGCAGGATTCGAACCTGCGACCGTAGCGGTCGTGCGGTTCCAGACTGTAGCGCCTTTAACCGCTCGGCTATCGGGAGTGAAGTTACGCATCATGCAGCGTAGTGCGCAGAGTTTGAGTCGTAACACGACGTCCTTTGGCTGCACGAAAAGCATTTTTCAACATGGTGGCGTTGCTGTCAGGGTTCCTCCGAACCATAATCCGTAGGTAGCGGTCGTTATCTGCAATAGTAACCCTTGGGCGGCCTGAGCGAGGCATGTCCTCAACAGTTCCTGTTTCTCTGTATCTCCTCTCCACAACATCGCTTTGGTTCACTCCGAGACCTGAACACTTCCCTTGTTGAGAGACCTTCCTAGCACAAAGTAACAAAGCGGACGCGGTCGAACCGCGGTATTGACGGTCTAGGCATAGTTGAACTACAGACAACACGAGCCGTGTTCCTCCTTCCTGGTGGAATGACTGGAACTGACCGACTGTCGGACCTCCTCCGTCTAATGGGCACTGCGCATGCGTGGTTGTTTATATCTTTGCGTGGGTTTAGCGACATCTCTGAAGAGTCAAAGGGACTATGTCTGTGATACAGTATGCACAGTCAACGTCTATCTTCAGGAGTTCTAGGTACCGGGGTGATGCAAAACTTTTTTTGCTGTGTGTAATTTAATAAAAGCTTTTCTACTGCGTTACAGAACCATAGGAGTATAGGATTTGCGTGCAGTGAGATCCCTGTTGGCGAAACGCATATCGGCTTCTACTACCGGATTGTCCCTCAGTGGGGTGACAGATTTCCAGAGTCGGGTTAATGGCGACCTACTGGCCTGAAGAGAGGAAGACGCGACAAAATAGCAGAAATAACTGGAAAGGGCATAACCGACAAACCTAAATTAAACAAGTGGAGAATTATATAAATTGAAGATGGAGATGGGAAGGAAGGAAAAGAAAGGGGACGGATCACTGCTGTCAGCTGCATCGGGACGTTACGTGGAATTAGCGGCGATGAGTGAAAACGTCTACTGGACTGGGATTCGAACCCGGGATCTCCCGCTTATTAGACAGGTGCATTAACCACTGCGCCATCCGGGACACAGTATTGTCGCAACTGCGCGGACTATGTTGGCATGCACTGACGGCCGATCCATATTCTCATCGAACGACACCAATCCGCAGTCCTTGCACAATTTCTCCATGTTCGCTCTCTGAGATTTTCGCACGAAGTCAGACGTATTTGTGCATCGGCCATGAGGCGTGCTGAGATAGTCCACGCAGTTGCGATAACACTGTGTCGCGGATGACACAGTGATTAACACACCTCCCTGGTAAGTAGGAAATTCCAGTTTCGAATCCTGGTCCTACATACATTTTTAGTCGTCGCTGCTTATTCCACATAACCTCCTGATGCAGCTGACAACAGTGATCCCCTCCCTTTCCTTTCCTTTCTCCCGTTCTGCATGTTCAATTAATATGTAATGTGGAACAGCTGCGCAATCTGCGTGGTGTCTGTTCCTTCCGGGACGTCCGAAAAAAGAAAAGAAAGAAAGAAAGAAACAGACACCACGCATTCATATAAGTGGAGGATTGGTACATGTCAGACGGAATAGGACACAGCCGACAAGGGAAGACGAGTCTGGATAAATTTGAAGTACACAAACCCAAGACGCGGCATGGTGCACTTTTTGATGGGCCACGGGCGGTCCTGTGTACCTCCACAGGTTTGCCCTAAAACAGACTCACAAAAAAATGGTTCAAATGGCTCTGAGCACTATGGGACTCAACTTCTGAGGTCATCAGTCCCCTAGAACTACTTAAACCTATCTAACCTAAGGACATCACAAACATCCATGCCCGAGGCAGGATTCGAACCTGCGACCGTAGCGGTCGTGCGGTTCCAGACTGTAGCGCCTAGAACGGCTCGGCCACCCCGGCCGGTAACAGATTCACACTTGTGCATGTTGTGAGAATGGCGCACCTTCTGCTATGCCCTAGGACATATACGACCGAAGTTAGAGAATCAAGGCACAACACACTTAATACACAGAGAGGATGACTGGAATGCGGCACACGTGGAGGATCCCTCTCTCGATGAGGTGATGCATGGAGGTGTTGGACCGTATTCTCTGCTCAACTGTTCGATATACCTCTTTTGGAACGCTGGGTTCAACTGGCAAAGCCGAGGCTCAGACAAACGTTGATACGATTCTGCACTGATAGTGCGCAGGTATTACGGAGGACAGAATTTTACTACACTCTCTTACGTGACCTTTATGAAATTTCCGATCAGCCTCTGCTACGGTTTGCAGACGTCTGGCATGTAGCGGCGCAACTGTACAATTGGAGCAGTGTCAAATGGAAAGGTCGGGGACGCGATTCAAGTCACGTTCCGAGGTTAACGGATGAATTCACTTCTTATTTCATCTTATTCGACATCGCTCTTCATCGACGTGGGTGTATCACGTTCCTCAAGACAGAGAACGGCAATGTTGTGACTGCACAAAAGGACTTATTGCATTCGCCAGATCAATTCTATGTTGGGCTGTATGGTGTATCCTTTCCTGTCGATACGCCATCCGATTTATTTGTTCAGGCTCTAGATCGTAGACTTACACCAGCTCCTAATGCTGCGTTTTCAGAAGCTTTCGAATGTAACGATGTCTATGACCTTACGGTCAGATAGCCGGCTCACAAATCGGCAGCTTTGGATGGTCTGCCTTAGGAGTTTTATGTTCGTGTTTGGCCTTTGTTGGATAGTACTTTTACATTGCTTTTGAATGAAGTGTTGAGAGGAGCATATGAGCCCGAGTCGTTGAAGCCGGCAAAATTGTATTAGTTCCTAAAGGTTCTGGTCAGCCAGCAAATGATAAATTTCGCACGATTACCTTGTTAAGGTGGTGGTGGTGGTTAGTGTTTAACGTCCCGTCGACAACGAGGTCATTAGAGACGGAGCGCAAGCTCGGGTTAGGGAAGGAAATCGGCCGTGCCCTTTCAAAGGAACCATCTCGGCATTCGCCTGAAACGATTTAGGGAAATCACGGAAAACCTAAATCAGGATGGCCGGAGACGGGATTGAACCGTCGTCCTCCCGAATGCGAGTCCAGTGTGCTAATACCTTGTTAAATTCTGACTATATGACGGTGGCGAGGGCGGCGAATGGCCGGCTCCTTGCTTTCCTGGGATAAGTTGTTCACCGTCATAGTTGTATTCCTGGTCGTACTTTGAGCCCAGTAGCAGAAAGTCGCGATATAATATCGGTGGGCCGGCCGGAGTGGCCGTACGGTTCTAGGTGCTGCAGTCTGGAACCAAGCGACCACTACAGTCGCAGGTTCGAATACTGCCTCGGGCATGGATGTGTGTGATGTCCTTAAGTTAGTTAGGTTTAATTAGTTCTAAGTTCTAGGCGACTGATGACCTCAGAAGTTAAGTCGCATTGTGCTCAGAGCCAATATCGGTGGACGCTGTTAGTTGTTCCTGTTGCTCGGGCGTATTTGGATTTTCACAAGGCGTTCGACCTGGTCAGCCATGGCTTTCTGTTCCAGGTTCTGGAAGCCACTGGGTTCACAATTGACGCACGCAGGATCTTGTGCAGTTTGTTTACGGGTATCCAAGCCTGGGTGACTGTCAATGGCCGACTGACACACACTGTTACCATCTCTAGGGGTTTTCCTCAGGTAAGTCCGCTTTTAGTGTCATTGCTTATGCTATGACTTGAGCCTCTTCTTCGAAGAATGGCCGCTCATTTACAAGGGTGGACACTCTCGGGCAAGGCGATCTCGTTGCGCGCAGACGCGGATGATGTCATGCTGTTAACGCGTTCTCCAGCTGAGATCCCATTGTTCAAGGCTACGGTGGATATCTTTTTGCCATGCACCTGGTGCTCGCATCACGAAGGCAGATGTCAAGTAATAAAATTACGGGGTCCTGATAATGCTGTCATTTCGTGGGCGACGATGGTCGATGGACATAAATCTTTGGGAGTCGTAATTGACCGTTCTCGACGCCAAATGTCTATACTTAATTGGAAGCCGGTTAAGGAAAATATACGAGAAGCAATCCTGGAACATAAACGGGCATTCGCTTAACCTGCTTCAGAAAGTTAGGATTCTAAATACCGACGTCTTGTGCAAAGCATATTACGTCGTTCAGATCTTTCCTCTTACTGCGGTGCTGACTAGGAGACTAAAACAGCTATGTAGTCGTTTCGTACGGAAGTATCAAATTTTCCTACTACGATATGAGGTGGTTGCGCGTGCTGTTCTCTCGGGGTTTTGATACTTTCCGCAGCCGGCCGCGGTGGTCTAGTGGTTCTCGGCGCTCAGTCCGGAACCGCACGACTGCTACGGTCGCAGGTTCGAATCCTGCCTCGGGCATGGATGTGTGTGATGTCCTTAGGTTAGTTAGGTTTAAGTAATTCTAAGTTCTAGGGGACTGATGACCACAGATGTTAAGTCCCACAGTGCTCAGAGCCATTTGAACCATTTGATACTTTCCGATATTCAAAGGAAAGAGTCTCTGTTATTCGTTCGACACACCATTCTGACTGTCTCCCACGCAATCCACACATTCGCGTATCGGTTATTTTCTCTCTGCGGCTGGGCTGTCGTGATCCGCCTGTCGATGCTGGTCGAGTGAATTTCCAATTGAAACATGTCCGTGAATTTTGTGTTGTTGTCAGTTATCTGGGGGCGGATATTCTACAGCTGCAGCGTCTAACTACCACATTTATGTTAATGCGCCAGCTGAACAGGCATCACTACAAACTTCTTGGAACAAGATGAGATTTCATCTGAGCCTTCCTGTTTTACCAATGGTCGGGGCGTTTTCGTGGCGTCATATGGTTCACAATCTGTTATCCGCTAAAGAGCGTTTATTTCGTATTGGACTTAGTATCACAGGTCAGTGTATTCGCTGACCCGCCATAAACACGCTACAATGTAGCTTTACCTGTCACGGTCACAAAGCGAACTGGCACTGGCTTGAAAAACAGTTAGCTTTTCTAACTAGATACGTTGAGACTATCTTTTCGGCTGATATCTTACTGGACCCAGAATCCTACTCTCCGCTAGCAAAGTCAGATACCACTGCATGGTTGTTATGCCACCATCTTCATTACATTGTAGTTGGAGGGGGCGATAGAGACCCACGCACCTTCCGCCAATGTATGGCCACCGCATACTGGAAGTGTTTGCGCCTGCCACGGTATCGCGACTTACTCGCCAATATGTTGCACCTTGTATTTCGTTGTGTTGAGTTACCCGGTCCGCAGCTCATGGTGTCGCGGTAGCGTTGTCACTTCCCGAGCACGGGGTCCTGGGTTCGATTCCCGGCGGGGTCAGGTATTTTCACCTGCCACGAGATGTCTGGCTGTTGTTGTGTCGTCTTCATCATCAGCATTCATCCCTATTACGGTCGGAGGAAGGCAATGGCAAATCACCTCCACTAGGACTAGTACGGCGGTGCGGGTCTCCCGCATCGCTCCGTCAAGGAGTATGGGACTTCATCATCATCATGCTGAACCTTGTATTTCGTTGTCAAGGTAGCGGTTGAGTTAACCCGTCCTTGTGGTATTGTCGTCATGGTTCCTTTCAGCAGTATTCAAATTACCTGCCATTAGAAACGTGAAAGCACTCAGCGACTTTGATATGACTTTCAAAATGATGGAGCACAGCAGTCATTCGTCCTTTCCTTTCAGGCTTTATTGACGCAAACCTAGATTTCGGCTAGTAACTAGCCTTTATCAATGCACTATTTCATGGTTTCAGTACATGTTCTAGTACGTCAGTTCTCTGTTGTTCGGACCTCTATCACAGTTCACTCAAGTCTGTTTTAAGTAAATTAAGTAACAAGTTGTAAGAATTATGTTTTAAGAAAATTAAGTAACAACTTGTTAGAATTTAAAAAGACCCTTGAAAACAAAAGCAAAAATTTTAAAAAAAATGTGAGGGGGCAGCACAGTGACAGATGGGGAGGAGACCCAGGCCCCTGCCCACCTTGTATTAAGGCAGCCTGAGGCGCACGGTGTCCGTCCTTTCGTGCTGGTAAAAATAAATAAATAAATGGCTGAATGATGAGTCCGGGAGAATGCCATGCAAGAGACCCGGTTCGATACCCGAGTGGGTCGAAGAGTTTCTCCTCTGGGGGACTGGATGTTCTGTTTTCTTTCATCGTATCATCCTCATCGACACGCAAAGTGGCGTCAAGTAAAGAATACTTGCACCTGGCGACCAGCCTACTCGACCGGAGGCTCCAGCAACACGACATTTCATTTACGCGGAAGGTCACGCGCGGTCTCAGCACTTGCCAGATGCCTTTCAATTTCCGCATTCCGGCGCGAGGGGTTGGGGGAACAATGACAGCGGTGAACGGACCTGCTCGGCGCTTGACGAAGCTGGCCGGCGGGCGGCGCACACAAAAGCGCACCGCTCGTGCTCGTTTGCGGAGCGCGGCCGGCTGTGTTTACGCTGACACGCCGTGTACTACATCAGCGCGCGGCGCCGCATTAGCCGCTGCATCGCTCACACACACGCGCGCACGCGCTGCCACACTGCGTGCGGCCGCGCCTCCAATGCGACGCAAGAGTGGCGGCGGGCCATTCGTCGCACTCGCCGACTGACAGCGCCGGCCGCCAGTTATTGCAACGGCCGGCGAGCTGACACACTGGAATGCCCCCCACCCTTTCCTCTCCAATGGACACGACCGCTTTCCCACGCCCACACAGCGCTGCGCGCACGTGTGTCCACACACACACACACACACACACACACACATTTGTTTCGTAATGACACTGTCCATTATTCAAGCCGCACACAAAACGTATTCAACGTGCCGCATTTTATTTCTTCCTCCTCTTTTTTTTCCAGTCCCTCCCCATAGTCCCGCGAGGTCTATAGTTACACAAAGTGCAGAATTTCATTTAACATGTATGAAGTACGTGCACAAAATGAGCGAGCGATGTAATTACGCGAGCACGCGTTGGTTGTCACGCCGCGCGCCGCCCGCCTACGCCAGCCTGCGCGCTGCCGTCGCCGCAGCCGACCCGACAATTTTATTTCGATGATTTATCGGCGGGGCCGCTAACTTTGTGCCGAAGAGTCAGGCAGGAAATTAGCATTCCGCGTATCGGAACTGCCAGTCGGGCTCGCAACTCCGGCCGGCGAAACGTAATTCACTTCTTGGTAGCCTTTGTGATGCAGATTTCAATCCGAGGCCGCGTACGTGGATAATCACCGCCCGCCAGCGGTCGTATCACCACGCTGTCTCCGCACAGCGTGTGCTCGTTTCTCATATGTCCGTATCACTTTCTGAAACACACTTTTGCTTCTTTCCTTAATCACGACAGCTGGCCCTCTTGTTAACTGATGCGCGGAATGGTACGATCAAAAATAGCGTGCGATCTACACTGAAGAGCCAAAGAAACTGATAATATCGTGTAGGGCCCACGCGAACGAGCAGAAGTGGCTCAACAAGACGTGGCATGGACTCGATTAACGTCTGAAGTAGTGCTGGAGGGAACTGACACCGTGAATCCTGCTGGACTGTCCATAAATCCGTAAGAATACGAGGAGGTTGAGATCTCTGCTGAACAGCACACTGAAAGGCATCCCAGAAATGCTCAATAATGTTCATGTCTGGAGGCTTTGGTGGCCAGCGGAAGTGTTTAAGCTCAGAAGAGCCAGTCCTCACAAATTCTGGACGTGTGCAGTGTCGCATTGTCCTGCTGGATTTTCCCAAGTCCGTCGGAATGCACAATGGACATGAACAAATGCAAGTGATCAGCCAGGGTGTTTGCCGGCCGCTGGTGGCCGTGCGGTTCTAGGCGCTTCAGTCTATAACCGCACGACCGCTACGGTCGCAGGTTCGAATACTGCCTCGGGCATGGATGTGTGTGACGTCCTTAGGTTAGTTAGGTTTAAGTAGTTCTAAGTTCTAGGGGACTGATGACCTGAGATGTTAAGTCCCATAGTGCTCAGAGCCATTTGAACCATTTTTGGACAGGCTGTTTACGTATGTGTCACCTGTCGCAGTCGTATGTAGACATATCAGGGGTCCCATACACTCCAACTACGCACGCCCCACAGCATTACAGAGCCTCTGCCAGCTTGAAAAATCCCCTGCTGACATGCAGGGTCCGTGGATTCATGAGGTTGTCTCCATACCCGTACATGTCCATCCGCTCGATACAATTTGAAACGAGAAAAAAAAAAGTGGTTCAAATGGCTCTGAGCACTATGGGACTTAACATCTGTGGTCATCAGTCCCCTAGAACTTAGAACTACTTAAACCTAACTAACCTAAGGACAGAACACACATCCATGCCCGAGGCAGGATTCGAACCTGCGACCGCAGCGGTCACGCGGTTCCAGACTGAAGCGCCTAGAACCGCACGGTCACACCGGCCGGCATTGAAACGAGACTCGTCCGACCAGGCAACATGTTTCCAGTCCTCAGCTGTCCAATGTCGATGCTGTCGTGCCCAGACGAGGCGTAAAGCTTTGTGTCGTGCAGTCATCTAGGGTACACGAGTGGACCTTAGGCTCGAATGCCCATAGCGATGATGTTTCGTTGAATAGTTCGCAAGCTGACACTTGCTGAAGGCCCTGCACTGAAATCTGCAGCAATTTGCCAAGGGTCGCACTTCTGTCACGTCGAACGATTCTCTTCAGTCGTCGTTGGTGTCGTTATTGCAGGATCCTTTTCTGGCCGCAGCATGTCGGAGACTTGATGTTTTACCGGATTCCTGATATTCACGGCACACTCGTGAAATGGTCGCATGGGAAAATCCCTACGTCGTCGCTACCTCGCAAATGCTGTGTCTCATCGCTCGTGCGCCGTCTGTAACACCACGTTCACGCTCACTTAAATCTTGATAATCTGCCACTGTAGCAGCAGTAACCGATCTAACAACTACGCCAGACACTTATTGTGTTATTTGGGCAATGCCACCCGCAACGCCGTATTACATATCGTATAGCTGTATTTGAATAAGCATGCCTTTACCAGCTTCTTTGGCGCTTCAGTGTATATAAACCTGAACTACTTTAACGTTTTATCGCATTTGAACGAATAGTGGGCCACATTTGCATTTATGGGACACGATAATACACAACATGTAGATTACATACATACATAAAAAGTCGTCGCAGCAAAGTCGGAAGTGCCTCCTCCCTCCCGCCAGCATCGATGCACAACTACACATGTTTTGCCATATTCCGCGACTGCCGAGATCGCTTAATGTTTTTTTTTTTATTTAAGACAAACGGTTTCACCATATTACGGCGTCATCGTCAGGTCCGACAAACTTTTTGTTGTAAAACAAGGTCATTTTACGCTGTGGATGAAAATAGCACATTATTAAAGGTTCGTCATCGCTAAAGTATTTAAAATATATTTTCAGCCACTTGACATCTTGTGTATGACGCCAGCGTAAAATTACTGTGTTTTACAACAAAAAGATTTTAAGACCTAAAGATGACACGTGTTGTCTCAAATATAAAAAAATATTTTATGCGATCTTAGCTGTTGATTGGTGATATGTGATCTGAGGCATTCCCGGCGAATGTGCTGTATCCAAGGTTCTCGGGTGTCCAGCCGGATCCGATCTCTTCATTCAGTTCACCATGGAGACCGAGAAAGATGGAAAACTACCCTTTCTTGATGTCCTTGTGGAACATAGGTCTGATGGTTTACTGGGTCACAGTGTGTACCGAAAGCCCACACACACTGACCTGTACCTACATGCCTCCAGCTGCCACCATCCGGCGCAGCTTAATGGAATGCTCAACACCTTGGTACATAGAGCACACTCGATCTCTGCTGAACAGAACTTGACAACGGAGCTCAAACACCTGGGGACCGTGTTCCGCAAGAATGGGTATGGCAACCGCCAAATCCAAAGGGCCTTCCGTCAACAGAAGTGCAGCAAGAACCGAGATGAAGAACAACCCGAAGAAGGGAAGCAAGCTCTGGCCTTTCTGCCGTTTGCTGGCAACGTGTCGTCAAAAATAGGGAGACTTAAGGCGGCACAAGATTAACACAATCTTCCGGCCACCAGCAAAGATTCGTGACCTACTAGGAACGGCAAAAGATGACGTAGGCCTTAAGAAAGCGGGCGTATACAAAATCCCGTGCGGCTGTGGCAAATCCTATATCGGCCAAACAGTTCGCACGATCGAGGACCGATGCAAAGAACACGAACGTCACACCCGCTTACTCTAACCCAGCCATTCTGCCCTAGCAGAACACTGCATTGAAACCGGACACACAGCGAAATTCGAAGAGACAAAAATCCTGACTGCCACAAGTGCCTACTGGGACAGTACCTACAAGGAGGCCATAGAAATTCGAGTAACAGATAACCTCATCAACAGGGAAACCATTATTAAAAAAATGGTTCAAATGGCTCTGAGCACTATGGGACTTAACTGCTGTGGTCATCAGTCCCCTAGAACTTAGAACTACTTAAACCTAACTAACCTAAGGACATCACAAACATCCATGCCCGAGGCAGGATTCGAACCTGCGACCGTAGCGGTCTTGCGGTTCCAGACTGCAGCGCCTTTAACCGCACGGCCACTTCGGCCGGCCAAACCATTATTAAACACCATCAAAGAGCAACGGCGCGAACGGACGAGAGATCCTTCCGCCACGGCGGACGGAGATGGACTGCGCCTACCACCGGGCGTGGCTGCAGCTACCCCCACACCTCCCACCACGCGGCGCCCCGCCGGCCGGCCGCGCCGGGGTACGACTCTGGGCCCCGCCGACATAAATACCACGGACACAGCACAGACAGATCATTCCATCAGCACCACCTGATGATGGCGGAACGGTTGTCCGCCGAAACATCGTGGAACTTCGACGAGAACCTTGGATACAGCACATTCTCCGGGAAAGCCTCAGATAACAAAACTTGTTTATTTCATACATTTGTTTATTTGCATTGTCTTTTGTACTTAATACTTCTCTTTCGTATGATATGCAGCAAGACAGTCTCCAAGATGTAACGCAACTCCACAAGACTTCCTCATTAAGTTTGTTGTTCTCCTTTTTTTGTTTTTGGAACATACATGGCAGTTCGTTCGTTTTCGCTTATTCATTTCGGAAATGAATATTAGCTGGTGTTGCTATATGTGACGGGAGAGTCCGTCAACCGGATCATGATGAGGAGTACGCGATGTAGTGGCAACACTCAAGTTTTGCTCAAAAGTAGGTACATGGTCTTTTATTCACGAATGAGACATTTACAATAAAAAAATCATGAACTCTTGTGGTCTGTATTGAAATATTGCCATGTACGGAACGTATTAAATAATGCGCAATTAAAGAGGTACATGCAAACCTTTTTTGACCATTTTATAGTTTTTCTGTATATAGAGTAATAACTCAAATATTGGTCTGCCCGATTCACTCCTTTCATGTATTTGTTGTAGTCTAATTTTATTGTATAATTAGTTTTTCTACATTTTCTTTGAGTGTCAGTCAAGGTGGCATTATGTATTGTAGAGATCATTCGTATCATTTTAGTTTTCCAAGCTCTGCATACCTGTGCGAGTACTTCACCTTTCCGTTGATGACAAGCTTCAAACACATTGTCTTTTGCGCGCTTTAACTTTTCCGGGAGTCCTATATTTTTGCCGTATCGTTCCACAAACTCGAATTTTCTTTTCAGGTAACTTCTCTGCAAGTTCTACACTGTTATAATAATTTTCCATGTAGAGGTGATGCCACTTTCCATAAGAAGGTGTCAGTAGTTCAGTCACTGTTTTTGCTAAAGCCTGTCCAGCGCCGATATATATATGAGGAAATGTATCCCGTACTCGAATCACAGAGCATCTGAATGAGTATGCCATATTTCGTAACTTTCGACGGATTGTAAACCTTAAAATTTAACCGTCCACGCCACGGTATCATTCCTTCATCAATTGAGATGTTTTGACTTGGATTAAAGGTTTTTTCAAACAGTTTGGAAAAATAATCAGTTACGAATTGCGCTTTGACAAGCCTGTCAGCATTATCTGGTTTATTGTTGTTGTCGGGAAAATGTAAAAATGATAATATTGGTCTGAATCGGTTGCGGGACACGGTTTTACGAAATATGGGTGTGTCTATCAACGGATCCGTTGACCAATAATCATCGATCCTTCCTTTTTTTAAATTTCCCATAATGATAGGAAGTCCAAACCATTTTCTAAGTTCGGATCCTGTAGCGTCGACAAATTTGGCATTTTTGTATCCAGTTTCTTCAATTGCAATAATTTGACTATAGTACTTGTTGGTTTCGTTGCTAATATATTCAAATAGATCGATCCCAATATACAATTCTACGATATCCTCGACGCTCTGTGTATCCTTGGGAAATATGTCTGGACCTGGAGATCCTTCAAATTTATTACTGGTCCTCGGTAAATCAAAGTCTGACTACTGTGCACTGTCGTCTTCTTCTGACTCATCCGAATCAGTTAGCAACCGTAGCGTTTGCCGAATTCTTCTTGGACATATTTCACTATCTTCCTACGATTCTGCTTCACTTTCACATTTTTGATATTGAATGCTTTCTTCCCACTCGGCCACGTCGTCCGAAACGTCAGACAATACATCATAAACAATCGTATCCTCTCTTTCGTCTGCCATGATGAAAGGGCACTTGCTGGCTTGTGTAGCTTATTGTTACCTAAACAAAACACCGACAGAATGCAAAAGATACTTAAGTGCTGTCGCCGGCCACTGCGCGATACTATGTTGACGAAACCGCTGTGTTGTCGCCGGACACTGAGCGATACTATGCACACGACACCCCAGTGGTGTCGCCGGCCGTTGACCGCTATTTCGCGCACGCCACCACTGTGGTGTCGCCGGATGGCATAGTGTCAACACATCACTTTCAAAGGAGCCTTACTAATGAACTTGCGACCTCGCACTCTGCTGGTTCCTTGAGAATCATTCAATATGGCGTGAGATAAAGTGAAAGGGTACAGTACCGCCCGACATTGAAAATAGGTACAACATACTTCATTATTTTTGTCAGAACAACACATTTTTTTGTAAAATGACTCAATTTCAATTAATACAGTGAAGCCGGATACCAGTGTGGGAAAGAATGACAATTTATTTATTTAATTGATCACATGCGCACTCCCACAAAATAAATCCCTACATCCAGTTTGGTGAGATCTGCGAAATGAATGAATGTATGGTCGTCTGCTAACCGCAAATAGTGAATGGGAAATATACGATCATCTTTAAGACGGTCCTTTGGTCACCTTTGGTGGAACCAAAGATATGAAATTTACCTGAGCTTTGAGCGCCTGAAATGTGGCTGACCAATACAGTAGCAAGGTGCTCCCCCACTTTGGCTGAGGTGCGAGAGGACCTGAAGAATGGCCATGTTTCAGCACTCTGCCGCTGGATCTTGTGCTGTTAAGACCTGTCTTAGTTGTGTTCCGTAAAGACAAACGAGTGGAGACATGGTATGCATGTGGAATATTTAAGAGTGGTTTGAAATAATAATTTCTCTATTTCAGGAACTTTTGTGGGGAGAATTAAATGTCAGGCAGGTAATATTAATGGGATCGTAGTAATCTTCAGAAGTGACCAACGGTCACAATGAAACCACGTGTAGCAATAAGTTGAAATACTTCCGTGTGCTTAAGTTAAGCTGAATTACTAGCGTGTGTACTATAAGTTGAAATATTTAAGAAATAGCGTGTGCAGGACTTGAAATTAGAGGCGAGTACTTCCACATGGCGAGTACTGTGTGAGTATCAATCTGTGTATGAGACAAAGGATAAAGAGAAGTACTCGTCCATGGTATCAGTTGAGGACTCGTGTGTGTGATGAATATGTTCTTAATATTACTTTGCGAGATATGTTTCCGTGTGACGCTTGATTCAGACTATAATACTCTGAGAGAGAAGCAAGATGAGTCAGCCGTCTATCCAGCAACGCCACTTGGCTTGCATTGCACAGGAAGACGTGCATGTATCTCCAGAGTTCATACTGGGGAAGTAGAATTACGAAGTGGGGCAGTGTCGTGTGGAACTGGGATAAATATTAACTGAAGTGGGAAAGCTGAAAGTGATAGTGTTGTGACTATTTCTTGTGTTGTATTTCATGTTGTAGTGTGGTGTATGTCATGTAATTTGGGCATGTGTGGTTTGCATGGGAGAGTAGCTAGGTAGTTGCAGAGGTAGTGGGTTATGCGTGTTCCTTTTGTACTGCTCGGTCTGGAGGAAAGTTTCGTGATGATGATTGTGAGAGTCGAAGTGTGAGAAATAATAAATGATCCACCATCCTATCCAGAAAGTGCACTGTAGCGTTAAATAATTACGAGACCATAAGGTAGAGAATCACCAATGTAAAGCCATGCCCACTGGGCGGAATTTCTCATGTGTTATTGTTGTAGGTTATAGAATTTGTGTGTTTAGGTTATAGAATTTATCGGAATAAATAAGATAGTGAAAAGAGAAAGATTGGTGGCCTTTTCCTTCGAAATGTATGTTGTCATGATATCCAGAATTTATCATGTGTGCGCCATTCATATTCAGTGCGATGGCCACCTGTTGATAAAAGCCGTTAAATAAAAAAAAAGAAAATATGGTATTGCCAGTGCATAGTGAACAGTCAGAGTATTGTAAATTACTGATAGTCAGAAGTGCGTTTCCGTTGCGTATTATTCATATAGGAGGATAATTTGTAACTTAGTTGTGAGTAGGAGAGTTCATGTTACTCGATAAATAAGAATGAATCCACTCGCTGGGCAGACCACTCATTTTGCAGGCCTGACTGCTTGATGCCACAGTATGAGCAAGACATGTGGGTGCCTCTCAAAAGTGCTGCCCTCTGATATTTATTATTTACCAGAGCAAGAGCTGCACAGTTAGTTAAAAATGGGGAACAGAAAGTGATAACTGAAGTATGGAAGTCAGAGATGATACCTGAAGAGTGGCAGGAGTCGATTCTGATCCCAATTTTTAAGAAGGGCGACAAAATGGATTGTAGTAAGTATCTAGGGATATCGCTATTACCAGTATGTTCCAAAATTTTCTCGAATATTCTGCTAAGCAGACTGTGGTGTCACCGCCAGACACCACACTTGCTAGGTGGTAGCCTTTAAATCGGCCACGGTCCGTTAGTATACGTCGGACCCGCGTGTCGCCAGACCGAGCGCCGCCACACGGCAGGTCTAGAGAGACGTCCTAGCACTCGCCCCAGTTGTACAGCCGACTTTGCTAGGAAGGGTTCACTGACAAATACGCTCTCATTTGCCAAGACGATAGTTAGCATAGCCTTCAGCTACGTCTTTTGCTGCGACCTAGCAAGGCGCCGTTACCAGTTTATATTGAGATTATAATTAATGTATCATCAAGAGCGATGTTCTCCATTTATGGATTAAAGTTAAGTATTCAAAGAGCTTCGTACTTTATTTATTAGACTCAACTCCTTTAATTGTTCCAGACCTCACGTCTGTCTGCGTGAGCTTAAAAGCGTGCATTTCGGCCTCCTCTAACAACACGGTGTTGGCTCTTCTGCCAACACATCATACGGCGCCGAGGATTTTTCGTTCCTAACTATATTGCACTAACTTACTTGTGTCATGGCTTCGCCACAATCTCCAGATGTTCTGTCCGAATTTTATCGCTTGCAGAATCAGCAGACGCAGGCCTTATTGGATGCCCTCGGACAGCTCGTCCAGGGTGAACGTGCGATGCAAAACGATGCGGCAGCCGCCGCTCCACCGCTACCGCAGCCACAGCATGCAGTTGCACCACCTTTTCGTCCTTTTGATGCGGCACTGGAAAGCTGGACGGAGTGGTCACGCCAATTTGGGTTCCATCTCGCCACCTACAGAATTCAAGGTATTGAGCGGCAGCCTTTTTTGCTTCTTTTGTAGGTGTGTCCACCTACCATGTGATAGTGAAATTGTTTCCCCGACGCGACGTCGCAATTCTGTCCTATGACGAAATTTTGTCTGCATTAGATGCATATTTTAAAGAATCAGTCAATGTAGTTGCAAAAAGGTATACGTTCATTCGTACAAAACGTACAGTCGGTCAAACTAATTGGGAGTGGGTTGCGACATTGCAAGGCCTTACTACGGATTGTGCTTTTGAGTGTGAATGTGGACTCCCTTATTCAGATACTATGGTACGTGATGCCATTGCACAGAACGTTTCTGATGTTCGTATCAGGGAACAGATTTTGAAACTAGTCAATCCCTCCTTTCAACAAGTGATGGACATATTGGATAGGCTAGACACACTTGACTTTACTTTGAAACTTCGCCAGCTGTGTGTCACATTAACCGGCCCGCCGGGCGTACTGCACGGAACAGTAAACAGCCCTCGCGCTCGTCCGTGCAGCTCCCACCAAGCTCTCTGCTATGTGTGCCTCGCAAGCAAGCAAATGCAGTGTTAAAATCATGTCCGCGGAGTGCTACTAGACATTCGCGTGAGAATTGCCCATCCCACCAGGCTATTTGCTTTTTCTGTAATAAAAAAGGACATGTTCAGAGTGTTTGCCAGAAAAGCTCAGATCGGACACTCACAACCATTCCAGTCCCTTTGCTTCACGCCGGAATCGAACCAAGAATACTCAGGCTCGTGAACCTTCGCCCATGGACATTCATGCAGTTCATTCCACTCCGCCCAGTGCCACTCCCTCTGACAGTGACTGTGTTCGTCCCACAAGTAGTGTGCATCGACATCGCAGGAAATCCCGGCAAGTCGCAAGTGATTCTGTACCAGTGTCAGTTCACGTTGGATGAGACAGTCGCTCTTGTCGTCAGCAGGACAATAAACTTTTTGTAGACTTGGACATTCATGGCAAGGTCATACCTTTCCAGCTCGATACCGGAACTGCAGTTTCATTGATCAATAAAGACACGTACAAACAACTGGGCATACCTCCGTTGCGTGCCGCAAATGTTAACTAGCTATTCCGGTCAGAATATCCCTGTGTTAGGACAGTGCAGTCTTCTTGCAACATACAAGGGACAAACAAAACTTGTGTCATTTTATGTCTTTCGTTCTTCTTCTGCTGTGAACTTGTTTGGTTTAGATTTATTTCAGTTGTTTAACTTGTCGATAGTAAATCAGGTCCTATCAGTGCACCAGACTGTGCCTTCAGACAGTGTTTCTCGTCTATGTGACGAATTTGCAGACATTTTTGCATCGGGCCTCGGTTGCGCTATGAACTATAAGGCACATTTGGAACTGAAAGTAAACGCGCAACCGAAATTTTTCCGAGCGCACAATGTTCCCCACGCATTGCGTGATGAGGTCGCAAGAACATTACACGATTTGGAATCACAAGGTGTACTTGAACGTGTGCAGGCTTCTCTCTGGGCCTCACCCTTAGTAATATTGCCAAAACCTTCCGGCAAATTGAGACTTTGTGTGGACTTCAAAGCTACAGTGAATCCACAACTAGTGATTGCAACATTTCCTTTACCCCGCCTGGAAGATCTTTTTGACAAACTGTGCCCGGATAAATATTTTTCGAAGGTGGACCTCGGAGATGCGTACTTGCAAATACCGGTGGACGAAGAATCCCAGCACGTTTTGGTGGTTAACACGCATCTTGGTTTATATCGATTCAAAAGACTGCCATTCGTGTGTGCATCCGCCCCTGCATTGTTTCAGCAATATCTGCAAACTGTTTGTGCCTCGGTCCCTACTGCAGCAAACTATCTGGACGATATTGTGATCTCTGGAAAGACAGAAGACGAACATTTAGCCAATCTCAGAACATTATTTCAGGTCTTGCGACAAAATGGTCTTCGCTTGCGGAAGGACAAATGTGTGTTTTTTGCTAATGACTTACCCTATCTGGGACATGTAATCAATGCCCAAGGCATACATCCCAGTCCCGAGCACCTCCGTGCCATACAGGACTTGCCTTCGCCGCGGAATTTGAAGCAGCTACAGATTGTGCTGGGAAAAATCAATTACTGTAACAGATATGTGCGCCACGCCTCTTCCATTTCAGCTCCGCTTCATCGCTTACGCCGTACAGGTGTTCCGTTCGTCTGGACGACGGAATGCGAACGCGCCTTTCGTCAGTTGAAATCGGCGTTGCTTTCTAATACTTGCGTTACGCCATTCGATCCCCAGAAACCCCTTTTGTTGATGGTAGATGCATCGGATTTCGGTATCGGTGCTGTGCTTGCGCACAAAGATGGATCACATGATCGCCCTATTGCCTTTGCGTCCAAATTGCTCTCGTCTGCGCAAAGAAATTATTCACAGATCGAGAAAGAAGCTTTGGCTCTCGTATTTGGTGTTACTAAGTTTCATGATTTCTTGTATGGTCGTCACTTTACCATCATCACAGACCACAAACCTTTGACGTCGCTTTTTCATCCGAACAAGCCTGTACCTCCACGTACAGCGCAGAAATTCATTCGCTGGTCTATTTTCCTCTCGCAGTACCGCTACGGTATCTTGTATCGGTCCACCGCTAAGCACGGAAACGCCGATGCGTTGTCCCGTTTGCCTGTTGCTGAGGATAGAGCATTCGATTCTTCCGAACTTGCTTGCATGTTCATTGCTGCGGAAACCGATGACGTCGTCGAATCGTTTCCGATTGATTTTCGTCGTATGGCTACAGCCACAGCTGCTGACCCTGTCCTTGCTACCGATTTGCATTTTGTTCGTACTCAATGGCCCTTGTCAAAGTCACGGATCGAGGATCCGTTGGTTCGCCGATTTTTTGCTCACAAGGAGAGACTTTTTGTTCGACGTGGTGTTTTGCTGTTGCGTTCTGATAATGATCAGTCCCGGGTCGTGGTCCCACGTTCGTTACAATCCTCTGTCTTACGGCTTCTCCACCAAGGACATTGGGGTATAGTGCGAACGAAACAACTTGCTCGTCAGCACTGTACTTGGTTCGGAATCGATGCTGCGATTACGAATATGTGCTCTTCTTGCATGGCGTGTGCCGAACAACAATCCGCACCACCGCGGAAATTCTTTGCATGGCCGAAAGCCACTACCCCTTGGCAACGCTTACACATCGATTTTGCTGGTCCATTCTGGAATGCTCGATGGTTGGTTGTGGTAGATTCATTCAGTAATTTTCCTTTTGTTGTCCGGATGTCTTCCACGACGTCATCTGCCACCATCCAAGCGTTATGTGCTATTTTTTGCATTGAAGGTCTTCCACAGACTATTGTTTCCGACAATGGCCCACAATTGATGTCCGCAGAATTTCAGTCATTCTGCAAGGCCAATGGTATTCAACATCTGACATCCGCGCCGTTTTCGCCTCAGTCAAACGGTGCCGCTGAACGATTGGTCCGGACTTTCAAGTCACAGATGTTGAAGTTGAGAGAGTCGCATTCTCGGGAGGACGCGTTATTGCTCTTTTTGTTCTCGTATCGCTCTCAGCCCCGAGATGGTCGCTCGCCAGCTGAGTTGCTCCACGGTCGTCCTCATCGAACCTTGATGCCTTTGCTGCATCCGCCGCATCAGGTTCCTGTGCAGCGGCAGACACCTGCTTTTGCCCCAGGCGACGTTGTATACTATCGCAACTATCGAGGTTCACGGCGTTGGCTCGCAGGGCGCAGTCTTCGCTGCCTCGGCCGCGCTTTGTATCTGGTTTTTGGGGGCCTCTGGTGAGGTGCGTCGGCATCTCAATCAGCTGCGCCTCTGTCGTCGCCTGGGTTCTGCCGCTCCCCGTCTGCTTTCAGCGACGGTGCCGTCCGGTCAGCGCCCTGGGGACCCATCTACTGGCTCGCCTCATCCCCAGGTGTTACCGACGCTGCCTTCCATTTTGCCCCATAGCGACGCACCGCCGTGGCCGCCTGTTCTCCCGCCGGCGACGCCCTCAGTGGACGCGCCGCTGCAACCGCCGGGCGCCTCCCTGGGTCACGCGCCGCCGATCGCTTCCCGTGACCAGCTGTCCTCCGACATGGAACTCTTGCCCGCTCCGGACCAGATGTCGTCTTCGCCCGTCGGGTGCACCGCCCCGATGGAGGTCGACTCTTCGGCCCCTCCTGTCTCCCTACGGGCGCATACACCGCATGCTAGCGTGCACCCTGGACTAGGTTTTCAGGCGTTTCCTAGCTCCCCTCGGACCGAATGGCAGGGTGAGGGTGGCACAGCCTCGCCTGTTGTTAGGCTCCCCATCTCGTCGCATACGTCAACATGGGGTCCTCCCCACGGCGGGCGGAAGCCTTATAACACAACCGTACGCCGATTTGCGGGGGAGGAATGTGGTGTCACCGCCAGACACCACACTTGCTAGGTGGTAGCCCTTAAATCGACCGCGGTCCGTTAGTATACGTCGGGCCCGAGTGTCGCCACTGTCAGTGATTGCAGACCGAGCGCCGCCACACGCCAGGTCTAGAGAGACGTCCTAGCACTCGCCCCAGTTGTACAGCCGACTTTGCTAGGAAGGGTTCACTGACAAATACGCACTCATTTGCCGAGACGATGGTTAGCATAGCCTTCAGCTACGTCTTTTGCTGCGACCTAGCAAGGCGCCATTACCAGTTTATATTGAGATTATAATTAATGTATCATCAAGAGCGATGTTCTCCAATTATGGATTAAAGTTAAGTATTCAAAGAGCTTCGTACTTTATTTATTAGACTCAACTCCTTTAATCGTTCCAGACCTCACGCCAGTCTGCGTGAGCTTAGAAGCGTGCATTTCGGCCTCCTCTAACAACAAGGTGTTGGCTCTTCTGCCAACACATCACAGACTTACACCATATGCAGGTGAAATTGTGGGGGATTACCAAGCTGGCTTTCGGAGGAGCAGATCAACTATAGACCAAATATTCACCGTGTGTCAAATTTTGGAAAAGAAATGGGGATACAATAAACCAGTACATAATCTTTTCATAGGATTTACAAAAGCGTATGATTCAGCATTGCAATCAAAACTATACAGAATTCTTTCGGAACTTGGAATACCAAAGAAGTATGTTAGACTTTTAGAAGCGAGTTTGAAAAAGACGAAAGGTAGAGTACGTGTGGGGAAATTGGAGTCAGAAGAATTTGTAATAAAGAACGGACTTAAGCAGGGAGATGCCCTGTCTCCGCTACTTTTTACTTTAGTCCTAGAATATATTGTACGAATGGCAACAGATAATTCAGAGGGTGTGGAGTTAAATGGAAATATTAAGATATTAGGGTATGCAGATGATCTAAACATCATTAGCGATAGGAAAGAATCTGTAACAGCAAATGCGAATGCGTTAATCAAGGTTAGTGAAGATGTAGGTCTAAGGATAAGTGAAGACAAAACTAAATACCTGGTTACTATTAGAATGCCAACAGCAGTAGATCAGGAAATGTTAAGAGTTGGAGACATGCAGTTTGAAAAAGTGAACACATTTAAGTATCTAGGCGTGGACCTCACTTCGAGAAATGAGATTGAATCCGAACTGAAGAAGAGATTACGGGCGGGAAATGCGTACTACTTCTCACTGAATACATTACATTCATCAAGGATATTGTCTAGGAATTTAAAGATTAGAATATACGAAACTATTATTCTACCAGTTATGCTGTATGGGTGTGACACTTGGTCTTTCACTGTGCAAAATGAAAAGCCATTTCGAGTATTTGAAAACAAAATTTCGAGGAAAATTTTCGGAGCAAAAAGGGATGACATTAGCGGAGAGTGGCGAAAACTGCATAACGAAGAGGTTCACGAACTCTATTCAAGCCCTGACATAATCAGTATTATTAAATCACGTAGGCTGCGATGGGCGGGTCACGTAGCTCGAATGGATGAGGGCAGGGCAGCGCGCAGAGTACTGGTAGGGCACTTACAAGGGAACCTCCCCATCGCACCCCCCTCAGATTTAGTTATAAGTTGGCACAGTGGATAGGCCTTGAAAAACTGAACACAGATCGATCGAGAAAACATGAAGAAGTTGTGTGGAACTATGAAAAAAATAAGCAAAATATACAAACTGAGTAGTCCATGCGCAAGATAGGCAACATCAAGGAGAGTATGAGCTCAGGAGCGCGTGGTCACGTGGCTAGAGTGATCAGCTGTAGATCGGGAGGTCCTTGGTTCAAGTATTCCCTCGCGTGAAGAGTTTAATTTTTTATTTTCAGACAATTATCAAAGTTCAGGCACTAACACATAATCAACTTCGCTCTCCATAATTCCAGGACATGTTCAGATTTGCTTGGACATGTGCAGGATTTGACGGTCTACACACGGAAAAATTTGAAAACGTTAAAAACATATGTTTCTACAGAGCACAGGGAAAACTGTGCGACTGTGAAACTGTTGCATTCATTTGTTGCAGTTTATGTGACAAACTCTTATGTTTTCATCACTTTTTTGGGAGTGATTACCACATCCACAAGAAAACCTAAATCGGGAAAGATAGAAGAATCTTTCTACCTATTCGCCAAGTGTACAAGTTAGGTGGGTCGACAGCATATTCCTGTCATGTGACGCACATGCCGTCGCCAGTGTCGTATAGAACATGTCAGACGTGTTTTCCTGTGGGGGAATTGGTTGACCTATGACCTTGCGATCAAATGTTTTCGGTTGCCATTGGAGAGGCACGTCCTTTCGGCTACTAATCGCACGGTTTGGCGGTGCGGTCGCAAAACACAGACATTAAACTTATTACAGTGAACAGAGACGTCAATGAACGAACGGACAGATCATAACTTCGCGAAAATAAAGAAGGAAAAGTTTTCACTCGAGGGATGACTTGAACCAAGGACCCCTCATTCCGCAGCTGCTCACGCTAACCACGGGACCACGGCGCTCCTGAGCTCAAACTATCCTTGATGTTGCCTATCTTGCGCATGGACTACTCAGTTTGTATATTTTGCTTATTTTTTTCATAGTTCCACACAACTTCTTCCTGTTTTCTCGATCGATCTGTGTTCAGTTTTTCAAGGCCTATCAACTGTGCCAACTTATAACTAAATCTGAGGGGGGGTGTGATGGGGAGGCTCCGTTGTTAGAAGGAAAACGTCCTGTGGGGAGACCGAGGCGTAGATGGGAGGACAATGTGATGGCTGATTTGAGGAGCCAAGGTATTGAAGGTGAATAGAAGGAAATAGCCCAAGACAGGGATAGGTGGCGAAAATAGGTTGCTGGTAATGGACTCTCGAGTCCGGTATGACCAATGAGTGTGTGTGAGTGAGTGAGAACAAGATCTTGCTTGCGTTAGGTACCGCTGTAGACGACGCACATACGTTAGCACCCAGGTGCGTCTACACGGAGGGTTGTCTTCGGCTCAGATAAGTTCGCGAGGGGTCGCCACGGCGCCGCGTCGGACTGCGGTCTTTCGCCCGCCGGAAGCCACTCGGTCTGCTCGGTGGTACGGGTAATTAGAAATTAGCGTTTTACTGGCAGTGCAGCGCGGGAAGGCGGCCGCGGCCCGCCCATTAAATCCGCCGTTCGGTAGTCGTAAACTGCAGCCGGCAGCGTCGGCGCTTTACGACTGATGCTTCTGAAACGTGTCCTGTTATTGGCTCAGCCAGCTATTGGTTCCCGTCCTGTACTTATATTCCGAGGCCGAAACTTTTTTAATTAGTAAGAACGCGACCGAACGGCGAACAGAGAGTAGTTCTCGGAGGGGGGGACGGCGAGGTAAATTTCGCCACGGAAGGAGCCGCTGGGTATTGAGCGGGGAATGGCATGACACTGTGAAATTAACGTTTGATGTATGGCAAATTGATAGACGGTTGCTGGGCGGGCCCCGCGTTGCGTCGTGCGCCGCGTAACGACTGCGCCCACCCCGGCGGACGAGATAGCGCCGCCGGCCGGGTTTGCGTGACCTCTCCGCACCGCTTCTGCGAGCACGGCCGTCTGCGCTTTATGTGCTCGGCAGCACAATCTGAATCCCCATCATATCGCATCCATTCCGAGTCGTACGGGAACGAATTTAAGAACTTAAATTCGTGGAGTGATTTTACACGCATCAAGGTGGCGTTGAAAAGCGACTGTAGGAGCAGAGAAAAATATGTCGCCTTGTCCAAATGGAATGCCGGTTACGTTTTACAGAGAGTGCTCTTCGGCAATGGCTCCTTACTTAACTTGCATTTATCGCGAATCTCTTGAGAACATCTACATCTACATTTATACTCCGCAAGCCACCCAACAGTGTGTGGCGGAGGGCACTTTACGTGCCACTGTCATTGCCTCCCTTTTCTGTTCCAGTCGCGTATGGTTCGCGAGAAGAACGACTGTCTGAAAGCCTCCGTGCGCCCTCGAATCTCTCTAATTTTACAGTCGTGATCATCTCGGGAGGTATAAGTAGGGGGAAGCAATATATTCGATAGCTCATCCAGAAACGCACCCTCTGGAAACCTGGCGAGCAAGCTACACTGCGATGTAGAGCGCCTCTCTTGCAGAGTCTGCCACTTGAGTTTGATAAACATCTCCGTAACGCTATCACGGTTACCAAATAACCCTGTGACGAAACGCGCCGCTCTTCTTTGGATCTTCTCTATCTCCTCCGTCAACCCGATCTGGCACGGATCCCACACTGATGAGCAATACTCAAGTATAGGTTGATCGAGTGTATTGTAAGCCACCTCCTTTGTTGATGGACCACATTTTCTAAGGACTCTCCCAATGAATCTCAACCTGGTACCCGCCTTACCAACAATTAATTTTATATGATCATTCCACTTCAAATCGTTCCGCACGCATACTCCCAGATATTTTACAGAAGTAACTGCTACCGGTGTTTGTTCCGCTATCATATAATCATACAATAAAGGATCCTTCTTTCTATGTATTCGCAATACATTACATTTGTCTATGTTAAGGGTCAGTTGCCACTCCCTGCACCAAGTGCCTATCCGCTGCAGATCTTCCTGCATTTCGCTACAATTTTCTAATGCTGCTATTTCTCTGTATACTACAGCATCATCCGCGAAAAGCCGCATGCAACTTCCGACACTATCTACTAGGTCATTTATATATATTGTGAAAAGCAATGGTCCCATAACGCTCCCCTGTGGCACGCCAGAGGTTACCTTAAGGTCTGTAGACATCTATCCATTGATAATAACATGCTGTGTTCTGTTTGATAAAAACTCTTCAATCCAGCCACACAGCTGGTCTGATATTTCGTAGGCTCTTACTTTGTTTATCAGGCGACAGTGCGGAACTGTATCGAAGCCTTCCGGAAGTCAAGGAAAATAGCATCTACCTGGGAGCCTGTATCTAATATTTTCTGGGTCTCATGAACAAATAAAGCGAGTTGGGTCTCACACGATCGCTGTTTCCGGAACATTCTTGATCTACCCCTAAAGGGTTATTAGACACTTTTTGGTGAAGAAAAAATAAATTTGTGGTATCGATAGCAACGATGCCACGGCGTAGGTGCAAGTTATTAAGTTGTCACTACGACAGACACCGACGACAGCACCCTCTGGTGCTGTGGAGGTCTAAGAGCCCCGTTACAGATTCTCCCCATCTGATCAAGACCAGACGGCCTGGACACTTCGCTTCAGCTTCGCACCTTTTGTTGCTGAAGTAAAGGTGATTTTAATTCACTCTGCAGTACCTAGAGACTTTCACCTTTTCCTGCTCATACCCACGCGCCGCCTTCCAGGCGGGATACAAAAGAAATTAATCGCGGCTATAGCTGCAATAATACACTTAAGCGGCAGAGAAACTGGTGTAGTCATTCGTAGTCAGATACAGAGATATGTAAACAGCCAGAATAAGGCGTTGTGATCGGCAATGGCCAGCCGCGGTGGCCGAGCGGTTCTAGGCACTTCAGTCTGGACCCGCGCGAGTGCCACGGTCGCAGGTTCGAATCCTCCCTCGGGAATGGATGTGTGTGATGTCCTTAGGTTGGTTAGGTTTAACTAGTTCTAAGTTCTAGGGGACTGATGACCTCAGATGTTAAGTCTCATAGTGCTCAGAGCCATTTGAACCATATTTTGATCAGCACCGCCTATATAAGACAACAAGTGTCTGGCGCAGTTATTGGAGCGGTTACTGCTGCTACAATGGCAGATTATCAAGATTTAAGTGAGTTTGAACGCGGTGCTATAGACGGCGTACGAGCGATGAGACAAAGCATTTCCGAGGTAGCGATGAAGTGGGGAATTTTTCATACGACCATTTCACGTGAGTACCGTGAATATCAGGAATCCGGTAAAACACCACACATGCGACATGCTGCTACCCGAAAAAGACCCTGATAGAACGGGACCGACGCCGACAACGTCACAGACGTGCAGCCCTTCCGCAAATTTCCGCATATTTCAATGCTGGGCCATCAACAAGTGTCAGCGTGCGAACAGTTCAACAAAACATCATCGTTATGGGCTTTCGGAGTCGAAGGTCCACTCGTCTACCCATGATGTCTACACGATACAAAGCCATACGCCTCGCCTGCGATTGTCAACACCGACATTGAACTGTTGATGTCTGGAAACATGTTGCCTGGTCGGACGAGTCTCGTTTCATTTCGTATCGAGCGGATGGACGTGTACGGGTATGGAGACAACATCATGACTCCATGGACCTTGCTATAACCAGGGGACTTTTCAATCTGATGGAGGATCTGTAATTGTGTGAGGCGTATGTAATTTGAGTGATATGGGACTCCTGATACGTCTAGATATGACTCTGATAGGTGACAGGAAGTAAGTATCCTGTCTGATCTCCTGCATCCATTCGAGTTCATTGTGCCTTCAGACGCACTTGGGCAATTCTACCAGGAGCCGGCTGCTTTGGCCGAGCGGTTCTAGGCGCAGGGCAGGAGGATTGCAGGAACAAAGACCATGTTGTAAGGACATTTCCCATCTGTGTAGTTAAGTGAAGCTGGTATTAAGAGGCGGGATCTGAATTACAAAATTTATGAACAATTAAAGTCGGCCACGTTAAGTAATGCAACATAATCTGCCATTGGATGGTAAACTTTCCTGTTGGCCACAGATTATCAGTGATGATTCATTTGATTAGACAGCTGGTTGGTTGTCAGGTATGCCCCCATAAAAAAGGCTGTAGGTAAGTTGCAGCATGGTTGCTGTATGACATTCCTGCTTTTACAGGTGCATAAGACAGGTCTTGCACCTATGTTTTTGTAGGGATATTATCTATGTGGCAAGTGAGCTGTATAAGTAACATTTGATTTCTATTAATGTGACCCTCTGCCACTGAAATAAGTCATGGCAGTTGAAGTAGTACACATACGACATTTGGTTGAACGGAATCAGTACAGTAAGATGTGGCAATGACCGCACCATGAGTGAAGTTGCCCAGTTTGTTGGTGTATCAACACAAACTGTTCAACTTATGTACAAGGAATATTGTGCCACTTGCACCCATGTAACACAAAGTAAGAACAGTGGTCATAAAAATATCCTAACCAACAACTGGAGATGAGTGTCATGCCTTGTCAATGGCAATCAGTTTCAAACCCAACAGAAATTACACCTTCCAGTTAATGCATGTTCACCTCAACCAGTTCTTGAGTGAACACTGCAAAGGGACCTGTTTTCAATGGACATTTGGAGACAAGTAGCCCATAAATTCAACTGAATACCTGGGTGTTACAACTATGAACAACTTAAATTGGAAGGAACACATAGAAAATGTTGTGGGGGAAGGCTAACCAAAGACTGCGTTTTATTGGCAGGACACTTAGAAAATGTAACAGACCTACTAAGGAGACTGCCTACACTATGCTTGTCTGTCATCTTTTAGAATACTGCTGCGTGGTGTGGGATCCTTACCAGGTAGGACTGACAGAGTACACCGGAAAAGTTCAAAAAAAAGGCAGCATGTTTTGTATTATCGCGAAATATGGGAGAGAGTGTCACAGAAATGAGACAGGATTTCAGATGGAAATCATTAAAAGAAAGGCTTTTTCATTGCAATGGAATCATCTCACAAAATTCCAATCACCAACTTTCTCCTACGAATGCTAAAATATTTTGTTGACACCGACCTACATACGGAGGAACAATCACCATGATAAAATAAGGGAAATCAGAGCTCGTACGGAAAGATATAGGCGTTCATTCTTTCCGCACGCTATACGAGATTGGCATGATAGAGAATTGTGAAAGTGGTTCGATGAACCCTCTGCCACACACTTAAATGTGATTTGCAGAGTATCCATGTAGACGTAGAACCGCGCTGCTGCTACGATCGCAGGTTCGAATCCTGCCTCGGGCATGGATGTATGTGGTATCCTTGGGTTAGTTAGGTTTAAGTGGTTCTAAGCTCTAGGAGACTGATGACCTCAGATGTTGTCCCATAGTGCTTAGAGCTGTTTGAACCAGCAGAACAATGCTACACTCCACACGTCTAGATTTGCTACAGAGTGACTCCAGGAAGAACCTTGTGAGTTTAAACACTTCCGCTGGCCCCCAAGCTCCCCAGACATGAACATTATTGAGCGTATCTGGAATGCCTTGCAACGTACTGTTCAGAAGAGATCTCCACCCCCTCGTACTCTTAAGGATTTGTGGACAGTCCTGCAGGATTCATGGTGTCAGTTAACTCCAGCACTACTTCAGACGTTAATCGAGCCCATGCCACGTCGTGTTGCTGCATTTCTGTGTGTTCGTGGGGACCCTAAAAGAGGCAGCTGTAGCAGTTTCTTTGGCTCTTCAGTATAAATGGTAATACAAAAGGTAATGTAAAAAATCGATTTAGAGTTCTAATCGAATAAATTTCGCACTGGTAGAAACCTTCTTTTTACTAATGAACATGGATATAGAAAGCATCGCTTCTGCGAAACTCACCTTGTCCTTTCCTCGCGTAATATCCGGCGATGCATGGATGAAGGTCGACAGACAGATGTCATATTGCTGCATTCTGCCAACAGGCAGATTTCATATTCCTGGACTTCTAGAAAGCATTTGACAAGGTGGCACAATGCAGACTGTTAACGAAGCTCCCGGCATACGGAATAAGGTCTCAGAAAAGTACAGGCTAGAAGACTTTTTAGGTAATATACCCAGAACGTTGACCTAGACGGTGAGCGTCCGGAGACAAGGGTATCGTCAGGAGTGCCCTAGGGAAGTGTAATAGGACAACTAACAGCATGTGTAACGGACTCCGACTGTTTGCTGCCGACACTTCGGCGTTTGGGAAAGTCTTATCTCTTAAAGACTAGCGGGACATAGGATGGTTCAAATGGCTCTGTGCACTATGGGACACCTGAGATCATCAGTCCCCTAGAACTTAGAACTACTTAAAGCTAACTAACCCAAGGACATCACACACATTCATGCCCGAGGAAGGATTCTAACCTGCAACCGTAGCGGTCGTGCGTTTCCAGACTGAAGCGCCTAGAACCGCTCGGCGACAGAGGATGATATGGGTAAAATTTATATTTGATGTGCTGAACAGCAGTTTTCTCTGGATGTGGGGAACATGTACGTTGATGCAGACGGGTAGGAAAAACAGTCTTGTAATCAGAACGAATTTTTCACAGTACCGAGGGGTGTGCGATGATGTGAAATTACCTGGATATGAAAACTGTGTACCCGACTGGAACTCGAAACCTGGACATTTGCCTTTCCCGGGCAAGTGCTCTACCAACTGAGCTAACCAAGCACGATCATTACCCATGGCAACTGTCTCGGGTTCGAGTGGCGCTCCGGTACACAATTTTAATGTGCCAGGAAGTTCCAGTCTTGTAGTAGTCTTATGCAGAACTAGTGGTGTGCTAGTTGTCACAGCCTCGACTGTTAATTATCCGAGTTCAACGCTTCTAAGGGACACGAAATGGAACAGATAGGCTGTAGGGAAGGAAAATGGCATACTTCGTTTTATTGCGAGACTTCTGGAAAAGTGTACCTCACCTATAAAGGAAACGCGCGCAGAACGCTCGTGCGACAGATTCTTGACTTGTGCTGGAGTTTTTTGGAAACCCCATCAGAGCTGAGTAAAGCAAGACATCGAAGCAACTGAGAGGCGCGCTGTTGTCTGGTCCTTCAAAAAGAGCATCGGTCTGTAATCGCCTATCATATTTTTTCTGTCGTAGAGCACGATGTTGTGCATTATTTCGGTCTTCGTAAACAAGTGGTTCCCAACCTTTCTTAGAACATTACCCCTGAGTGCAGTCAGACATTACCTAGTACTCCCGCCCAGCCCCTCCCCCTTCCGTCTGTTGTCCCCTACTCCCCCACATTATCACCATCTTCAGCGCACAACTATACCATAGAATGAAAGACTTACCTTGGAACACTTTTATTTTTAAAATGATTAAATATGTGGAAGATGAATGATATTTTGTGTGTGTGTGTGTGTGTGTGTGTGTGTGTGTGTGTGTGTGTGCGTGTGTGTGTGTTAGAAAGAATGATGAAGTAATTTTCGGTACATCGCAAGTGCTGCCCACAACTTCTTCTCAGATAAGAAAGCTAACTACCCACAGTGAGGGTAGATACGTGCTACGAAACTTACTTCCCCTACATTGCTCCTCTCTATTGTGGCATATTGAGAGGGTCTTGTACCCACCTTTTATAAATCCGGTAGCCCACTTTCACTAGCATTTCTCTTTCTTTTCCTTTTCATAACTTTCATAGTGGTGTGATTAAATGAACGTGGCTGTGTGTCACGTTGCTAGACGGTGGCGTAATCTGCTGCAGAAAGTCTGCGATAGTCATACAGATTCAGCAGCAGAATTGCCAACTCTCGTAGCGGTCAAGTAGGCAAAAAGGATTGCGCTGCTTGTGAGAAATCTACTTGCGTTAGGTTGGTGGCGGAAATGGCATCTTTGGGTTTTCCGGGCCACGCGGAGCGTGAAAGAGACTGGAGAAGAAAAAGGGAGGCAGTCTGCCGCCGGTACGGGAAGCGTCCACAGACGTACTCCAGTCGAAGAAGGGTGAGTTAGACTGACCGCGTGGGGCGTTGTTACTTGGCGAGAGGAGAGCTGTCAGCCTTTGGTCTCGCTTTTAAACTCTGAAAGATTACTTTGTCTTGTCGCAGCAAGGAATGCAAAACTTTGGCAGATTTTTCTTTTAGTAAATTGCTGTAGCAGACTTGGATCCGCCGGAAGAGTGCCACAAAAAGGTGTCGCATTTATAAGAAGTGAGCCCTCGCTTCTGTATGAATGTCTGCTTGCCTTCAGCCGTGCCTGTCTACGCTTTTATTTTTCTAAATATTAATAGCTTTGCCTTCTCGTAAATTTTCCTTGCTTTATGTATCTTTCGTCCGTGGGGAGCCAGCCACGTGGTTGAACATTAGAGTTTGTTGGGCTACCGTCATCACTAACAGTACGACCTCATGTTTGTTTTAAAGAATGTTAACTGTTCATGATTGCGTGATGTGATATTGTTGCAACTTGGCCACGATACCTAGAAATTGCGTCTCCACAAACCACGTGGACACGTGGGTATACTGCGAAACTTGTACCGTTTCACGAGTTATTGCGATCAGTTAACAGGCAACAGCTGTTGTATGAATGATTGACACCAGTGATTTTAGGTGTAGATTATAACGGTGAATGTATCAATGCTTTTCTTCAATGTTATAGGAGTTAATGTTATCAGGAATTGTGTACATGCCTCACGACCATATCATAGGAAGAAATGATTTTATCCACAATTTTCTCTTGTATTCCGAGGTTACGTTTTTGCACCTAAGCCACTCACGTCGTAGCTTTTCCGTTAGCACATCCAACGCGTTTCCTTACACACAGGTCCAGTGATTAGTTTCCCCTTTTATTTTAAAACAAATGCGCGTAAGGTGTGGATGCAGTCTTTCTTATTTACTTTTCAAATTCTACATCAGAGAACCAGAGAAGGAAATGAAGCAAAGGTTTAGCAGCAGGAAAAAATATGTAGGATGAAAGGATATCAGTTACAATATTCCTAATTATGTAAGAGACAGATAAATGAATAACAGACAAAAGGAAGAGAAATAGGAGAATTGTTTGTTATTTCAAAAATAATCCAATTATTAGCACCTACAGTCCACTGTGAGACAGTGGTCGATGCTTTCTTGAAAAATGTTTGCGGTTGCCTACGGACCGTGACTCAACCGAGGCGTGCACCGCTTCATCCGAAGGAAGTCGACGGCCACGAATGTCTTTCTTCAGAGTTACAAAAGTGTGAAAATAGCATGGGAAGAGACCGGGACTGTATGGAGGACGTATAAGGGCTTCCCATCAACATTTGCAACGTAATCGAAACCACCTTGGCAACGTGGGGGCGGGTGTTTTATTGGCAGGTTGTTTAGACCATGCAGCAGACGTTCCGCTAGGAAGCCCTTACCATACAGTCTCGATCTCTCTTTACATGTTTTTGGAGCCTTCAAGAAACACTTTTTGGCAGTCGATTTGCTGGTACGTAAAGTAAAAATGAACGATAACGTTATAAAAAGTATATTTATGATGTGTATCTGTGCTGAAGTTAATGAAAGATCAGTACACAACACGAAAGGTACATGTTGGTTTAAGCACGATGATTGTTTAGTAAGCACAGCTGCTATTACTTATGCTGATTTAAGTGTAAGATCTGCCAGAATTTACAATTTGTCCTTTGAAATTACATTTGACAAAATAAGGGACAGTCTGAAAATTTATGGCACTGACTACCTTGTTGGGGAGCATACATGTTTAGTGAAATATTTACACTGAAGAGCCAAAGAAATTGGTACACCTGCCTAATATCGTGTAGGACCTCCCACGAGCACGCAGAAGTGCCGCAACATGACGTGGCACGGTATCTACTAAACTCTGAAGTAGTGCTGGAGGGAGGTGACACAATGAATCCCGCAGGGCTGTCCATAAATCTGTGAGAGGGGTTGGACACCTCTTCTGAGCAGCATGTTGCAAGGCATCCCAGATATGCACAATGATGTTTATGTCTGTGGAGTTCGATGGCCAGTAGAAGTGTTTAAACTTAAAAGTGTATTGCTGGAGCCACTCTGTAGCAATTCTGGACGTGTGGGGTGTCGCATTGTCCTGCTGGAATTGCCCAAGTCCGTCGGAAAGCACAGTGCACATGAATGGATTCAGGTGATCAGACAGGATGCTGACGTACATCTCACCTGTCAGAGAAGTATCTAGACGTACCACGGGTCCCATATCACTCCAACTGCACAAGCCCCACTCCGTTACAGAGCCTCCATCAGCTTGAACAGTCCCCTGCTGACATGCAGGATCCATGGATTTATAAGGTTGTTTCCATACCCGTACACGTCCATCCACTCGATACAATTTGAAGCGAGCCTCGTCCGACCAGGCAACATGTTTCCAGTCATCAACAGTCAAATGTCGGTGTTGATGTGCTCAAAAAAATGGTTCAAATGGCTCTGAGCACTATGGGACAACTTCTGAGGTCACCAGTCCCCTAGAACTTAGAAATACATATACCTAACTAACCTAAGGACATCACACACATCCATGCCCGAGGCAGGATTCGAACCTGAGACCGTAGCGGTCGCACGGTGCCAGACTGTAGATGTGCTCAGGCGAGGCGTAAATCTTTGTGTCGCGCAGTCATCAAGGGTATGCGAGTGACCCTTCGGCTCCGAAAGCCCATATTGATGAGTTTCGTGGAATGGTTCGCACGCTGACACTTGTTGATGGCCCAGCATTGAAATATGCAGCAATTTGGGAAAGGGTTGCATTCCTGTGTCGTTAGACGATTCTCTTCAGTCGTCTCTTGGTCCATTTCTTGCAGGATCTTTTTCCGGCCGCAGTGATGTCTGAGATTTTATGTTTTACCGGATTCCTGAAATTCAGCGTACACTCATGAAACGGTCGTATGGGAGAATCCCCACTTCATCGCTGTCTCGGAGATGCTGTGTCCCATCGCTCGTGCGCCGACTGTAATACCATGTTCACACTCACTTAAATCACGATAACGTGCCATTGTAGTAGCAATAACCAATCTAACAACTGTGCCAGACACTTGTTGTTTTCATAGGCGTTGTCGATCGCAGCGCCGTATTGTACCTGTTTACGTAACTCTGTATTTGAATACCCATGCCTATATCAGCTTCTTTAGCGCTTCAGTGTATATAGTAAGCTAAAAGGAATCAGGATAGCTAGAGTGGATTTGCAGAAGCACGTCCCGTCCTATATGTTTGTTTGTGGCCTCAGAGCAAACATAGGAAAATTAACCCCGCCCATATTCAATGTGCAACTCAGTCGAGCATTCGGAGGATTCTTGCGATCGCAAGAGGCTTGTACAACAACCTAGTGAGACGGGCTACGAACGAATGAGTAAGTATGCAACCATTTTGTTGAAGCGAAATGAAGTAATTTCTTCGCAATCCTGTCAAGACAATCAAGTGGTGCGAGCAGAAGAAACGAAAGATGCAAAAAACAAACGAAGTGGGAGTGGAGAGCACATCAGAGTGTAATATGGTCCAACAGTGTCAAAGAAATTCGAATGAACCGACAGAAACAAAACTGAAAGCGAGCAGTATGGAATGAACTGAAGAAACTCAGTAAGGAGTCCATGAAGTGGGCACGGCAAGTTGCCTCGATCAAGAAATAAATAAGTCATCAAGAACTGAGGAAAATAAGGATGGAAGCTGGCCTGCTATGTAGTGGAGACAGCATTATTTAAAAAATGAATTGTGTGATAATATGTTCTGAAATTAGATATTGAGCATATGAGATTATATTAATGGAAGAATGATGAAAGCAACATTTAAGATAACTCAGTATTTTTTATATTTGTGTGTTGCTACTTATTGCTAGGACATTGCATGTAGTTGAATATAACACAGCGTATGGATCTTGTCTTATAGTTTAAACAAGTGTCAAGGAAGGCACTTTTACACAGGAGAGTTGCTAAGAACTTTATGAGAAGGTTTATTGTTGTCATGGCTTCATGAAGCATAGTTAAACTTCGAGTCTTTGTTCTCATTTATCAGTAGTTAAGATTAACTCATCATTTTCATGTTTACTTTCATGACTCTGGATGCACACTCACATTGCACATCGCGTGTTGCGTACTGAGAAGCATTTTATGAAAACTAGTAAGTTGCAGTCTTCCATGCACATCGCAAGTTCTGCAAATTAAATTTGATATTTTGATAGTCATAACATTATTCGTAATAGCAGCAAGCTGCAGAGCAGACGAGCGTTCCGTGCCCACGGGTGGGCTAATAAATGTAATTACCATCGAAGTTCATGTCCACTGTAAGGTACAGTAATTGTCAGAGTGTATTTGTGAAAATGTCATGTCAGGGCAGAGGCTTAATACCACTAAAAGACTTCAGTAAAGTGTTATCTTGTGAATTTTCAAGCAGTTTTATCCCAAACTCAGATGCGTTAATTTTTATATTCATTTGCTCGGTAATTACAACAATGGTTCTGATACAGTGATTGTTTACAGGACTAAAGATAAAGATTAACAATATTCTGGGCAAACATTTTAATCTGAGTCATTTTGTTTTTATGGCATATATAAATTTCGCTGAAAACAGATAGCATTCTGCAGACCAATTGTTTGATGTGTCGGCTAGTCTGAATTTCTCATTATGTAGAGAGTTCCACACATTTCCGTTCAAAATTAAATTTTCGCAGAGTTCTGTTGCCCTGCACCAAGAGCCACACATTTCTATATCCAGGTAAGTGTTATACATTTGTTAAATACCAACTTGACAGTTACGAGCACGAGTTTAAAACAGAAATGAGAAACTTTCCCCTGCCACCTTTTCTGTCAGGATGTGTAATTACATGGTAGTCTGCCTATTTCAGGAATCTGATAAAGATTTGTTCTGCAACCACGTATACATGCTTTGATCTAGCAATTGCTTTCAGGATTTGTAACGCAACAACTGAAGTAATTATATGCTGCTTGCCTCTACAGCAACTTAAATTTGATTTCCGCAGGTATTACTAGTGAACAATGTAGAAAAATTTCCTAGAGAACAGTTAAAGTTTGCTTGAGCAGGAATAGAATTTGTGTATTTTTGCAGTCTTGAACATCGATTTATAACATTATAATACAGGGTGTTCAAGACTGTATACGTCGTAAAGCTCGAGAATTTCAATAAACTGTCATACGACAGTTTAAATAAACATAACTCGATCGGTAAAGCATGGATGTCACTTAACCATGATGATGTTTTCAATATCGCTGCACCTCATTTCGTTAGCAGAAGAACACCAAGTTTCACCATTAAATGTCTTTGGTGCACGTTTTACACCTATAGTTTACTCTGATGTTAGAATGACGCTAAAGAGCCAAGCATATTGGACGGAAGTTATGAAAATACTCGACAATTACAGCGCAGCATTAGTTGCTAAAATTAATATCCAGAAGATGAAGATTCTTATGATAGAAAATATATAAGATTAGCCAACAGCCATAGATTGCAAGAGACAGAGCGACCCATAAAGCACTTGGTATAGACATGTACCCCAATCTTCAAAAAATGTCTACAAGCAATTGCAGAAAGCTGTTCGGAGTTACTAGACGGAACTGAAAGAAAATGCCGACAGAGATCTTCTGTTACTTCAGACGTTATAGTCCAAAATCATATTTTCTATAAAATATGGTATGTGGTACATATAGTACGAATACCGAAACTAATCTCAAATAGGATGAATCCTAGAAATTTGGAAATTTGTGGTAAGGTCGTATGGGACCAAACTGCTGAGTTCATCGGTCCCTAAGCTTACGCACTACTTAGTCCAGCTTAAACTAAATGACGCTAAGGACAACACACACACCCAAGCCTGACGGAGGACTCGAACCTCCGACGGGGGAACCGCGCCGACCGTGACAAGACGCCCTTAGACCGCGCGGCTACCCCGCGCGGCAAACATAGAATGGGCTGGTTTGTTTTGCGGTATAGCAGCTTCGTGGTTAAAATCTCAACTTCACTTTTACCACAGAGTGAAGAAGATTTAGGTGTATTGGGTATTAAAAGTCAACGTGATGCCTTACTGTTGTACAAATCGTGAAAAAGTGCAAAAAAAAGAAAAAGAAAAAACTACCGAATGTGGTAAGAGACGGAATTTTGAAACAAATGCAACCACAAAGCCTGAGTCCACCAGTGAATGTTTTTCGCATTAGTCTTGGACTGGGCTGAACTACATTACAAAGGATACAGCTAGATACTGGATCGGGTAAGGTACAAAACTTCCTTAAAAGCTGCGGATGTGTAAGAAGAGATGCTCCATAAATCAAAAATGAACAGGATGGAAACAAAACACACCGTCCGTAACTGGACAGTAAACTGAGCCAACATAACCAACTAACACTATTTAACTCTTAACGTGCAGTCGACTCGATATCAGACAGTGAATGGAACAGTAGGAACAAATTAAAGGCTTAACGCAATTAAACTGCATGAAACTCTTTAACTATGCTTACTGTGGAGAAAAAGTCAATCTGACACGCAGATATTTACGCGTCAAATACGAGCAGATACGCCTGCGGACAAGCTGTAATGCATAGAACAGCCAAAGGCACATAAAGATCATGGAAGTTTTAAAGGCAGAGAAGAGACACTATCCGTCAATTGTCCGTCAGTTGATAAATGGGGACGGGGGGCAAGAAATTGTGTGAAAACTGTCAGGGATAAATTTATTTGCGACGAGTATCGCATGAGATTTTATTGGTAACTGTATAACACACAATTACAAACATTTTTAATCAAAACTTCAACAAATAAACTTTTTTAAAATTACTGAAGAAAATTCAAGAATAGGTTAACAGAATTTGCAGAAGGCGATCAGGAACCAGAGGGTAGTTCAGTTTATAAACAATCACTATTTGGCAAGATTGCGCAGAAGGCGACTTATTGCACTTAGAGAATGATACACTTTTAAAATTTTTAGTCAAAGTACATGCATAACAACAAAACAATTTAACAAACACACAAGCAGATTATGAGGAAACGCAAGGACTGATTAGCTAAAGGCTCATAATGAAATGGAAGGCACTGTTATCCGATTACAAGTGTGCGAGGAACTCTATTTTCTTTAAAAATGTACGTACAAGGCAGATTCCAAAAGCCAACTTACAGCGATAAGAAATTACGTTATGAACCTAAGGAATAAAACAGAAAGATCAAAACTGGCGAGATGCAATGTTTCAGCGAATTGATTGTTAAATGCCTTACATAAACAGGGTAGATAGTAAAATTAATTTTGTTTCAACTGCGAGGACATTCAAAATCCAGTTACCACAGATTTATTTCACTTTCTGGTGATAATTCAAATTTTACAGTGAACTGACCTTGTCCGTTCTAGCAACATCAGGTTACTGCGGTTGACCAGGAAAACTTTCAAAACAACTGTAATTACAGGCCAGACAGCAGTTACCAGTACTGCAACATATACAAGACACGATTAAACCCAAGCTTAAAGTATACACAGTTAAGCTCTATAGAATTAATATGGCAAATCCGGGGAAGCACTTATATCCAGTTAGTACACATGAGACGGGTTGTCACAGATAAAGTGGGTCCTACGCAGGTGATAAATGACATGACTATCCCAATCGTAAAATACAAGAATTGCAATATATTTACAATCAAAACCAATGCTTATCTTTTATTATACAAGTACAGCTCCTTCTTTGTTGTGATAATGGGCGAGAGCTTAGGTATTGGTGTATACTTTGATAGACCCAGCATTGTGATGAACTAGTTTGTCGTTGGCAATACAACCCAAAGCCCCGTTCAACAGAAACTCTCTCCTGTGGCACTGGTCGTTGAATAGAGACTCTTTCCCGTAGCGCTGTTCGAAGATAACGTTCACCAACATATGCAGTGACTTGCAGATTAACTTGAAGAGTCTAACTGCTTGCCTCTAACTCTGTTGTCACCAGACACAGTACTCTTCTTGCTGCTTGCTGTGGACTCGACGTTGACTGGAAGATAGCCTGGTGGAGAACTGACCTAATGTCTGTATGTCGATCTATTTCAAGACAGGACGCCGATGGAAACGTGGAGAAATTCTGTGGGCGTGTCTTGCTTCTTCCGTCTCAGTGTTGTAGTCCGCGATGCTCAGATAGCACAGAGACTCTCTGTGATGTCGATAGTAGACCCATCGACAGGCCTAGGGATTACACAACACTATCAGGATAGTCGAACTGTAGTATTATGTTCGGCTTTAGCAAGTTATCCATTCGATGTTGAAGGTGCATCAACTATTGTTCCGGTGAAGGCAATTACAAATGTCCGACATGCCGAACAATACAAATCAGCCTCGTTAAGGCTACAAACTGCTCAACATGCAATTTTTTCTCGGTGACAACCAGTCCACTTTCGTTGACCAACATGCATAAGTCGACACTGCCTTCCTTTCTGAGGTACAATTCTATATAACCGGTGCCGCTTGAAAATCATCACCAATGTAGATCCAAGTCGTCCGCGTGGCCACACACATGCAATCAGCTAATGAAATATTTGTCTCAATGGGTGGTTCACAGCAAATGGATTGTCACTGAATTTTGACAAGACCCAGTAAATACAATTTACTACCTCACAAAAAATACCTGACCCTAAAAGTATAATGTATTCAAACAATGAAGTTAAAGCTGTAGACAGTGTCAAATTTTTAGGGCTGCAAATTGACCCCAAATTAAATTTGAAAACTCACACTCCAGACTTAATGAAACGCCTTAGTTCAGCTGCATTTGCAGTACGCAAAATAGCAGAAATAGGTGATTTAAAAATGAAGAATTCAGTTTATTTGGCCTACTTCCACTCACTAATTAGTTATGTAATCATCTCTTGGGGAAACTCCTCTCACAAAGAGAACATTCTCAAAATTCGGGAACGAGTCATTAGAAATAAAGCTGGTGTCAGTCCTAGATCATCATGCAGAGACCTCTTTAAGAAAATTCGTATTCTAACTACTACTTCTCAGTACATACACTCATTGATGTCCTTCATCATTTCCAATATATCTCTTTTAATACAAAACAGTGCAAAACATGATTACAATACCAGAACCAAAAACAATCTATGTAAGGACTATAAAAGCTTAACATTAGTGCAAAAAGGAGTCAAATACATGGGTAGTCATATATTCAATAACTCACCAGAGCATATCAAAGGCCTTGTAAGAGATAAAGATCAGTTTCAGAGTGAATTAAATAACTTACTGTTGGCCAACTCCTACTCCATCGATGAATATCTTCACAAGGATTATAGCTCATAACTTTATTTGCATGAGAATTGTGCAATATCCATGTATCTGAGTAAAAAACTAACTAAAGAGAAAAAAAGAACTTTGACTGTCCATTATTATTATCCGGGCTGTTATGCCGTGCTCGCTACTGAGCCAGTGTGTGTGTTGGACCTTCCATCAAGCTACGGACCCTCTTGAAGATGTCTCCCGCAGTCGGAGACGAAACGCTGGGAATCACCGCAGAATTCATCAACCGACCACGGCATAACAGCCCGGATAATTATAATGGACATGATATTTCCGGCCGTGAAAGTTTACATTTTAGTATCAGAACTTTGACTCTTTCCACATCACAGAGACTCCTCTCCAAGGGATCCATGGAAAACGATAAATGTAAAACACACAATCACCGGTTAAGCCTACACCCGGTGTTGCGACCAGCCTGCAGCCACGAGGAAAAGGAACTCAGTTATAGGACACAAACATGGAGAAAAGATTTACTTTCAAGGCAGAAGAAGCCGGCGCCGAAGAAGGCAAAATTAGTAATCGTAAAGAAGGCTCTAGGGGAGGATGGTGATACTTTTTCTTTTTAAAGGTGGCCTAGCATTAAAGAGGGCGACTGGAAAACGAAAGGTCGCGTTATCGAATCCCAGTCGGACAATACTTTTTTTTCGGTCTGCGTGTAACCTAGGCCTCACCTCTCAACGATTCGAAGCCTCGCAAGAAAGGACACGTAGTTCGGATTCCACATCAGACTCTGTTGTAGATCCCCTTTCCTCGGTAGAATAACATGGATAGGTTGTACCTGGGCATAGAGACACGAAACTGTTATTAAGTTCCTGGATGGAGCCGCATAGGTCAACAAATAGTAGAGGAAGAAAAATTGCAGTCTGTCCAATACACAACTGAGAGTGATTGGTGCAAGTGAATAAGTTCGAAAATAAAAAAAAATCGTAGCGGGCACCATCAGTTTAGGACACTGAACACATATGACCTAAAAGAAATAAAAACTAAAGAACTGAATGTGACACAAAGGGAACTAGATGAAGTGGGAACAGAAGAAACAGAGTTACAAAAGGATGACTTTAAAGAACCATGCCCTCATAGGTTTCCAAAAATAATAAGAAATAGGGTAAAATCATCATGAACAGAACAGCGAAGAAAGTTGCCCAGTAAAAGATGACAAAATACTCGACAGAGACCAGAAGAAAGGCAGTGGATCAGATTAACGAAGTACTCAGAGAGGAAGAAGGAGAAGAGGAAGAAGGAAAAAGCACCATGTATTGCTCACTTGTTTGATGGAAGTCGCAACGCTTGAAAACTGTAACGAAATGCAAGAACACCTGCAGAGAATCGACCCTTGATGCAGGAATTGACAGCTGACTCTCAACTTAAAAAATATTACGTATTGCTCGTAAACAGGCACAAAGTCCCGTTAATATAGATTACACCATTGCAGGACCATCAATAGAAGCAGTCACTATCACAAAACATCTAGAAATATGGGTACAGAACTATTTAAAGTAGAAAGATCACGTACAACAAATGGCATATAAAGCAGATGCCAGACAGAGATTCATTCAGTAGGAGAATCCTAAGGATGCTAGCCCACCCACAAAAGAGGTAGTTTACAAAATTCTCGTTCGAGCAATGTTATAATAATCCAGGCTCGTCAATCTAGTATCCGTACCAGATGGGATTGATAGAGAAAATAGAGGAGTTCTAAGGAATAGAAACGCGTCTCTTTATAGTTCATCTAGTAAGCGCGAACTCTTCACGGAGTTGTTCAGATACCTACAGTGGCAGATGCTGCAAGATAGGCATTCCGCGTCACGGTGCAGTTTACCGTTAAAATTCAAAGAGCTAGCGGTCTTAGAAGATTCAGTCAACGTGATGCTTCTTCCTACACAAATCTAGTGGAAAGATCATGGACGTAAAATTATAGCTCTCACGGAGGACTATCAAAAATCGTTTTCACAGCATCCATTCGCGTTTGGAACGGGAAAGGAGGAAGTGATAGCGGCACAGAAAGTAACTCTCAGGCTCCTCACTCCGAGGAAACAAGAAGATCAGAACCACAGGCAGATATGAAGCCAGTCAAGATGAAATGACGCCAGTGGGCTAACGAAATTCACTGCTTGCTTACCAGTGTAAGCCAAACACCAACATTCGCTATGGTTTCAGAGCTGTCAGGAATGAGGTCCGTCAGCAGCTCGTCACTGTTCCAATTGCTTTTGGCTGAAATTTTTGGCGAATCAAATTCTGGAAATACATAAAATGCACTTAAAGCATCAAGGAAGTCATTAGCCACAAGACTTGTAAAATTGCTTCTCTGATACCCGAGCAGACATCACTGACTACAGCAAGCAGATGGATCAGTAGCACGACCATTACCTAGAACTACACGCTACTAAGAAAGAAGCGACCAGAAATGCCTATGGTCCCATCCAAACAATACCTTTTGCTCAAGAACTGTACTTAGCACCTACTGTCGACGAGCTCAGGAGAGGCACCTGCTTGAAGATGTATTCCTTGCTTGTATTATAAAAATTGTAAATTAGGCTGTTTTTTAACTCCTAGAAGCCCTTATTTGTCTTCTTTTCGAAGGAGCTTGCATTCCAAAAGAACAGGCACGATGCCAAACTGTCACTATTTACAAGCGAGAGGTGGATTGTAGCTATTGCAACAGCTGCCAAGACGTGTTTCTCCTTCTGATTGTCAGAAAGTCTTTTAAATACTTTCGCACAATTGTACACTTAAGCCTCCAGTATCCATTCACGGTCTCAGTGCTGGTTTATGTATTCTGAAAGAATCGCATGAAAAACGGTAACCTCTTTTATCGCTTTCATCGACGGATGTTTTGTGGGGACGTAGGACCCTGTCGTTTATAGAATTTACTGAAGGTACACAGCTAGATCTTCACTTACGTAAATGGGAACAAGAGAAGTATGACGCAAACTAGCTTTATGCTTGTCAGTCGGAACGCCTTCCCGATATCATAGTTGAAAAAGCGGGTAACTCTACCAAATGGAATTGTAGCAGAAGAGCACAAGTTATATAACAAACGAAGAACAAAACAGGGCAGCGTGTTTTGATGCATGCATGTGCAGCACTTCTCATTCAATTTAAAATTGAGAAGTATTTTGTTCTGAAATACAAATCTAATGGTTCAGTACTAGTTTCACTAACATGCAGAGATCCATGTACGTAATTTCGACTACGCAAACAGAAATACAATAATGGAATACTGAAAAACCTTAGACTCTTTGATCCAGTGAAGCCACAAAAAAAGAATGTCAAGGACTTATTTACGTACGTGATGAAAGTAGTTCGTGGTTACAAAATGTGCTCGAAAATAGTCACCAGGAAACGGCCGTTATTTAGAAAACAGTCGACGCAGGACGGTAAGAAAAAGCACAGAAGATGAAGAAGAAGAGAAAGAAAAGGTCATTCAATAACGGTATGAGAGAAACTGTCCATCATAATCTTTGCACCACAAGACAAAACAGAGGTATTTTATTTGAATAGTTATATTTTGTTACCAATTTACTTTCTGTAATTTTATTTATGTGCCTTTATGAGGCTTTCTTGATAGCAGGTATTATTAAGAACGATATTATTGTTATGTTTTAACGTGATCTGAGGATTAAAGTAATAGTTGATGAAAGAAATATTTTCTCATTTTAAAGTACTGACACAGATTTTTCGGAAAAGACCCTATAAATGTTTCACAGAGATATTACTTGTCACATTACAAACACAGATTAAAATATCTATTATTATGGAAAGTTTTACTGAACAGTAGTACACGTCCTCTTAAAATATACTTGTATATTATTAAAATATACCTGTGTATTAGAATCAGGTTATTATTGAAATATATTAAAAGTATTTAAGGTTGAGTATCAAGTACACTGTTCTTGTTCTAGTGATTAGTAGAACAGAAACATTGTACTTGTTATTCAACCTTAAATATGGAATTGTTCTACGAAGAAGTAACGGAAGAATCCATTAAAAAAGTATTGCCGGCCGGTGTGGCCGTGCGGTTCTAAGCGCTTCAGTTTGGAACCGCGTGACCGCTACGGTCGCAGGTTCGAATCCTGTCACGGGCACGGATGTGTGTGGTGTCCTTAGGTTAGTTAGGTTTAAGTAGTTCTAAGTTCTAGGGGACTGATTGAAGTGTCGGCAGAAGTGCCAACACCGTGTTGTTTTAGGAAGCCGAAATGCACGCTATAAGCTCACGCAGGATGGCGTGAGGTCTGAAACAGGATACGTAATGAATGCTACAAAGAAAAGTACGTAGCTTCTGGAATACTTAACTTTAATCCATCATTTGTATACATCGTTCTTGATGAGACATGCTTCATACGATAACTATCAATTGCTATGGCGCCTTGCTAGGTCGTAGCCATTGACTTAGCTGAAGGCTATTCTAACTATCTTCTCTGCAAATAATCGAGGCTTCGTCAGCGTTGCATCGCTAGCTAGTCGTCCGTATAACTGGGGCGAGTGCTAGTAAGTCTCTCTAGACCTGCCGTGTGGTGGCGCTCGGTCTGCAATCAATGATAGTGGCGACACGCGGGTCCGTCGTATACTAGCGGACCGCGGCCGATTTAAAAGCTACCACCTAGCAAGTGTGGTGTCTGGCGGTGAGACCACACTGATGACCTCAGAAGTTAAGTCCCATAGTGCTCAGAGCCATTTGAACCAAAAAAAGTATTATTAAAAGTAGGTTTAAACTATACTACTGTAACCATTTAGTCGTATGAACCTTTCTTGTGGAAAATGTCGCACTTAGTTAAACCTAGAAATTTAATATTTCCATTACGTCGCTGTTTCAGCGTTATATGAGGAGTGATTAACGCTGGGGCTGAAACATGTTCGGAGAGACACTTCTGCGGAAAGAAATTTCTGCGGAGTCAGGGACTCGTGCAGGGATACGCGATGTTTCGCATGTAGCCTACAGATCACTGTACCTTACCCCGAGGTCTAGAATAAGTTTAAATGTGAGTCTTTGGTTGTGGGTTATCGAGCCCAAAAAATGTGAATGCATAAAACTTGCAGAAGTCCCTTGGGCTCCGGACATACTGAGAGGTACCCACATGCCTTGCTCATACTGTGGCATCAAGCAGTCAGGCCTGCAAGATGAGTGGTCTGCCAAGCGAGTGGATTCATTCTTATTTATCGAGTAACATGAGCTCTAGTACTCGCAATTGACTTATAAATTATTCTCCTGTTTGAATATTATGCAACGGAAACGAATAACGCACATCTGACTATTAGTAATTTACACAAGTCTGACTGTTCACTACGCACTGGCAATACCGCATTTTCTTTCTTACCCAACGGATTTGATCAACACATAGCCATCGCACTGAATATGAATGGCGCACACATTATAAATTCTGGATATCTATTCGAAGTAAAAGGCCACCAATCGTTTTCCTTTCACTATCTTTTTTATTCCGATAAATTCTATAACCTAAACACACAAATTCTATAACCTACAACAATAACACATGAGAAATTCCGCCCAGAGGGGATGGCTTTACATTGGTGATTCTCTATCTTATGGTCTCGTAATTATTTAACGCTACAGTGCACTTTCTGGATAGGATGGTGGATCTTTTGCTATATCTCACAGTTCGACTCTCACAACCATCATCACGAAACATTCCTCCAGACCGAGCGGTCCAAAAAAGAACATGCGTAACCCACTGCCTCTGAACCTATCTTGCTACTCTCCCATGCAAACCACACATACTTAAATTACATGAAATACACCACACTGGCAACATGGAATACAACACAAGAAATAGTCACAACGTTATAATCACATCACTTTCAGCTTTCCCACTTCAATTAGTATTCATCCCAGTTTCACACGACACTGCCCCACTTCGTAAGTTTTCTTTCCTACTATGAACTCTGCAGGATATGTGCACGTATTCCTGTGCAATGCAAGCCAAGTGGCGTTGCTGGATAGACGGCTGACTCGCTTCACTCTCAGAGTATTACAGTTTGAATCATGCGTCACACGGAAACATAACACGCAAAGTAATATTAAGAACATATTCGTCACACACGCGAGTCCTCAACTGATACCATGGACGAGTATTTCTCTTTATCCTTTGTCTCATACACAGATTGAGACTCACACAGTACTCACCACGTGGAAGTACTCGTCACTAATTTCAAGTCCTGCACACGCCGTTTCTTAAATATTTCCAACTTATAGTACACACGCCAGTAATTCAGCTTAACTTAAGCACTCGGAAGTATTTCAACTTATTGCTACCCGTGGTTTCATTGTGACCGTTGGTCACTTCCGACGATTACTACGATCCCCTTAATATTACCTGCCTGACATTTAATTCTCCCCACAAAAGTTCCTGAAATAGAGAAATTATTATTCCAAACTGCTCTTAAGTATTTCACATGCATACCATTCTCTCCACTCTTTTGTCTTTACAGAGCACACCTAAGACAGGTCTTACCAAGACAAGATCCAGCGCCAGAATGCCGAAACATGGCCGTTCTTCAGGTCATCTCGCACCTCCGTCGAGGTGGGGGAAGACCACGCTACCCATTGGTCAGCCACATTTCAGGCGCTCAAAACTCAGGTAAATTTCATCTCTTTGGTTCCAACAAAGGTGACCAAAGGACCGTCTCAAAGATGATCATATATTGCACCTTCACTATCTCTGGTTAGCAGACGACCATACATTCATTCATTTCACAGATCTCTCCAAATTGGATATAGGGATTTATTTTGTGGGAGTGCACGTGTGATCAATTAATTAAATAAATTGTCCTTCTTTCCTACACTGGTATCCGACTTCGGTGTATTAAGTGAAATTGAGTTATTATTACAAAAAATATGTTGTTCTGACAAGAATAACGAAGAATGTTGTACCTATTTTCAATGCCGGGCGGCACTGTACCCTTTCAATATGTCAACACATTCCGTCTCTACGTAGATGTCACACCGCACAACTGTCACAAACTCCTCACGCCTACATTCTATGTCAGAAGTCTTTCCATAATCCAAACTACTTTATGAGGGCCATTCCCCACGTAGAGCGGGATGTTCACGTATCAGCCACATACCTGGCGAGCCGGTAATGGGTCGGAGGGAATCCCAGTTGGGAACAATCGGCGGATCCTTTTGGTTCTGTCCTTCGTCTTAAAACAAAGGGAAACCTGTGAAAGCCGAGGTCAGAACCGGAGAATGGCACTAGTTTTAATTCAATGCTGGGACAAAGTGTTCGTCACTGAAAGCTGAAAGGCTAGTGTATGTGGAGTGTATTTGTTTACGTGTCTAGAGAGTGCAGTCGATGACTTGCTCGACATGTGTAATGCATTTGTTCTCGAAGTACTGTAAGAGAAACTTTGTAAACTCAGACGTTGGAGTTTCTTGTAACAGCTATGCGGTATCCAGTATTCATATCTTACCCCAACGTTAATGTGAGATCTAACATATCCATTGATACTGTCATAATTACGCACACTGTTATGATATCTTTGAACTACTTCTCCACAAATGGCATCAATTTCTGGTAGTGTCTACCCAATACTTGGTTCTCACAGTTTTCCACAAGACCTTCTGCTGTACCAGCCGTGTGTGCCGTGTGAGATCGTGAAAAATGCTCGTACACTGTAGAACTGCGTTACTGACATTGAAGGCGATGCTATGAGAAGCTGTACGATGATAAGCCCTTTGCCAGCACGTGATCCTACCCTATCCTTCTAAAAAACGTAGAGGAGTCTGCCGACCCTTTCGGCTTCATCTGGCCAACTAATCTGCATGTAGATATTTTTCGAGGCAACAGATTGAAACAAATGTGTTTTTCTATGAGCGGAATGAAACTGGCCATGAAATGAAAGGTAAAATGAAAGGAAAAGAACACTCTTGATATCCGATGTTACGACGAGTTCAGAAAATACCGTAAAAATTGCATTTGTTTGAACGTATTCGCTTGGCATTAATGACTTAGCTCGAATTGTAGGGGAGGTGAATGGTCGACTTCTGTTTATTGTAAGATTACTCCGAAAGTGTTCGCTGCCGGTAGCTGAGAGGTCAGCGCGACAGAGCGTCAATCTTAAGGGCCCGGGTTCGAATCCCTGCTGTGTCGGAGATTTTCTCCGCTCAGGGACTGGGTGTTGTGTTGCCCCTAATCGTCGTCATTTCATCCACGTCGACGGGCAACTCGCCGAAGTGGATTCGAATCGAAAGACTTGCACGCGGCGAACGGTCTACCCGACGGGAGGCACTAGTCACACGACGACTCGGAAAGTGTAGCTCATCTGTAACGGAGACCCCGTACAGAACGCTTCAGCGTCGCATTCTTGAGTGTTTTCTTGGGCAGCCTGGTGACTTGCGGAGTATGTAAACAGATGCAGTGAAAATCAGACTATGTTACTCATGACTGCGTTGCTTGTAGAGCATTAGTACGTATACCTGCCAACCAGTAGATTTCCTTAGCCATTAAACTTCGAAATTTTGGTCGTTTCTTGAGAATCTACCGGACAATTGGTATGATACTGATTATTTATGTATTCAAGTAAGTGCTTTCCTAAAAGCCTAGAAACGTTAGGAACTACCCTTTTTCTGCTCATCGTTTTCTCAGCAATCAGCTACCACTTTTCTAACATTCAGAATGGATGAATGATTTCGTGGCAATTTCTAGAGAGGAATATGTACATTTTGCCACTGAAGGCTAAAGTGGCAGTGCTTGACCAAAATTTTATCTGTAGTGACGTCTTCTGCTGGTTGCTTATTATGACTGACACCACAGCCGGTGTAGGATGTAGCTAGCTTTGTATCAGTTATTGTTTTGTGAAAATCTTTTTATATGACAGCTGTTCACTTACGATTTTAGCATCCCAAAGCTTCGTTTTTCACCCTCGGTACACTGGCGGAACTGTTGTGTAGCATTACACTTCGTACTACTTATTTTGTCACTGTTTTTTGACGTAATTCATCGCACAATTTTTTCTACATGCATGTAAAAACAAGAAACAGAAACCATAAAATGTACCACAATAAACTAATACATGATTCTTCACTCATTAATACAATTTCGCCATTGATAAAAAATAAATTGGACGAGAAACATCAAACTGCAATCTTCAACTCATAGCAGCCCAGCAGTTCAATATGTTAAAAATGGTGTAATGGCAGACAAATTAGCAATACTATTCAAAACACACATGTAAAAATCAGCTTCAGCACTAACAACAGTCAAAGTATGAAACTTATTCACAATAGATAACCGCCAGCTACAGATTTTGATGCAGCTGACATTCACAAAATCACCTGCAGCCAATGCAACAAATATTGAATAGGCCAATAGGCCAAACAGGCAGAAAATGCAGAGTTCGATTTAAAGAATGTGTGGACTGCTACAGACTGGATACATGTAACAAATCAGCAGTAGCAACATTGTTAAAGATGTCACTACTCTTTGAAAATTGATGACATCCTTGAAATTTTTCTACTAATCTGAAAAAGTGAAAGAATGGATATCATAGAAGAAATGGAAATCTATGGAGATAACGTTCTTAATTAGGTATCTGAATTCAAAAACTCAAAACTCTTCAGTAATCTTAACCCACCTAATTCAAAAGATTTAAGAAGTGCCAATGAAACAAACGACTATCAGACTGTCGGTATCGTGAATGCCTCTGAAAAATGTGATAATCGATACTCACCAACACGCTATAAGGCCTCCATTTTGTATTAATTGTACAGTAGTTACATGTACGTAGAAAGATTTGTGCAGTGAATTACGTCAAAAAACACTGACAAAGTAAATAGTACGAAGTGTAATGTTAAGTAATAGCTCCGGCAGTGCATCAAGAAAGAAAAGCGAAACCTTGGGTCTCCCAGAACGTAAGTGATAACCTGCTGTACAGAAAAGTGCATCACTCCATTTTCGGAACATAATAACAGATGCAGAACTCTCTGCATCGTACACAGACTGTTGTGTCAGCCATAATACACAACGAGGCATAGCTTCAAACAGGAGAGGATGTCACTGACTTAAATTTCTGGCCCCTCCCTCTCCCTCCAAATACCCAAGCAACTACTTCAGCAGCGAACAGTAAACGATAAAATTCTATGTTAATTTAGTTTCAAACTATTTTTAAATGAAATTCTTTTGTGTGCACTAATGCCTGAAAATGGACAGAACGTGCTCGAAATTCGTTTTGTTACATTAAATTAAACATAAAAGAAATAAGAGTGACTGGTAGCACAAAATACAAATAGATATCAGACAAGCTATTTGTTGACTATCAACTTAATTCTGCACAGTTCATTTCTTCGTTCTACTATGTGCAATATTTTTGGCAAATTATTTTGTGTTTTCTAATATGCGTCTATCTCTACGAAGGGTCTCCAGTTGTTGCAGCTGATCGCGAATTGGAAACCATAGAGGAAGTCCTAAGAAGTTTTGTGCAGATGTGTTGGCAGTGTCTCTCGTATGCCTGTCAATCGCATCACCTCGCCATTTGCAGTCCTGAGTGCACGGTGAGCACATAGAGATATCTAGAAAGTAGTGTTTCCAGCCAAGTATGGGTTCATGCCGAGAGATATTGCCTGATTTCATGCAACCCCACACAACATAGTTGTCATGCATTTCCTTTCTCATGACAATCGTTGGACGCACGCTGCAGGGGCAATCCTGCAGCGTTTTCGAAGGGGAAGTGTTTGATCACCCACCATACAGCCCGGACATGACTCCCTGTGATTTTAATCTACACTGGCATCAAGACAAAATTTTGGCACAGGCAATGAGCTGCAGACCAGCGTAGGGAATTTTCGGGAAGCACAGATGGCTGTCTTCTGTGACGAGGGTATTGGAAAGTTGGTACAACGCTACGACAAATGCCCAAGTCAGAGAGGCAACTATGTGGAGAAGTAGCTGAAAGTTGTAGCTAATTGTCGTAACAAAACATTTCTGACTTTCACTGTGGTTTCAATTTAACGACCGTTCGGATCTTACAACCTGGACGGTCCTCGCACATACATACTGTCCAAGCCACTATGCAGTCTCTTATCTTACCTTCGTGGCCCTTACGCGAATATGTATATTGGAGGCAGCAGGAGCGTTCTGCAGTCTGCTTCAAATGCCAGTTCCATAAAATTTCTCAGTAGCGTTCCTCGAAAAATTCCCATTTGATTTCTCAAAGGATCTCCGCAATACTTGCTTGTTCGTAGAACCTACCTATAAAAGCTCTAGCCACCCGCCTCTGAAATGCTTCGATGTCTTCCTTTAATTTTAACTAGTGGGGATCCCACTTGAGTAGTACTCAAAAACTGGCCGCATTAGTGTTCTATATTCAGTCTCCTATATGGTTGATCTATTCCTATTACTTGAGAAGTGTTTCAGCCACTCACATATTTGGGAATCTATTCCATATACTAGCACCTTCATTAACAGTCTGCGGTGGAGCATCGAGTCAAACGATTTTGGAAATCTAGAAACATAGAATATGTCTGTTGCCCTTCGTCCGTAGTTCGCAGGATATCATGTGAGAAAAGGGCAAGTTTAGTTCATTCGAGCGATGTTTCCACTCTTGATATTCGTTACCATTGTCTGCTTCCGTCCTTGAAAATCATTAATTCGTAGGTGTCTTAAAAGTTGTCAGAGGAACCAGTCTTCTCTTTGTTAGGATTTCTCCACGGCCTTCCTTCCTAGCCTTCCGCGAAGCCCACGCTTGCAAACAGTAATTGCAGTGTTCTTTTCTTGCTTCATACAGACGATGTGTTTCTGTACAGAGAGGAAGCAACGTAGTCAAAACAAAGTATAAAATCCCAAAACCAGTACTGATTTATTTTTCTGTGAAACTAATTATTCTACCTAGTGTGACGTCTCGTTTTGTCTCGGCTCGATGGTGGTGGTTGTCCCAGTCGATATGACGTAGAACGGCGTCCGTCGATCACGACAACGCATATCTGTAACTATTATAAAAACAAACTCCTCGCGCGGTTTGGTTATTTTTCAGGTACTGTCTCTCAAAACTTATATCAACGTCTGGATGGAGCAGCAGACCGGAGTGTGTGCGCCTCCCTTGCTTGTAATTAAGGCAGTGGTGTTCGATGTCTATCGATCTTCTCCACTTATAAATATAGCGATTGCACCACCCGATAACGCGATGACTCCCTTGGTCTGAAATGATAACCAAAAGTCCTTTGGTTGTTCGCGACAGACTTTTCAGTTTACACGAACTTGCTGACTGTAGTTCTTATGCCCTGTTTGAGAGTTGGCATTCAAACGTTGAAAATATAATCTCTTGAATCATCAAGCCATCACCCAAGTCGATGTCACATCATGATTTTTGCGAGGATATTGAGTTGTTAATTATTATTCCGTCGTCAAGGTGTCGCTATGTCGCGTATTCAACAACCACACGTCGTAATTCCAGAGATAACATACCCTAGACCAATGTTCAGAATGCGTTGTATTTCGGTGTAAACTTTTTGCTGCTTACAGTTAAATTGTCACTAAATTGCTTTTCGCTTTTATATTATCCGAATAATCAGTTAATTCCACAAATACACTTTAAATATCCATTAACTGATGTATGTGCACGATGAATTAAGTTGAATTAAAGTTTATTGTTCTTCGTAATTATTTGTCCCTACACTGAGCCCTCACACCGACTTTTCATTTAGGGAATTGCGTCTGTTAGCATCAGAAATTCTGACTTTGACGATAGGTTTTGACAACACGGCGCAACTGTAAGTTCTTCGTGACTGTGCTTATCTGTTGCCTACTCAAGTCTAATAATTGAGTTTATGTCGGCGATCAGTCTCTTTCTGTGTCTTTTGATGTTCGTGACTATTAAATATCACGAAGGCTAAGTCCAATCACAAATCAGCAATCACACGAGTTATATTTCTATCACATATATGAACTACCCCGTTATCTGTCTAAACGGTAAAGATGATTTTACTTCAGTCCGACTGCTGACTAATACTTACAACCGTCAAACTTTTAAACTTCAGATCGGTTTTAAAATAATCTAGTAGCGCTTAATATGCATACTACTATTGCAAGAGTACAAGAGAGAAGTGAAGTTAACATCTCCTTTGCCGAGTTACATTGTAGTCACAGTAAACTTACAGCTCGTTGCGGCTACAACTCTATTCTAGGATAAATGTTATGGTTGGTCAATTTGTGCTCTGAGCTGTAACCTTCGTAAATAATTATTTTTTGAATTCTTTCTTTAAGGTTTCTGTTTCGTATCATATGGTATTCTTTCATTCAGTCATTTCTTTACGATAAGCATTAGTATTTACATAACATTCTTGTTAATCAAACTGTCAATAGTGTAAATTTTGTTGTCAATAGCTGTCAACTGTCAGGACGACTGATTTTTCTATTTCTTTTTGCAACAAAAGGGTGTTCATTATGGGTTCTATAATTGGTGTGTTACACTAGTCAGACCTCCGAAAGACTTGAATTCATACACATCATCCGCGACTGCAGAAACATTTTCAGTGTTGCTGATATCTTCGGAGATGAAAATCAATAGACACGCTCGAATCTTCTTAGTGCACCACTCTACCCTACGTGCTAAAAAAAATTGAATAAATCTTTGATTTTTTGAGATTAAGTGCATCCTTCAGGCAACTAAGTACGACCTTAGGCATTCCATAGAATATGATGCTGCCATTCATTAAGTGCTGTGATACTAAGTCACAAAATAAAGCTTGTAATTAGGCATGATTTTCATATTTTTATTTCAATAACTTTTGGAATACAGATAAATCCGGAATCAAAAACTCGTTTTCAGGAACATGCAGTAAAACACTCAAACATTGTATTAAGAGTCTGACAGATTAAAACTGTGTGCCAGACCGAGACTCGAACTCGGAACAAAATAATTGGCCCAGAAATTATCCGAGATGTCACATGCGTAAATGAAGAAGGCCTTTGTCGATCGTTCAGCACATTCTCGCTCTTTAACAACATCATGATGGTTGAAATGATGAGCTGTAAGATATTCTGCAGTCACGTTAATTTGAGGGTCGTTGTGACCGACTCAACACTTACAACGCGAGAGGTCTCTTAGGTACTTGGGAAGCGACCAAAGTCAGACGGTTTGTTCACGATCAATACTGCATGCCAACGTCATGAGTGTCTATTTCAAGAGCGCTGTTAGATGAGAAGAGTAGGCGGACAGCTTGTATCAGAGGCGGTGGAAGACAATTAGGAATACCGACTGTGGTGCATAGTAACGAGGCGGGACAACGAATTCCCCGCATTTAAACCCCGGAATAGATCGTTAAGATTTTACGACTGCGTTAGCGTTTTACACACAATTTCTAAAACGTCGCGTAACAGCTCAAGAAACGGCAAGGGAATTAAATAGTTTATAGTTTTACTGAGCGCTAGTGTAGCGAGCCGTCATGGGAAGGAGTTACTGCTCCATTCGGACGAGAGCTAATTCTTTTAACGACTCCGAGCACTGCGGAGCAGGCGATAAAATCATTTACGTTTAACAGGATGGCGACGACGACAACGCTTTTGTATAATTAAAGCGATACCGTTTTATGGTTTTCATGTGATTACCTACGGCAAGATCGAATCATGTAACAAAATTAAAACCTATAGCTCTATCAAAATTAAATGGAAATTAGGCCAGTATTGGCAGAACGCCCGGAGGTAACTTATGCGGGGGCCAAGTAGGCGTCAGCGCTTTTTCGCTTTGGTGTTATCGTGCGACGGGATTTATGGTTTCATTATCCCGAACTGAGGGCCCGAATTTCCGATAATGGCGACCGCTTAAGCGGATCGGAAGAGGAGCAGCCTATCGCATTTTCCTCTAAAGACTTTACTCGGGAGAAGATGCGTTTAAGAAAAACTCCCGATCGTGATGTTCTGTGACTGACACTGCAGCCAGAAAGCGAGTCAGAACAACCAATTAAGAAAGTTTAATTATCTACTAAACCTCACAGAGAAACTGTGGGAGCTGTGATAAGCTTAATCTCGGGGATGAAATTTGAAAATTTATTTCATTTTTGTCACTTCTTTTCTGAGTAGATTGGATTTTTTAAATACTCGATAAAGATCAGCAAGTAACTAAAATGCAAAACGCGCCTATATTACATGAAGAAACATCAAGTATACTGTGAAACGCTGCTTTTGCTTTCCTGACCTGTTCACGTAACACATGATTAACAGTGCAATCTGTATTCAATTTTCGTCCCAGGATGTTCGCGAATGCAACTGACGCTGTTATTTTATAGAAAGTCGTTAAGGGTGTTCCTCTTTGTTTCCATATCATCAAAATTTGCAGTTACTGCAATACTTAATAATTATAAAATTCAGGAGCTGGAGGATGACAAAGGAACTAAGGAAGATTACATATCACAGGTTGCTTACCATTATTTAAGTGTGGAACGTTAAAAGAAAGAGAAAAATGGAGAGGCTCTATTATTACACCGTTATTAGAATTTAGGACTGTATTCTTCTGCTCTTCTAAAGTCTTCCACTCAACGGTTTGTTTCTGTTGATAGGTACTACTGAAGACAGATGTTACCTACAATAATTAAGGAACTTTTTCTAAGATGAATCGACAAATGTTCTTACGAAAAAGAAATACAAATAAAATCGCGAGCACAATATTGTGGAATTGAAAGAGCGATCAGCACCAATGTACTGGAACTCAGTATATGAATATAACACTATTCATATTTGTTTATCTATTAGTGTTAATACTAACCACTTTGAAGTCGAAGCATGTGAGTGAGCTCAATAAATATTACTGCGAACGGTATCAGTCAGTGTTAACATATGTTTCGTATATCAGTTTCATGTTTCATGGATCATTTCCACGATAAATCGTAACGATGTGGGACGAGCCATCCTACATACACATGACAAGTTAGTTTTCAAGTATTGCTACATGCCGAACATTTATAAGGAAGCTTTTTTTAATGCACAGATGTGAGTTAGTCATTTTCACTAGCCTATGAACTAAGAAACAGTACACCGAATATCGCTCCGACGATTCGTCAGGCACATTTTTCTGCAGTTTCGGCGGATACTTGTAGTTTCGATTTTACAGTGAGTCAACCCAAACTAGTACTGCTCATAACGCTTTTCATGCGACTCCCAGTGTTGACGGAAAGCGTCAGTTTCTTTCCCGTTACAAACAAAACTACTTTTGAATTAAGTATTTTACATGCCCATTCGATACAGCGGTCCCAAATTAGTCCAGTATGATATTTGTTTATTGCAGTGTATTAAAAGGGATAGCAAAATACGAAGAACAACTGGTACTCCAGCAGCGGTTGGATGGTTGGTTTTGGGGGGGAAGAGACCAAACAGCGAGGTTATCGCTCTCATCGGATTAGCGAAGGATGGGGAAGGAAGTCGGCCGTGCCCTTTCAAAGGAACCATCCCGGCATTTGCCTGGAGCGATTTAGGGACATCACAGAAACCTAAATCAGGATGGCCGGACGCGGGATTGAATCGTCGTCCTTCCGAATGCGAGTCCAGTGTGCTAACCACTGCGCCACATCGCTCGGTCTCCAGCAGCGACCGAGTAGGTCTGCTGCATGGTGGTAAGTCTGTGCGGGCGAGGAGATCGTTCTCGCTGATGGAGTAGTTGTTATTCTTCGAGTTTTGCTGTCCATGTTAATACACTCGATGAGACCAATATCGTACCTGGATAATTACGAACCGCTCTCTCGAATTGGCAGGTTGCATAGGGGCTTAATTATATAAATGAAAATGCAAATAATTTTAATTTTTTTTTAGTAGCTGCCTGTCCGATTACGCTGTCTCGCAAACGGTTGGCCCTGACCAGTATAGTACGCAATCTGACTGCCAAGAATAACAACAAAGAATGAAAGAAAACTTCCGTTAACACAATTAATTAATTAAGCCCCCAGCAACTATAAAACCTACGAAACAACAAAGCACAAGTGTAGCTGTTCTATGTGTGGAAGTGTGATTCAACGTACACATCCGGCACGGTTCTTCCTCAATAAGACCAGATATTTTAAACACCATTTATACTGAAGTAATTAAAAAAACCAGAAATACTATAATTGCACATAGAAACCAGAAATACAGTCTAATACAAGAACACGAGCCAGATGCTTTGTTGACTGAACCTGTAACCAATAGGCATTATTGTTTAAGACATTGAAATAATACAAAAAAAGGAATTTTTTTACCTTCATATATATATTGACGAAAAGCACACTCTGATCATTACAGCATCCCCAATACAATAACATCTGGTGTCTAGCCCATCAAAACAATACTACAAATTCTCAACAAGCACTCACTACCGCAACTTCTCAACTACGGCTCACCACTGCTACATCTCAACAAGCACTGCCTACTACGACTTCTCGACAAGAACTGCCAGTGGAGGTGGCTGAATAATACTCTTTGGCGCAATCTCTGGCGCTGTGGCTCAGTGTAGCCACCCTTCATATGCCCCTCCTCCACGGGCCAGAATTTGATGGTATTTTTGCCAGCATTGGTGGTGAAAATACCACCAAATTCGTCCAAAGAAGAAAAAAAATTACAGACAAAATAAAAGATAATATTAATAATTAAATATCACATAACTAGATAAAATTTTGGCTTTGCACTGACCGTTCCATATCCTAATACATAAAATACAGTAAGGAATACAAATGTTTTCATACATATGATTTTACATAATAGTTTACATAAGTATTATTCAATCAATGGCACCAAAAATGACGAACAGGTGCAGATAAGAATCTCATAACATTTCATAGACAGTAAACACACAAAAATCAGTTTTTACAAATATTCACATAAAATCTTGTCAATATAGCAATAAACAAGTAGTTGACAGTTCCAGCAGTAGCACCCAGCAATGGTCAACAGGTGCAGACACTAACGAGTGACATTATTTCAGTAGAAACGGTTCCATCAGTGGCACCCAGCAATGTTGAACAGGTGCGGATACCAACAAGTGACATTATGTCAGTAGAAACAGTTCCATCAGTGGCACCCAGCAATGTTGAGCAGGTGCAGACAGCAACAAGTGACATCATTTCAGTAGAAGCGGTTCCATCAGTGGCACCCAGCAATGTTGAACAGGTGCAGACACCAACAAGTGACATTATGTCAGTAGAAGCAGTCCATCAGTGGCACCCAGTAATGATGAGCAGGTGCAGACACCAACAAGTGACATAATTTCAGCAGAAGCAGACCATCAGTGGCACCCAGTAATGATGAGCAGGTGTAGACACCAACAAGTGACATTATTTCAGTAGAAGCAGTTCCATCAGTTGCACCCAGCAATGTTGAGCAGGTGCAGACACCAACAAGTGCCATTATGTCAGTAGAAGCAGTTCCATCAGTGGCACCCAGCGATGTTGAACAGGTGCAGACAGCAGTCCATAATATTCACTATCACTAATCACACTGTTCATTAGAGTTTATCAGCAGAAATTAAACATTTCCAAGTGGCACCCAGCAATGTTAATACGTGTATACACAAACAACAGTTTGAATGCACACAGAATTGCTTTTACAAAATTATCATCAATGCTCTTACACTAAACATACAAATTATAATAAACACACAAATGATATCAGATAATTCTCATATTAACTATTACAACACACAAATAACAGTAAACCTATAATATTTATGGGTGTCAGTGCAAGCTACAACAAACAAGTAAAATAATATTTAGGAGATAGGTCGGTACCAATTATCTGGGATTAGGAAAGGAAAACACACAAAACACACTCACTCATCTTTCATCCACATTAAGTATTACTGTGTAATTGAATAGTGTTAACTGTGTAAATGCAATTCTGTCCAAAATTTTATGCTCAATTTGTGTATCAAGTAGTAGTGGCAGCAATGTATAACAGTCAATAATAGTTAGTCAACGTCGTAGTCATCATGTCAAGACCAATGTTTGCCAAGCCAAATCAAATGTACGGTTGCTGAACAACTGTCAGTGTGCCAAGATATGCAATTACTTCCTCTCTCCAAAAAAAGTATATACTGCTTAGTGATTTAACAAAGTGTGTGTGTAGACAATCTTCCTTCCACTTGAGTGTTCTAGTCTGCCATATTCATCCTCCTTGTTCCATAAAACCAACAAAAAAATATGCTCCTCACTTACTTTACCTCTTATCCACCAAAACTCCAATAATCATTATCATCACATAATCTTAATACTTCAAAAATACCTCTTACGTCGATACATATAAACCTTATCATCAATATCATTTACCTTACCTCTTGTCCACCAAAACTCCAATAACCATCAACTTCACACAATCTCAATACCTCAATAATACCTCTTCAATACGTCGATACATATAAACCTTATTACCAATATCATTTCACTTCCATCACAGCCCGCATCTCGTGGTCGTGCGGTAGCGTTCTCGCTTCCCACGCCTGGGTTCCCAGGTTCGATTCCTGGCGGGGTCCGGGATTTTCTCTGCCTCGTGATGGCTGGGTGTTGTGTGCTGTCCTTAGGTTAGTTAGGTTTAAGTAGTTCTAGGTTCTAGGGGACTGATGACCATAGATGTTAAGTCCCATAGTGCTCAGAGCCATTTGAACCATTTGAACCACTTCCATAACAACTCTTTCCTCTAGTCAGTCTCCTCGAACAAGTACAGATAAAATCCTAGTGCAAACTTCAATTCATCATCCCATACAATCCGAAGACACAATGTCCACACACAACCTCTGTGTAATCCATCTGACCCAAATCTACTACTCATTATGAATCATAAAATACATTTTGATTACCTAGTCCATCATAAAATAAAAGAAATGCATACATGACCTCTAACAGCCTTCAGTTTGAATAACTTTCAGTAAGTAAGTACGAGTTCGGAGTGTGAATGATAGTAATATTTCACAGTGTGTACTCCACTTCAAGAATCATGGCAAAACAGAAGCAAACATGTGTAGTATTTCTTGTGTCAAGTGTCACTATTTCAATTGCCCACGAAGAATGCAGTGTAATAACTGTCAATGGTCTAAACCTAGTGTTGGTGTGCCATGTCGTTAGCTTCCTTCCTAGTAACATAAATTTATACAGCTTCCATAAAACCTCCAGCTCATGTGATTTCTATGACGTTTCTTGTACTAATATCGTTCGTCGAATTATAGCAGTTCATTTTCTTATCTTAAAAATATAAGGCACTAAGCGTAAGCAAAACATGCAGTAGCGAGTAAATATACCAGTAGAGAACAAAATGTCAAGCACAATCCCTACAACGAGGCTCTGCCAAGCGAACAATCTATAATTAATACCATAGTGTGACCTAAACTCCATGTTCGTACACCGCATATCAGCATTTCTATATACCAAATTAAAGAGTAGTTATGACAACAAACAGAAATGTATAAATATGCAATCCATACGCAAAGCAGCAAATATGTATCTTATATAATAAACAGGTCATTAGCATCATATCAGCATAAGCAAATAAATGTTCATATGTAATCTTAATAAGTAAACATGAAGGCGCAAGCAGATAAATCACGAAGTGTAACCTACATACATAACCACATCAGCACAATTAATCACGTGACAATTATAATTTAAATAAATAAGCACAGCAGGCACATAATAAAAAAAATGTGACATCAGTGAAAAAGCAGTGCAGCCAAGCGATGCATAATATACACAAGTAACAACCCTGTTCATTAATCAATCATTGTCAAAATCAGTTAATATACGCAAGCACGTCGCTTCACAAGTAAATTCATAGAACATGAAATTTAGCACAAAGTATGAATTACGTAATCGCGAGCAGCAAATTACGTCTAAAGTACGTACCAAGTGGAAATATGTTACCTGAAAAATAAACTCAATTAATAGTTACCTTTTTAGTTTATTACTTTCTTCTTCGAAATTACATTCTTCCTGAAATTTTCTCGATAGCAAGTCCTCTTAATGTCGGACACACACAGAATTTACCTGAAGGTCTTAAATATTTTATACAACCGTATCCTGAAAAATACTGAACGTTAATAACATAATTTATCAAGTCACTATAGCTTTATACTGAATTTAATCGGAGAAATTAGACTGTGTATTTGTTTACGGCCGTCAGTGCATTCGCACTGAGCGCTCGATCAGCTGTAGGTATGCGTGACGTAGGCAGTAATTGTTTGCGGTCAACGACTGCCTTATGCGGCGCGCAGACTTGACTGTTGCTTTGAGTATGTGCCGCCGCCAAAACACAGCGCGTTATCCTTGTATTCTATGCATGTTTACATGTAGCTGTTAGTTTCTCAAAAGTATGTCATTCCACAAAAATTTTAACGTTAGATATATGATGTATTCCCTTAGAGCGTCGAGATTTAAGAGTTTCTACTTCGACAGTGTTATCATGAATGATTTTGCGAACCCTATATGGACCGTTATAAAGCAGAAAAAATTTACGACACAAGCCTTTTCCTTTGTGAGACAAACGGTGAGACTTAATTAACACCTTTTGACCAACTGACAAGGTTTTTAAACGACCAGGACGTTTAGCTGATTTCTCTCTTCTAGCAGCCGCAGATGCAATATTTTGCAGAGCCAGGTTCACAACTTTAGAATGCCGCAGTTTCCATGTAGGCGGAAAAGGAACGATTTCAGAAATGCGATTTGTCGGTGCTTTATTTTTTAATATCAATATAGGCGGTAAAGAAGTTGAATCATTAGGGAGTTCATTCAGAATTTTTTGAAAAATATGAAGATACTGATCCCACGTTCTGTGATTCTGATGACAATAAAGACGACACAATTTATTGATTTCCTTCATCCATCTCTCTGAAGCGTGAAATGAAAATTGGTTTAATCTTACGACGCTGTAGAGTACGAAGCCAAATTTTAGAGCGAAACTATGATCCATTATCTGATGTAACCTTATCAACATGACCCACTTCTTTAAGAAAATGTTTGATGAAAGCATTAGATACTGAACGAGCTGTTTCTTTGCGTAAAGGTGTAAAACACACATATTTTGATGTCAATTCCACTGCTACTAAAATGTACGCAAAACCATTAGTAGAACGAACCACTGGACCGAACAAATCGACTGCAGCCATCTCCTTTAATTTCGCTGGAATGATAGGAAACAGCGGTGTTCTGTTAGAAATAGTTGGCGGCTTAGCCTTTTGACATAATTTACATTTGGCAAGAACAGATCGATTTCGTTTTTCCATATTACTGAAGTAGCAATTTTCTCGTAATTTATGAAAGCATTTTCTGGGACCAAAGTGTGCATAACTGAAATGCGTATACCAAATCAGTTTATTAACCCACTCATCAGGAATACAAACTAACCAAACAGAGCTGTCGACCGATTTTCGTTTAAAAAGAACTTTCCAGATAGTTCGGAGAAACGAGGTGTGACCAAATTGACCAATCTAACAAAGCGTCTAAGAAAATTACAGACACCAAGGAAACTCCGAACATCACGTTTTGTGGTAGGAACAGCATAATTACGAATAGCGTCTAGTTTTTCTGGATCAGGAAGAATACCTTCTGTAGAAATAATGTGACCAAGAAATTTCACCTGAGAACGACCAAATTCAGATTTTTCCAAGTTCACTGTAATGCCAACTCTTGCAAAAATACGTAATAATGAATCCAAAATTTTGTTATGCTCACTCCAAGAACGTTTAGCAATAAGAATATCGTCAACATATGAAGTAATATAGTCACGAAGATAAACAGGTAAAATTTCATTTAAACTACGAATGAATGCTGCAGAAAATATAGTAAGTCCAAATGGTAGTTTCCGAAATTACTCTTGGTAAAATAGTCATGTCCGGTTATTCTTTACCGTCTCTCTAGATAGATTGATAGTCGAAGAGTTGTTTTGATAGATGCAAAGAAGAGTAGAAGAGTAGGCAGCGGTGCAGAAAACTAAAAGGGAAATAGCACCACTACAGATCGGGGCCCTGTGCACGCTATGGCACATATTCACTTAGTGTAGTGAATCCCCTGAGGACATTAATAGCCGCACATAAATTCCAGTTTGTGACTTAGTGGCCAATTTGGTGGAAGTGCGTACGTAAATTGATCTAACCATGCACATAGATGTATGTCATTCTTAGAATTGCGAAAGATCTTAAATTTCCGAACAGTTAAGAAGTGTTTATAGTCAAAGTTTTCTCCTCGTGGCGACAAAGACCTACCGCGTCTGTCCCAGTCCCAATGTCGATTATTGTCAAGTTCGCGCGCCTGGCGCTCTCTTGTTGCATCTCGTAAATGAAATAAATTACTTTCTTCAAACCCCGCTGCTATCGGTGATTCCAAATTTCTTCTGCTGTCTTTTCCAACGATTTCGCTTTCAATATGTTTGACTTGCTTTCGTAATGCCTCAAATTCCCTTTTAACGCGATCATTAAATTTTCCCTGATTTTCAACGTGCTTATTAATGTTCTGGTACTTTTCGGTTTCTGCAAATGGCAGTGGAGCTGTATCATCTGAATCTCTGTCCCCATTTAAACTAAGACTTGTCAGTTTATCTGAGATCTCCTCAACTCTTTCCGATGAGTCACCTATTTTTTCTTTCTGTTTATTTACGTCTTCCGTAAGTGTCGCGACTCGGGTTTCGGTATTGTCACATTTAGTAGTTAACTGTTCATACTGTTGCGTTAGGTTGTTTATTCTGTCATTTGGTACGGATTCCTCGATTCTTTCAAATATTTCTTCCTTATCGTGTGCACGTTGTAAATTTAACTCTGAAAATTTTTGTACTATCGCGCGATCTCTTTCTTCCTGTTCTCTATCCTGTTCCTTTTGTCTGATTTCTATTGAAATTAATCTATTATTGTGAGCATTCAAAATCGGTTCTACTTCTTCTCTAATTTCTTTCTTTGATTCATCTTTCGTATTTTTGAAACATGTCCCTATTCGTGAGCTTAACCCTGTTGCCATTGCTTCCATCTCAGTTTTAATTGTTCCTATCTTGGTTTTAATTGTTCCTATCTCAGTTTTAATTGTTCCTATTTGTGAGTCTAACCGTGTTTCCATTCGTGATCCCAAATTTAATATAGCACCCATCAACTGCTCTATATTAACTGGTTCGAAATTCTTTTCGCCCCTAACATTTCCCGCAAAACTAACTTCCTTCGGCATAGCCATAAAGCTATCTGTGTTCGATACTATTCCAGAGTCTTCTGTCGTTAATCTCGTATTCTGAAAATTTTTTGATTGTGAAAAATTTTGAATTGGTTCCGGACTATTTTCCCGACTTATTAAATTGTTTTCAGCTTCATTATTCATCATACTGTTCTCCTGTGTTGGCGAGTTCGCCATGTTAACAATTTCGTCATTCTCACTATTCATCATTTTTGCCTTTTTCATCGATCGCGTTATCATTTACAAAACATACAAAACTCGTCACTATACGAAAATTACAATGACACTTTATCACCAACAATATCATTCACACGAAATGCTTCCCTCAAACACGATTAACGAACAATTGAGATCTTCATAATTGCACAAAATTATCAAACCCGTATACAAGACAACAAAAATTAAATTCTGCAAAAAATACCATTAGAAGAATGACAATTACCAAATCTACACATGCAGTATAGACTACAATTACTAAACTACACGTTACTACAACAATACTACTGTCTGCTATTGTTACTATCAAAAGATTTCCAAGGGACGATCCGAAGCAGCGGTCGCCACGTGCATGGGGGCTTAATTATATAAATGAAAATGCAAATAGTTTTAATTTTTTTTTAGTAGCTGTCTGTCCGATTACGCTGTCTCGCAAACGGTTGGCCCTGACCAGTATAGTACGCAATCTGACTGCCAAGAATAACAACAAAGAATGAAAGAAAACTTCTGTTAACACAATTAATTAATTAAGTCCCCAGCAACTATAAAACCTACGAAGCAACAAAACACAAGTGTAGCTGTTCTATGTGTGGAAGTGTGATTCAACATACACATCTGGCACGGTTCTTCCTCAATAAGACCAGATATTTTAAACACCATTTATACTGAAGTAATTAAAAAAATAACCAGAAATACTATAATTGCACATAGAAACCAGAAATACGCTGGACTCGCATTCGGAAGGACGATGGTTCAATTCCGCGTCCGGCCATCCTGATTTAGGTTTTCCGTGATTTCCCTAAATCACTCCAGGCAAATGCCGGGATGGTTCCTCTGAAAGGGCACGGCCGACTTCCTTCCCCATCCTTCCCTAATCCGATGAGACCGATGACCACGATGTCTGGTCTCCTTCCCCAAACCAACCAACCACCCAACCAACCAGAAATACAGTCTAATACAAGAACACGAGCCAGATGCTTTGTTGACTGAACCTGTAACCAATAGGCATTATTGTTTAAGACATTGAAATAATACAAAAAAGGAATTTTTTTACCTTCATATATATATTGACGAAAAGCACACTCTGATCATTACAGCATCCCCAATCCAATAACATCTGGTGTCTAGCCCATCAAAACAATACTACAAATTCTCAACAAGCACTCACTACCGCAACTTCTCAACTACGACTCACCACTGCTACATCTCAACAAGCACTGCCTACTACGACTTCTCGACAAGAACTCTCCACTACCACATCTCAACAAGCACTGCCTACTACGACTTCTCGACAAGAACTCTCCACTACCACATCTCAACAAGCACTGCCTACTACGACTTCTCGACAAGAACTGCCAGTGTAGGCGGCTGAATAATACTCTTTGGCGCAATCTCTGACGCTGTGGCTCAGTGTAGCCACCTTTCAAGGTGAACATCCGCTTGAAAATGATTATGTATGTAACGGGAATCCACTCTTTCCGTCTACACTGGATTTCATATAAAAGACGTTGTTAGCAGTATTTGTGGGGTGACTCCAGCTACACACTGTAAAAACTAAATTGGAAATGTCTGCCGAAACAATAGAGAAAATGCGTCCGAAGCGTCTTTGGAGGGATGCGCTGCATTACATACACTTGCCATTATTTGAACGACCAAGTTAATTGAAAACCTAGCTATACTACATAAATTAAAAATGATGCCACAAAGCTTCTTCGATGATGGCTCCTTCAGGAAGAGTTGTGAGGGAGCATTTCCTCCATCGTCCTACTGGAGGACTAAGTGAAGCTTCACAGTGAAAATTCTTATATTGTTGGGCATGTCCGCCAGTACAGTTCGATTTAAATTAAACTGAAGTACAATAACATCCATAGCACTATGATCACTGCCCACCGCAATGCTCGATGCCGCCTCGTGGTGTTGCGGGCACACATGATGCGATAACAAAAGTATGTAACCTGAGGAAATGGGGAAACCCATTGAGATAAGCGACTTTGACAAAGGGCAGAGCATGTGAACGAGTAGCTCCAAAACCTGCGAACGAGTAGCTCCAAAACGGTGAAGCTGGTGTAACGTTCACGCGCTTCTGTCCTGAGCATCTACGGAAAGAGAAGGACAATGAAGCCACCATTAGGCGCTAAGCGGTTGGTCGTCCAAGACTCTCCACAGAACGTGCGCTTCGGAGGCTTGTGGACAGATGGTGATCTGTGACATCTCTGCCGAAAGAGCAGCCGGCCACTGTGGCCGAGCGGTTCTAGGCGTTTCAGTCCGGAAACAACCGGCTGCTACGGTCGCAGGTTCGAATCCTGCCTCGGGCATGGATGTGTGTGACGTTCTTAGGTTAGTTAGGTTTACTTAGTTCTAGATCTAGGGGACTGATGACCTCAGATGTTAAGTCCCATAGTGCTCAGAGAGAGCCGAAAGATCACAATACTGGTGCATGCACAAGTGTTTGGGAGCACACCGTTCATCGTACATTGTTGAACATGGAGCTCCGCAGCAGTCCACCTCTACACATTCGCATGTTGACCCTACGGCATCGTCAATTACGACTGCAGTGGGCACGAGACCATCGGGATTCGACCGTCGATCATTGGAAACACGTCGGCTCTTGAGGTGAATCGTATTTTTGCTACACAAGGTCGATGGTCGTCTCCAGAAACGCCGTTATCGAGGTGAACGGCGGCTGGAAAGGGCAGCGCTCCACGGAAGCAGGATGGTGGGAACAGCATTAGGGTGGATTTCCACTTGTCGGAACGTCGCCGTCACGTAACCGTCACGTTTTCCAACGCCAACTGTCTGAGGAATTCCTGAGCATTCACGCTACACCGCACGTCAACGGCGAAAGAACGTCGTGACGTTGCAGCTGATTCATAAACGGCGCTTTTTCGTGGTAGACAGTAATAAAATGCCGAAATTTAGTTTAAACCAGCTTGCAATGACTGCTGGAGCACTCGATGACGAAGAACAGGAACAGCGACCAAAATCAGTCTGCATTAGAAAAAAAAACGTTAAAAAATCGAGACTGTGAAGGGGAGTTCTACACTCTTTACCGGGAGCTGCAAGAAGAGGAGTCATCGTTCTATAAATATTTCAGAACGCGTAAATAACAGTTTTTACCTATTAAGCAAGATTCAAATAAAAATTTCGTTGAGAAATTCAAGATTTAGGCGTCCAATATCACCATGGCAGAAGCTAATGGTTTGCCTGAGGTATGTCTACATGGGCCGTTTTGCTGAACTAAAACCGAGCGAGATGGCGCAGTGGTTAGCACACTGGACTCGCACTCGGGAGGACGACGGTTCAATCCCGTCTCCGACCATCCTGATTTAGGTTTTCCGTGATTTCCCCAAATCGCTTCAGGCGAATGCCGGGATGGTTCCTTTGAAAGGGCACGGCCGATTTCCTTCCCCATCCTTCCCTCACCCGAGCTTGCGCTCCGTCTCTAGTGACCTCGTTGTCGACGGGACGTTAAACAATACTCTCCTCCTCCTCCTCCTCCTCCTGAACTAAACAAAACAAATATGGAGGTGCTACTTGTCGGCGAAACACTCTTTCGGAGAAACCTTGACGAGACGCTGACGTGATGAGACGTGTCGATGACGTTCCGTTGACGCCGTGTGTGAGTGCCACAATTTGACGTGACGGACGTGATAGTAACGTTCCTGCAAGTGTGAATCCACCTTTATGCTACGGGAGACTTTTTCCTGCGCTTGCGTGAGACCTGTGGTAGTAATCGAAGGCACGCTGAAACTGCGAACCACCTGTATGCTTCCACGTTTCATGTCTTCGCCGATGGCGATCTCATCTTTCATAAATATAATTTCCGGCGACTCCGAGCCAGAACTATGCTACAGGAAACAAGCCCAACATCCTTATTGCAGGATGGATTGGCTGCGACCTTGTTCTGTGCTTCTGTGAAAGCAATTCTGACACGTTCTCATAGCGTTGGCTACTGGCATTGCGAAAATAGTAGTCGACCCGTGATGAACCTGGATTAGTGTGATTCACTCATTTCAAAAAAGGAATGAAAAAAATGAGCAATGAGCAACATATAGCAAAGTAGAATTCACAAAGTATTCGGAAAAACTACCCCTCAATTGCTTATTGAGCTTGGCAGTGTCAAAAACGAGGTGGTGCAATCCCCTCTAACGTTATTATACGCAAATATAGTTCAAAATACCCTTCTCCTAAAACTGCCTCTTTCAAATGACCACATGGTATTGTAAGAGGTCCATGACTAAGGAAATTGTTGCTAGCGCACTCGAGCAGATGTAATTTCGATGGATTGCCTACAATATGTAAGCTATAAGAGAATCTCAGACCAGAGAGCAGTGTTGGCTGCAGTAGGAACTGAGTAGCAGTAGGAGTAAGTAGTAGCTGGCAGTCTGGTGTATGGAGTTCGTGAGGCCGGTCGTGGGGAGCGATGGCGGTGCCTGAGCGATGTAGTATAAGGTAGAAGCAGCCTCGCGCATATATACTATTGTTATATAAAGTCCCACGTAAATGTTTTTAAAAAATCTCTTAATAATAATCTTTCTTATAAAAATTAACTTTCGACAATCATTCGTCTGAATTTAAAGAATTCACTAATATCTCCGATTATTGTCAAGAAAAATCAGTTGTTCTTTTTATACATGACAAATCTATCGGCCAGTATTGCACTGGGCTGGGCCAGAAAAATTTCTTATAGAAGCATATATATACGTGTTATCCTGCGACTTATTGAGGTAAGAATTTTCAATTTATTCAGAATGATCTTTCAGGGCCATGACGCAGCACTGCTGACGTCCAAATTTACCAGTTTAGATTCACAGTCAGTTAATTATTGAAATGATTATATATATATATATATATATATATATATATATATATATATATATATATATATATATGTGTGTGTGTGTGTGTGTGTGTGTGTGTGTCACATTTTTCATTGGGAGGTTACGCTAAATATAAATGCAATATATATATTTTTACTGTTGGGAGGTTACACTTGTCGACAACCGGCCAGGATCGTATTTTGGTGAATTTCTGAGAAGTTGTCAGTTATATATCTGCTCTTATTTACTTAATGGTAAATGTAGTTTGCATCTGGTGCAACGCATTTACTAATTTGTCACTCTTTCTTTCACAGATCATCGGCAATTTCTTGCTCCTTGTTGTTACTGCATTTGTTCCATTTTTGCTTTGTCTTTGTTTGATATTGTGCTTAACTTTGAGTTGTGAAAATGCCGCGAAACACTGCTAACAGTACATCGCGATGTGCAATGGGTGAAAAAGCCGACTCGAATATTTTGACCGATAATACTAGCGACACTCAGTGTCATAATGATAATCCTCTAATTGCAGATAATCAGTGCGTACCGAACACTAGTAATGATTTTAATCCTAATGATGGGCAAACAAATTCAGTCATGTTCACACTTAATTTAACGACAATTGATGACGTGGCACGTTCCGTTACAATGAACGCTGCCCAGTTTGACACACCTGACTTGCAAAATTTACACAGTGAACAGATAAATGTTTCTAACGAAAATGAACAATGTAGTCAAAATACGTCGGATTTATTTGATTCCAATGTAGTGACCCGCAGTGCACATCCAATTAGCAAACCTTTTTGTGAATCAGACAATGACCAAGTGGTTACACAAACGTGAGACATGCAGATACACCATCACACAGCACAGAGAGTAGAGCCGCTAATTTTGGCATGGACCAAGTTATGGTATTATAGCTACAACTTAATGAAAATTTCAAACAGTGGAATGAAAAATTAGACAACAATTACAAACAACTTAATGAATCGTACAAACAACTTAATGAATCGAACAAATAACTTAATGAATCGAACAAACAACTTAATGAATCGAACAAACAACTTAATGAATCGAACAAAGAACTTAATGAATCGTACAAACAAATTAATGAATCGTACAAACAACTTAATGAAAAATACGACAACCATTTCAAACAACTTACTGAATCGTGCAAACAACTTAATGAAAGTTTCAAACAGTCGAATGAAAAACACGACAACCTTAATGAACAGAACAAACAACATAGTGAACAGATTACAGCCGTTGCCGTGCAATGTCATGATACTAAAGAACAATTACGTGAGGAAATTAAGGCTTGTGCTAGGAACAGTAGTGAAGAAATTAGATCTGTTGCACAAAAATTAAATGATACACGTGTAGCCACAACGAAATTACTTAGAGATGAAATTAGTGCAGTCGCTAAACAATGTTCTGAAAACGCAACACAGTTACACGACGAGTTCAAATTAATGTCAGCAGGACTTTCACGCACTCTGGATGCGAAAGTCGATAAGAAGTTTGAGCAACAGAACAGCCAAATTGACGAACGTTTTAAAGTGACAGAGATGAAAAATGTTGCAGTCTCTAACACGTCACAGCATATGCCACATCTTGAACATTTGTCATACTCACACAGCCAGTATAACCTAAGTAATTTACAGACAGTACGTGACTTAGGTTCCGAACAGTCACAGACAAATAGGTTATCATACAATCCTGAACCTGCTCAGACATACAGAGACGATAACTTTGATAAGCAGTTTTTATCCGTGAAAAAATTTAAGGTATGCAAGAATGACAGAACACAGATTCACCCTTTGGACTGGATACAACAATTTGCTTTCGCATTTCCATCAGCTTGGCCTGTAATGCAGAAACTAAAGTTTATTTGCAGCACGTAAGTGACCTCAGGGGATTCATTACGCTTCGATGAATATGTGCCGCAGCGTGCACAGGGCCCCGAGCCCTAATATTCCTATTTCCTCTTTAGTTTTCTGCACTGCTGCCTTCTCTTTTACTATCCTTTATATCTGTCAAAACAACTCTCCAGCTATAGATCTATCTAGGATTAGAAGTGAGTAAAATGAGTAAATAAAACCTGATATGACACGTTTAACCTGAAAATGACAGTTTTCATTAGACACTCCTGAAATGACAAGAACTAACAGCATAATTTTAATAACAGACAAAATTTTAATTGTCAGTATCATCAAATTATCAACAACTGCAAGCACATTTTTGTAACAACAGAGGTTTTTGCCCACAACAACAACAAAACCAGTCGGTTAGCATACCTAACAAACAATGTAATGTGCAAGGTCAACCAAGCTTTAATGTTACGCCGCCTACACGTATAGCGTCGGCTCCACCAAATAGTAACGCACAGCAACAAGCAATGATTATTATGACAGACATAAAAGTAATGAGCACAGTTTTCAGCGTAACAGTCGGTCTTACCAGCAGCAGAATCATCCGCAACAACAGATTATCATGAATGAACCAGACAGTCTGTATCATCCCAAACCAAATACCTTAGGACGAAATAACAGAACAGTACAAATAGCCGAAATGCCACAGCATCTTCCTGCAAATAACAGCACGTCAGACAGAATTTGACTAGATACAGTACAGGTTGCATCTTCCAGCAACGTAAGCAATACTTTTGACACACAGAATCTTGTTCACGAAAATGTTATTACTTTTGACGACATCCGAGACACACTTTTACATGAAAAACCAGTTATTCAAAAAACCATTTCCCACCTTGTTGTTGAAGTAAAGATTTGATCATCCACACTTTCAGCAGTAATCGATTCTGGATCACCTATGTCAGTTATAAATGGAGAAACTTTCAAAGGATGTAACAAAGAGAATATTTATCCTACGCTACCATTAGGCAAAACTAATGTAAAATGAGCAGTATCTGGTAAAGGAGTAGATGTAAAATTACAGACATACTTATCATTTTCTATTGCATGTCATACGTTCCACTCAAATTTTTAGATTGTTCCCTTATTGACAACAGACGTTATTTTAGGTACGAATTTTACTGGTACAACATGACGCAATTATTGACTTTCAAAATTCCTATTTAATGCTAAAGGATGACAACGTACAACTGGCATTAGAATTTCAGCACGCTTTATCTGCAGATGAACAGGCGATTAATCGAACAGAGGTCATTTCTACATCGCGTAACACGGACTGTCATTCCACATTGTTCACAGATACGTACGTACACAACTACAATACACCAGACGAAGCCGACCTACTATGACGTTATGCAAATGATTTCTGAGAAGGTAAAACAGAGCAGTGCAAATACAGACGACGAACGTACTTAACTACGCAATATTCTGTTACAGCAAGCTCCAATTTTTGACAGCGTCCCTGGTACTATGTCCGGTTTTATGTATGAATTTCAAGTTAAACAGCATTACACATTTAAAGCCAAACATTATCGTGTTCCGTATATGCACAGAGAACAAGTTAAGAAAGAATTGCAAGCTATGATTGACCAAGGTATTATTGAACCGGCAGTTAGTCCGTACATAAACCCGCTCCATATTGTTAAGAAAAAGGATGGATCACTTCGCATCGTACTTGATTCGCGTCATGTCTACGAGATTATTATTAATGAAACAGATCGCCCATAGACACTAGAAGAACTTTTAAAGAAATTTCAAGGTACTGCTATTTATTCCACATTAGGTTTAAAATCGGGAGTTTGGCAAATTCAGCTCCATCCGAACTGCAGGAAGTACACAGCTTTTATCTGTTTTGGTGACTGTTATCAATTTTGCAAATTACCGTTAGGTTTAACAATTTCTTCAGCAGCATTTATTCGCGGTTTGAATACTATACTTCCGACAGAACTTAAAGACAGAATCACAACGTATGTAGACGACATCCTTATTGCAGAATCTATCTGGTCTGAACACAGTCTGATTCTGGAACTACTGTTGCAAACTTTTCGTGCACAAGGACTCACGGTTAATCTTAGCAAATCGCACTTTGGTAAAACTTCTATAAAATTTCTTGGACATGTAATTTCAGCAGAAGGCATTGCGCCTGACCCGGAAAAACTTCAAGCTTTACGTGACATTACTGTTCCACCGACGAAGAAACAACTACGCAGTTTTCTGGGGTTAATAAACTTTTTCCGTAAATTTATTCATTACTCTGCTTTAGACACCACTAGATTATGCCAGTTGACGGGTAAAAACACTATTTGGTCCTGGGAGAGCCAAGCACAGTCTGAGTTTGTTAATCTGAAACATGCCTTGTTGATTGCAACACTTTTATCACACCCAAATCCTACCAGAAATTTTTCCATTGCCACCGACTGTTCTAACACCGCTTTAGGCGTACATATTTTTCAGGAAATTGAAGAAGACGGTACTACAGTAATTAAAAACATCGCCTTTGCAAGTCGCGTTCTGTCACCTGCTGAACGCAAATTATTCTTTTACAGAACTTGAAACATTATGTGTTTGATGGGCATTTACTAGACTTAGGCATTTTCTTTATGGAAGACATACTACCGTTTACATAGATCATAGAACTATACAGTTTTTGCTTTCCGCTAAATTTACACATGACAGATTAAGCAGATGGAAACTTTATTTATAGGAATTTAATTTTACAGTTACTCACATTCCCGGTACACAAAATATTGTAGCAGACGCACTATCCCGTTCTCTCAGCAACAATCAACAAGAGATCGCAACCAACTTCTGCCAAGAAAATTTTAGCGTCATGTATATTCAACAAGTTCCTTTTGAAAATTGCATTTCGTCGTCATTAGAGACATAGCACAAGAGCAGAGTAAAGACAACGCATGGAAAGAAATTAAACGCCTTTGGCAAGATAAGAATAACGTTATCATTAGGAACCATTATAGCGTGCGGAACAGCAATGTATTTCGCCGCTCTCACCCTGACAGCAACAACTGGTTATTATGTATTCCTGGCGAACTTGTTAACAAATTAATTTGGTATACTCATTTAAGTTACGCTAATTATGGAGCCAGAAAATGTTTTCTTATACTGAGACAGAACTGTTATTTTGCCAACGTATTCGACGAGTTTTAGCGTCATGTAAAATCCACCAGAAAGTTAAACCAGACACGACTTCACATATTCCTCCGTTACATCCCATTGTACCGATTGAATTGAGACCTATGGCCGCTGTAGATATTTTTGGTCCGATTCCCAGATCCAATAGACGTTTTTGTTACATATTTGTCGCTGTTGAACTCACTTCGAAATTTGTTACCTTCACTCCATTACGCAAAGCTACAGCTAAATCTACTTCGAATGTATTTGTAAAACATTTTTTATTCCATGTAGGGCATGTATTGAAAGTAATTTCCGACTATGGACCACAATTTCGATCTGCGATATGGAAACGTATGTTGCGAGCTAGAAACATTTCTCCAATCTATATATCCAGGTATCACGCTTCTTGGAACCTTTCTAAACGACTGATGAAAGAAATTGGTAAACTATGTGGAATATACTGCCATAGAAAACATATTGATTGGGATACACTCATACTCTCATTCCAGGATGAAATTAACTCAATACCAAATGAATCTACTATGCTATCTCCGACTGTTATATTAAAAAAGTTGATCCACCCAACAAAATCAAAGAATTAGTATCTTTCCCTACATCTCGTCAACTACGCCACCATGAAATAATTGATATTGTCCTCAACAACATCAAACGTGCCGCAGAGCGCCGGAGAAGACAGCAGAAACAGGTTTTTATACACCGTGAATTCCACATAGGACAAAAGATGTTAGTATGCGCACACTATTTATCCAACAGAGGAAAGAGCAGGTGGAGTAAATTTGAGCTTCTATACGCAGGTCCATATAGAATTCTCAGCATTCCTCACCCCAATGTAGTACACGTCGAAACTTTGAGAACCAGAGAAAGCAAAGGCAATCACCACATTTCAATTTTAAATCCTTCACTGAATGAACATGCTTTATGATTTATCACACTGTAATGCCATTTCCAGATATTTATATGACCACTTACTGATGATGATTATATTTTTTCTTGGCAAGTGCCCGGCAAGGTAGGGTTAGCAGGCCGCTTTTCTTGTCATTATATATCAGACCGTGCGCATTTTCCATTCCTTTTATGTATATATGATGATTTTGCTATCAAAAGTAGAATTTTGTCTGTATGCACTATGAAATCTTTAAGATATAACAAACACCAGTTGACTTTAACATTTTTGCCTTATGATATCTCAATATTAACTATTCTACATTTTTTGCTACTACATTATGATACTGGGTGTACAGTTTTTGCACTTGAAAATTGTATATGTTTTGAACCTAATAAGTTTTCTGTCATGCTATGCTGTATGCTTAGTTATATCACTAGAAACAAGTTTTTATTTAATGGGTATATGATTTAAATGCAAGATATTAATCGATATTCATCATTTTCAGAAAGCAATAATGTGTAAAAGAAATAAATTTAAAAAACCACAGTGGTTTACTATGAAATGGAAATTTCACAATTGGAATGAACGAAAGATAATACAATACGTTCTCATGAAGAGTAAATGGATTAGAATTAACAAGCATAAACAAGAATATACTACACACACTGTATAATAGCAGTCTTAACTAATTATTTTTCTTCAGACTACGAGGCGATTGATGCAGGCCGTCAGACAGAACTACACATGTTAATTTTAGTGATGAAATATGCTAGAAGTAAGAAACTCTATAATATATGAAGTAATGAATGATAATGAGTAGTTATATGAGGAGAATGGTAATATGAATATGAATAATGAAGTGTCTATTTTTTGCAGATGATAATAAATGATGATGAATAGTTATATGAAGAATATGGTAACATCAATAATGAAGTTTTTCTTTGCAGATGATGATAATGATGAAGTTATATATTTTCTGTTAGTTAAGAAATGCTATGTAGTTATTTAAGTATTTGTTGCAGTTCCTTTTGACTGTATGTCTTCTGTCACATAGTATAATGACTGAGTGTTTTGGGAATGACAGCTAGGGTACATACATATTGAGTACACATTTCATTGCCTCTTAATTCAAAGTTTACTACTTTTCAGCATAATATACATTTCTTCTTTCAGCTCAATAATCCATTTATTATTTTTTCTGGGAGAAGTTTCTCGTGATATTAATATACTATAAGCACTTCGTTATGAAACCTGTTCTAATACTTACGGTTTTTTTACCCAGTTGTGAGTATCATTCATGAATGTGATCACATATACTCCACTTTTTTTATAACCTTGCTACATCTGACTCATGACGAATGATGTTATTAATCCTTATTTCCTGCAATAAGTCAAAAGCAAATACTTTTATCCCCCAGCAATTGACTATCGATCCCAATGCAATGCATTCCTAGCACAAAAAAAAATATTACCAGTCCCACGTATTACCAGCACATGACTAAATAATGGTACCAGTTTAAGATATATTTCTAGTCCTAAACAAAATGTAAATTTTTGTGATGTATTGATTCCATCATGTCTATGTATTATTGGACTAAACACCTTGAATACTAGTTCCAATGTCTTACATTTTAAATATGTCTTATGTCACTTACATGATATCATATATAAACACTAGCAGCTTGATGCTACACCCAGTAACTCCTGTTTTGAATGATGACTTCTGAATAAGGCATAATAAATGCCTTGTAACTGGCCAATGAATGCCAATAATTACTGTAATGAGATGACTTATGCATAAATGCTATGCCAATAATTACTGTAATGAGATGACTTATGAATAAAGTTCTGTAATACTCTGTACATACTGCATAAATGTTCAGTAACTGACCAATGAATGCCAGTGATTACTGTAATGAGGTGACTTATGCTTAAATGCTATGCCAGTAGTTACTGTAATGAGATGACTTATGAATAATGTTCTGTAATACTGCATACATACTACATAAATGTTTAGTAACTAGCCAATGAGTGCCAATAATTATTCAAATCGGTTGGTACACTATTGTAATTCTGAATGATGACTAGCATAAGACTTAATGTCCTTCATCTTCTGACCTAATTACCAGCAATCAGTGCAATATCCGTATGTCCTGTCCATCATCATGATCATGGAGTACTATATTTGGTTTTTGCACTAATTCTACATTGATGTAAGAGTTTCGATTCTACCACAATGTGGTGTTGACATCAAGCTGTCCACCATTCTGACCAAAGGATATGCCATTATGGTTCTACTATTTGGTGTACCTAATGTACTACCAAAATGATAACATACAATATTAATAAACATTTCAGTGTCTTGGCTACACTGATAAATACCTAAGGAAAGAGAACTTCAGATTGTCTTACTTGGTGTTGTATTTTCATTTGTTAATATTATCAGTTCTCCTAAATATGTTAAAGACTTTTACAGTGTGTGTGGACTTTATTTCGTTTCTTAATGTATTCAGTTCTTGTAAAAAAATGCTATAAACTTATACAGTGCGTATGCACTTCATTTCATTTGTTAATATGATCTGTTGTACTAAATATGCTAAAGACTTTTACAGTGCCTGTGCACTTTATGTCATTTGTTAATATATTGTGTACTCATTGCGTATACACTTTGTCATTTCTGAATATGTTCTGTATTTATATTGTTCGTCAATAATGTTATATATGTGTATATACTCTGTGACTGTAGACTTAGTAAACTAAATAGATTATAGAAAAATTTGTTGCTCATGGCAAGTCCAATTGACTCACCATAGCTACCTAATTTTTGCCCCCTCCCCCCCCCCCCCCCACCCAGTGGAGGGTTATGTAAGAGTTCCATGACTAAGGAATTTGTTGGTCCTGCGCTGCCTGCGATATGTAAGCTATAAGGGAATCTCAGACCAAAGAGCAGTGTTGGCTGCAGTAGGAACTGAGTAGCAGTAGGAGTGAGTAGTAGCTAGCAGTCTGGTGTATGGAGTTGGCTGAGCCTGTCGTGGGGAGCGTGGGGAGCGATGGCGGTGCCTGAGCGATGTAGTATGAGGTACAAGCAGCCTCGCCCATATGTACTATTGTTATATCAAGTCCCATGTAAATGTTTTTAAAAATCTCTTAATAATAATCTTTCTTATAAAAATTAACTCTTTGACAATCATTCGTCTGAATTTAAAGAATCCACTAATATCTCCAATTATTGTAAAGAAAAATCAGTTGTTCTTTTTATACATGACAAATCTATCGGCCAGCATTGCACTGGGCTGTGCCAGAAAAATTTATTATAGGAGCAGATATATACGCGTTGTCCGGCGACCTTATTGAGGTAAGAATTTTCAATTTATTCAGAATGATCTTTCAGGGCCATGACGCAACACTGCTGACGTCCAAATTTACCAGTTTAGATTCACAGTCAGTTAATTATTGAAGGGTTATATATATGAGTCACACTTTTTATTGTGAGGTTACGCTGTGTGTAAATGCAATATACATATTTTTACTGTTGGGAGGTTACAATATGTAAACTTATGTAACAGTTAAGACGGGACACTCAAAGGAGGCCTTTGAAAATGGAGCAAACAGTGTTCTTGCTACATCCGTCTTGCTCACAGTTCTCGGATTCTTCATCACCTTGTTATGTTTTTTGAATCATATTTGAAGAGCATTGTATTTCGTAGGAGCTCTAAGGATACATGAATTGCTGACGCTAAATTAGCTTTCTTGGATATTGTGAACTTTTGTACTGATATACTAACAAATGAATACCTGAAAACAAATAAAAAATAGTGCTACAACAACTGAGCAAAGGTGGCAATAATTGAGCTACTCAGTCTTACTGAACTTGTGTTATCTTTTAATTTCTTCAAAATTAATAACAATATTTATAAACAGCAAGATGGACTTGGCATAGGTAACAGCCTTGCTGGAATACAACAGAAATTTTTATCTATCAGTTATAAGACAACTTCTGAATGCAAACAAATACATTGCTGATTTCGCTACTTACTATAATGGATGGACCGATGAAAGAAAGAAAAACCAGTACTAAGAAATAATTAATTAAGACTAATGAAATTTCGAGAATTGGTAACATATTTAAGTGATTAACATTCCAAGTTCGCAGATTAACGTCATCCTCAGAAAAGCAGTTGTACCACTACCGCCCCGGTCCAGACACAGTCTCAGGTATACTTACAGTGTACTCAACGAATGTGATGAAAATAGTGTAAGATTAGATTAAATTAGATTAGTTTTTAGTTCCATAGATCCATGTTGAGGAGATCCTCGTGGATGTGGAACATGTCACTTTTTTTTTAAAGCTGAAATAGCAATACTAATAGTATGAATATATACAATACATCATTTGTTTCCATTAAAAAATTCGTCAATGGAGTAGAAGGACTTGGCCACTAGTGAGTCTTTCAGGCTCCTTTTAAACTGATCTTTATTTGTAACTAAATTTTTTATGTTTGCTGGCAAATTATTGAAGATGAGTGTTCCTGAGTAGTGGACCCCTTTTTGAACTAAAGTAAGTGCTTTTAAATCCTTGTGCAGATCATTTTTGTTCCTGGTATTGTATGTATGAACTGAGCTGTTTATTGGGAAAAGAGATATATTATTTAGGATAAATTTCATTAAGGAGTAAGAAGATCTTACAGCCTAACTTTACTGATATTTACAGCCGCTAAGAGCGTGAGTAGAGTACTTATTTGGCGGAGCAGACACAAGAAATAATCATAATAATATGGGGAACCCGAATCTATACTTTCGTAAAATTGTTCTCTGAGCTCTGAACAGTGTACGACTCACCGCCTTGTTAATACAGGATTGCGTCATCGCTTTTAGAATTTGTTAAAACTGATGTCTACGTGAAACCCTTATGTTGACAAGAAAACTTCATCTAAGGGATTGTGTTTGGTGTTATCACATCAAAATATTGCTGCAGGGTATCTTTACTGTAGCGAAATTTAATTAAAAGAAACCTTTGAATGAAAGAAAGTATTTTCCTTCTATAAACGTAATAATCTTCGTCTTGCCGAGAAGCGGCCAACGTCTGAACTTAACTGAATATTCTTAGCTTTACCTTAATACGACATAAATTATATTCACTTCCTTTTTCTTAATAATTATGGTGTGAGTCTTTTAAAGCATCCGTTGATAATGGTACGTAATGAAATTATAATGAAATTTATCCTACGCAAGATGTCTGCCAAGAATGGTAGATTGTTCGAGCTTTATTGTTGTTTATCTCGCGTGCTGAAAACCTTACAAATAATATTTTTACTTCTGCTTGAAGGTCACAATGCACATGAAAGAAAACTGCACAATCAGCATAAATTACCATATATTATTTAAAATTTACAACTCACAATGCGAAATGGCCGCCGTAGCGTGTGTTAGCTTCGACACCAGACTCGAGAGTGAGTAATAACGCTGGTCTTTTTAGTTTCTTTCGCCAGCGACTAAAAGAACAATTAATTACCACAAAGATCCTATACAGTTATCTTGTAGTGTGTGTTTGTGCCATTGTTATTTAATTTCATTATAAAGTACGGTTATGACAGCTAATTGCACGCGCGTTTTCAGCGTTTTTTTACAATTTTCATTTTACGTTATTTTGTGTCTGACTTGTCGTCGAACGATTTAAGTATGCTGATACAACAGCTCCATATTTAGCAATTAAATACAACGGCTCGCTCACAGAAAGATCATGCCTACAGACTGGAAAATTGCTCAAGTCACACAAGTACCCAAAAAGAGAAGTGGGAGTAATCCGTTGAATTACTGGCCAAATCACTAACGTCGATGTGCAGTGGGGTTTTGGAACATATACTGTATTCGAACATTCTGAAGCACCTCGAAGAAAACGATTTATTGACACGTAGTCAGCACGGATTCTGAAAATACCGTTCTTGTGAAACACAGCTAGCTCTTTGTACTCATGAAGTAATGAGTGCTATCGACAGGGGATGTCAAATTGATTCCATATTTTTCGATTTCCAGAAGGCTTTCGACACCGTTCCTCACAAGCGTCTTCTAACCAAACTGCTTGCCTATGGAATATCGCCTAGTTGTGCGACTGGATTCGTGATTTCCTGTGTCACAGTTCGTAGTAATACACGGAAAGTCATCGAATTGAAGAGAAATAATGTCTGGCGTTCCCCAAGGAAGCGTTATAGGCCCCCTATTGTTCGTGATCTATATTAAAGACATAGGAGGCAATCTCAGTAGCCGTCTTAGATTGTTTGCAGATGACGCTGTCATTTACCGTCTTGTAAAGTCATCAGATGACCAAAAAGAATTGCAAAATGATTTAGATAAGATATCTGTATTGTGCAAAAAGTGGCAATTGACCCTGAATAAAGAAAAGTGTGAAGTTATTCACATGAGTACTAAAAGAAATCCGCTAAATTTCGATTACGCCACAAGTCACACAAATCTAAAGTCCGTAAATTCAACTAAATACTTAGGGATTACAATTACAGATACCCTAAATTGGAACGATAACATAGATAATGTTGTGGGTAGAGCCAACCAAAGACTGTGATCCATTGGCAGAACACTTAGAAGATGCAACAGGTCTATTACACAACGCTTGTCTGCCCTGTTCTGGAGTACTGCTGTGCGGTGTAGGATATGTATCAGTTGGGACTGACGGATGACATCGGAAAAGTACAAGGACGGGCAGCTCGTTTTGTATTATCACGAAGTAGGGGAGATAGTGCCATAGACATGATACGTGAATTGGAGTGGGATTTATTAAAACAAAGGCATTTTTCGTTGTGACGGGATCTTCTCATGAAATTTCAATCACCAGTTTTCTCCTCCGGTTGCGAAAACATTCTGTTGGCACCCACCTACATAGGAAGAAATGATCATCACGATAAAATAAGAGATCAGGGCTCTCACAGAAGACAAGAGGTACTCATTTTTGCCGCGCACCGTTCGAGAGTGGAACCGTAGAGAGACTGCTTGAAGGTGGTTCATTGATCCCTCTGCCAGGAACTTTATTTTGAATAGCAGAGTAATCACGTAGATGTACATGCTTTTTTCTTCAGTGCTTTGTCTTATTCCTTTTGTTTCAGATTCGGTATCATGGACTATCCTATTGTAAGTTGCCCTGTAGCAGTAATTTTCTACATGCGTTACCTTTGGTCAGAGACATCCACCTGAGTCTGCTACAGTAATTGTTATATGTGGCAGCAGTCTTTATCAGTGCTTGTTCAATAATCTTACTGTGGTTTATCAAGGTGCATGTCGCACGAGAGAGGTCTATTCCCGCGTTCCTCTCACGCAACGTATCCAAACCCAGGATAGAGGATACCGCTAAGTTCCTAACGGCCAAGAATGAGCATTTCAACGCTTCTTTTTCTATGTCTAGGACGGCCTGTACCTGATTTTGAATTATCTGCACCCTGCCACGTATGGCCCCCATATTCCTATCATGTTCCTACGACCACCTTCCCTTTCTAAAGCTGAAGTACGCTGCTGCATCGCACTTAGTTCAGGGTTTAAGTGCCTGCTCGAGTCCTGGCTCTCACACTCAACACCTGTATTTAATCTCTGCAACGCATTCGTTACTTCTTGTTCTATTTTTGTTTCTACACTGTCAGATATTTGATCTAGATTCTTAGCTAGCCATTTCACCTGACGCTCCAATGCTTGTTGCGCTCTGTCGAGTTCGGTTACCTTCTCGTCAAGTTTCTGGACTTCTGTTGGAATACCTTTACTTTGTATTACTAATCCGGAAACTTGTTCCCGCAGACCATCTATTTCTCCCTTAAGATGTGCGACAAGGACTTTATCTCGTTCATCTAAAATCTGGTTTAGTCGACCAACTAAACGTTCATCACGTTCCACTTCTTTCCTTTCCCTTTCCAAGCGTTCTGCTTTTTCTCTTTCCTCCCTCTCTAAGCGCTCAACTTTTTCTCTTTCCTCCCTCTCAAAGCGTTCTGTTTCTAATATCCCCTTCACTTGAGCTATTAGAGCGTTTTCCCTTTCGAGACGCTCTCTTTTTTCACGTTTCTCTCGTTCACGTTCTCTCAACTCGAGATTTGCCGGCAACACGGCTAGAAAATTATTCGTCGGTGCTGCCTGAGGCAGCACATCAGCTGTATCTATAACTGAAGTATTGTTTGAGTCGTCAGCTGAGCTGACGCCTGTCTGCTGTTCTAGCTGTTGACCGCTAGCAGCAGGCAAGATTTCCTCTACATTGTTCTGTTCAATTTCCTAATTGTGGACTGCTGAAACATATTCGTCATCAACCTCTGTTGTGTAGTCCATGCCTAGTTTTGTCTCTTTGCGTGTCTTAACCAAACTTGTATCAACACCATTACCCCGAAAAGACACAAAAAACACAAAAATACAACACTTAGTCTAACACAAACAAATACACTGCAAACACAATCATACACTATATCCTGGTCAACTCACAATGAAACATCCAATCTTAACACCTCGACACGGAAAATTAAAATTAATTTTGAATGGACCTTCTAAACGATCTATAGCCACACAGCTGATTGTGTAGCTTGTTGTTGTTGTGGTCTTCAGTCCTGAGACTGGTTTGATGCAGCTCTCCATGATACTCTATCCTGTGCAAGCCTCTTCATCTCACAGTACCTACTGCAACCTACATCCTTCTAAATCTGGTTAGTGTATTCATCTCTTGGTCTCCCTCTACGATTTTTACCCTACACGCTGCCCTCCAATACTAAATTGGTGATCCCTTGATGCCTCAGAACATGTCCTACCAACCGATCCTTTCTTCTAGTCAAGTTGTGCCACAAACTTCTCTTCTACCCAATCCTATTCAATACCTCCTCATTAGTTATGTGATCTACCCATCTAATCATCAGCATTCTTCTGTAGCACCACATTTCGAAAGCTTCTATTCTCTTCTTGTCCAAACTATTTATCGTCCATGTTTCACTTCCATACATGGCTACACTCCATACAAATACTTTCAGAAATGACTTCCTGACACTTACATCTATACTAGATGTTAACAAATTTCTCGTCTTCAGAAACGCTTTGGTTGCCATCGCCAGTCTACATTTTATATCCTCTCTACTTCGACCATCATCAGTTATTTTGCTCCCCAAATAGGAAAACTCCTTTACTACTTTAAGTGTCTCATTTCCTAATCTAATTCCGTCAGCATCACCCAACTTAATTCGACTACATTCCATTATCCTCGTTTTGCTTTTGTTGATGTTCATCTTACATCCTCCTTTCAAGACACTATCCATTCCGTTCAACTGCTCTTCCGTTCTTTGCTATCTCTGACAGAATTACAATATCATCGGCGAACCTCAAAGTTTTTATTTCTTCTCCATGAATTTTAATACCTACTCCGAATTTTTCTTTTGTTTCCTTCACTGCTTGCTCAATATACAGATGGGAATAAAATCGTGGAAAGGCTACTACCCTGTCTCACTCGCTTCCCAACCACTGCTTCCCTTTCATGCCCCTCGACTCTTATAACTGCCATCTGGTTTCTGTACAAATTGTAAACATCCTTTCGCTCCCTGTATTTTACCCCTGCCACCTTCAGAATTTGAAAGAGAGTATTCCAGTCAACATTGTCAAAAGTTTTCTCTAAGTCTACAAATGCTAGAAACGTAGGTTTGCCTTTCCTTAATCTGGCTTCTAACAAGGGAACCTCCCCATCGCACCCCCCTCAGATTTAGTTATAAGTTGGCACAGTGGATAGGCCTTGAAAAACTGAATCCAGATCAATCGAGAAAACAGGAAGAAGTTATATGGAACTATGAAAAAATAAGCAAAATATACTAACTGAGTAGTCAATGCGTAAGATAGGCAACATCAAGGACAATGTGAGCCCTAGAGTGCCGTGGTCCCGTGGTTAGCGTGAGCGGCTGCGCTACGAGAGGTCCTTGGTTCAAGTCGTCCATCGACTGAAATTTTAATTTTTTACTTTCAGACAATTATTATCCGTCCGTCCGTCCGATACGAGGTAACTGCGCCGTAGTATGGGGACGCCACACCTAAACAAACATCGAAACACACGTCAGTCGACTACAGCGCACGGAAGAGAGAGTACTCCTGCAAACGAGGCTCCCTGGCTGGCAGTTTACTGTTCACTACTTTGGACGAGAGTGCATTAAATACGTGAGGTGTATTCCGTGGGCAATATGAATCCAGCAAATATAGCTCGCGACTTCAATAACAGTCGCACGGTTTTGCGATGCGGTCGCAAAACACAGGCATTAAACTTATTACAGTGAACAGAGACGTCAGTCAACGAACGGACAAATCATAACTTTGCGAAAATAAAGAAAGTAAAATTTTCACTCGAGCGAAGACTTGAACCAAGGACCTCTACTTCCACAGTGACTCACGCTAACCACAGGACCACGGCGCTCCTAACCTTAAATTGTCTTTGATATTGCCTATCTTGCGCATTGACTACTCAGTTAGTATATTTTGCTTATTTTTTCATAGTTCCATACAACTTCTTCCTGTTTTCTCGATTGATCTGGATTCCGTTTTTCAAGGCCTATCCACTGTGCCAACTTATAACTAACTCTGATGGGGGTGCGATGGGGAGGTTCCCTTGTAAGATAAGTCGTAGGGTCAGTATTGCCTCACATGTTCCAATATTTCTACGGAATCCAAACTGATCTTCCCCGAGGTCGGCTTCTACTAGTTTTTCCATTCGTCTGTAAAGAATTCGCGTTAGTATTCTGCAGCTGTGGCTTATTAAACTGGTAGTTCGGTAATTTTCACATCTGTAAACACCTGCTTTCTTTGGGATTGGAATTATTATATTCTTCTTGAATTCTGAGGGTATTTCGCCAGTCTCATACATCTTGCTCACCAGATGGTAGAGTTTTGTCAGGACTTGCTCTCCCAAGGCTGTCCGTAGTTCTAATGGTATGTTGTCTACTTCCCGGGCCTTGTTTCTACTTACATCTTTTAGTGCTCTGTCATACTCTTCACGTAGTATCATACTTCCTATTTCATTTTCATCTACATTATCTTCCATTTCCATAATATTTTCCTCAAGTACATCGCCCTTGTATAGACCCTCTATATACTCCTTCCACCTTTCTACTTCCTCTTCTTTGCTTAGAACTGGGTTTCCATCTGAGATCTTGATATTCATACAAGTGGTTCTCCTTTCTCCAAAGGTCTTTCCCTTTTTAAATTTTCTAACCTACCTGCTCGATTAAGTCACAAAATGCCTATGTCAATTAAAACACAAATTTTTAAAATTAATGTAGCTGGTTGCACTAATCAAAATACTGAATGTCACACTTTATTTAATCGGTAAGCGCTTGCATGGCCCCCAGTCATCTAATGATTCTAATATTGAACTTGGGAGCTCATGCTATCGTATCCATACCCTGGTAAGCAATCTCTGTTGCTCGTCGCTCCACATCAAGGTTCCGACGTCTATTTTGTATAATAATATTATGACAGCTGCAATCTGTCCCAGTCCAACAGCGCGAGTTATTTATTTTCCGTTCTCGGTAATGGATTGTAACTATCGTAAGTACTTGGAACTAACATTTACAGAATTAGAAACTGTACAACATTGTTATTACACCAGCAATATTTATTTAGTCTAGCCCCACGTTGGGTGCCATTTGTACTGCTACCGCCCTGGTCCGGACACCGTCTCTAGTATACTTACGGTGTATCATCGAATGAGACGAAAAGAGTGTAAGAAGATCTGACCTCCTAACTTTACTGATATTTACGCCCGGCAAGAGCGTGAGTAGAGCACTTATTTGGTGGAGCGGACACAAGAAAGAATCATGATAATATGGAGGACCGGAATCTATACTTTCGTACAATAGTTCTCTGAGCTCTGAACAGCTCGCGACTCACCGCCAAGTTAATACAGGATTGCGTGAGGCGCTTTTAGAACTTGTTAAAACTGATATCTACGTAGAGCGTTCATGCTGACAAGAAAACTTAATCTCAGGGATTGTATTTGGTGTTATCGCAATAAAATATTGCTGCAGGATATCTTTACTGTAGCGAAATTTAATTAAATGAAACCTTTGAATGAAATAAAGTATATTCCTTCTATAAACGTAATAATCTTCGTCTTGCCGAGAAGTGGCCAATGTCTGAACTTAACTGAATGTTCTTAGTTTTTACCTTAATACGACATAAATTATATTCACTTTCTTTTCCTAAATATTTATGGTGCGAGTCTTTTAAAGCGTCCGTTGATGACGGAACAGAATGAAATTACAATGAAATTTTTCCTACGCAAGATGACTGCCAAGAATGGTCGATTGTTCGACCGTTCTTGTTTATCTAGCGTGCCGAAAACCTTACAAATAATATTTTTACTTCTGCATGAAGGTCACAATGCACATGAAAGAAAAATGCACAATCAACATAAATTATCATATATTATTTAAAATTTACAACTTACAATGTGAAATGGCCGCCTTAGCGTCCGTTAGCTTTTTAGACTAGACTCGAGAGTGTGTAATAACGCTGGTCTTTTTAGTTTCTTTCGCCAGCGACTAAAAGAACGATTAACTACCACAGTGATAGAGTCTGTTTGTACCATTATTATTTCATTTCATTACAAATTACCGTTACGACAGCTAATAGCATGTGCATTTTCAGAATTTTTTTACAATTTTCATTTTACTTTGCTTGTGTCTGACTTGTTGTCGCACGATTTAATATTTTGTTCCGTGTATCGGCACACCGTTGCATATGCGAAATACTGGTATATGGAAAACCAGTGTAACCGCCAGAACGTTGAATGCAGGCATGCAAACGTCCATGCACCGTGTCGCACAGGTGCCGGATATAAGGTCCTGGGTGCCTTTTGCACTTGGTCAGTCAATACACGAATCGTCAATGAGGCTCAGGATAACGCTGGAGTTGTCTTCCTATGATGTCCGATATGTGATCGACTGGTGACAGACCTGGCGATCGAGCAGGGCAGCGATCCATGTCGGCACTCTGTAGAGTATGTTCGATTATGATCTGGGCGTAGTGACTATAATCAGTAATAAATAATACCTTGGTACCGAATTCGTACCCAACCATCGCGTAAATTTTGAATAAAAATCATCAGCATTGGCAGCCGATGACGTTTGGCATAAGGAGTCACTGTCATTCTGCAACAGCGGAAGAATCAACAATGATCGACGGCATGAGGATGCAGAAGGCAATGGAAACCACAGCATTAGAGACATGTGTCATGATGATCTCTCCATGCGTACAAGATTCCGGAATAATCCCCCACTCGGATCTTCGGGAGGCGACTGCGAAGGAGGAGGTGACTAAGAGAAAACGATCGAATAACCAAAGATACGATGACGTTCTGCGAGTCGGCGCGTGGAGTGTCACAAGTTTGAACGTGGTAGGAAACCTAGAAAATCTAAAAATGGAAATTCAAAGGTTCAATCCAGATATAGTGGGAGTCACTGAAGTGAAATGGAAGCACAAAAAGATTTCTGGTCAGATGAGTATAGGGTAATCTCAAAAGCAGCAGAAAACTGTATAACAGGAGGTAGGACAGAGAGCGTGTTACTGTGAACAGTTCACTGATAGGGTTGTTCTCTTCAGAATAGACAGTAAACCAACAGCGACGACGATAGTTCAGGTATACATGCCGACATCGCAAACTGAAGATGACGAGATAGAGATAGTATATGAGGATATTGAACGGGTAATTCAGCATGTAAAGGGGGATGAAAATTTAATAGTCATGGGGGACCAGAAAGCGGTTGTAGGGGAAGGAGTAGAAGAAATGGTTACGGGAGAATATGGGCTTGGTACTAGGAATGAGAGGGGAGAAAAATTGAGTTCTGCAAAAATTTTAGCTAGTAATAGTAAATGCTCTATTCAAGAATCACAAGAGGAAGAGGTATGCTTGGAAAATGTCGGAAGATACGGGAAGATTCCAGTTAGATTACGTCATGGTCAGACAGAGACTCCGAAATCAGATACTAGATTGTAAGGCGTATCCAGGAGCAGATGTAGACTCAGTTCACAATTTAGTACTGATGTAAAGTAGGCTAAAGTTTAATAGACTTGTCAAGAACAATCAGTGTGGAAAGAAAAGGGATGCGGAAGTACGAAAGAATGAAAAGATGCGCTTGAAGTTCTCTGAGGCTATAAATACTGCAATAAAGAACAGCTCAGTAGGCAGTACGATTGAAGAGAAATGGACATCTCTAAAAAGGGCAATCATAGAAGTTGGAAAGAAACATAGGTACAAAGAAGGTAAATGCGAGGAAACCATGGGTAACGGAAAACAAACTTCAGCTGATCGATGAAAGGAGGAAGTACAAAAATGTTCAGGGATATTCAGGAATATACACTCCTGGAAATTGAAATAAGAACACCGTGAATTCATTGTCCCAGGAAGGGGAAACTTTATTGACACATTCCTGGGGTCAGATACATCACATGATCACACTGACAGAACCACAGGCACATAGACACAGGCAACAGAGCATGCACAATGTCGGCACTAGTACAGTGTATATCCACCTTTCGCAGCAATGCAGGCTGCTATTCTCCCATGGAGACGATCGTAAAGATGCTGGATGTAGTCCTGTGGAACGGCTTGCCATGCCATTTCCACCTGGCGCCTCAGTTGGACCAGCGTTCGTGCTGGACGTGCAGACCGCGTGAGACGACGCTTCATCCAGTCCCAAACATGCTCAATGGGGGACAGATCCGGAGATCTTGCTGGCCAGGGTAGTTGACTTATACCTTCTAGAGCACGTTGGGTGGCACGGGATACATGCGGACGTGCATTGTCCTGTTGGAACAGCACGTTCCCGTGCCGGTCTAGGAATGGTAGAACGATGGGTTCGATGACGGTTTGGATGTACCGTGCACTATTCAGTGTCCCCTCGACGATCACCAGTGGTGTACGGCCAGTGTAGGAGATCGCTCCCCACACCATGATGCCGGGTGTTGGCCCTGTGTGCCTCGGTCGTATGCAGTCCTGATTGTGGCGCTCACCTGCACGGCGCCAAACACGCATACGACCATCATTGGCACCACGGCAGAAGCGACTCTCATCGCTGAAGACGACACGTCTCCATTCGTCCCTCCATTCACGCCTGTCGCGACACCACTGGAGGCGGGCTGCACGATGTTGGGGCGTGAGCGGAAGACGGCCTAACGGTGTGCGGGACCGTAGGCCAGCTTAATGGAGACGGTTGCGAATGGTCCTCGCCGATACCCCAGGAGCATCAGTGTCCCTAATTTGCTGGGAAGTGGCGGTGCGGTCCCCTACGGCACTGCGTAGGATCCTACGGTCTTGGCGTGCATCCGTGCGTCGCTGCGGTCCGGTCCCAGGTCGACGGGCACGTGCACCTTCCGCCGACCACTGGCGACAACATCGATGTACTGTGGAGACCTCACGCCCCACGTGTTGAGCAATTCGGCGGTACGTCCACCCGGTCTCCCGCATGCCCACTATACGCCCTCGCTCAAAGTCCGTCAACTGCACATACGGTTCACGTCCACGCTGTCGCGGCATGCTACCAGTGTTAAAGACTGCGATGGAGCTCCGTATGCCACGGCAAACTGGCTGACACTGACGGCGGCGGTGCACAAATGCTGCACAGCTAGCGCCATTCGACGGCCAACACCGCGGTTCCTGGTGTGTCCGCTGTGCCGTGCGTGTGATCATTGCTTGTACAGGCCTCTCGCAGTGTCCGGAGCAAGTATGGTGGGTCTGACACACCGGTGTCAATGTGTTCTTTTTTCCATTTCCAGGAGTGTAGAAATTCAAGTCGCTGAGGAACGAAATAGGAAGTGCAGGGAAACGAAGACGAAATGGCTGCATGAAAAATGCGAAGAAATCGAAAAACAGTTGGCTGTCGGAAAGACTGACTCAGCACACAGAAAAGTTAAAAGAAGCTTCGTTGAAATGCAGAAGAGGGAGCGGATACGTGGAAGGAATACATTGAAGGCCTTTATGAGGGAGATGATTTATCTGGTATAATAGAGGAAGAAACCAGAATCCATAGAGATGCAACACGGGAACCAGTATTACAACCATAAATTAGAAGAGCCTTTGAAGACTTAAGATCAAATATGGCAGAACGGGTAGATAACATTGAATCAGAATCTCTAAAATCACTGTGGGAAGTGGCAGCAAAAAGACTATTCACTTTGGTGTGTAGAATGTATGAGTCTGGCGACATACCATCGGACTTTCGGAATTATCGCAAAATCAGCTTAACAAACCACGTATCCAAGTTGCTCACAAGAATATTATACAGAAAAATGGAAAACAAAATTGAGGATTTGTTTGATGACAATCAGGGTGGGCATAGGAAAGGTAAAGGCACCACAAAGACAATTCTGATGTGGTGGTTAATAATGGAAGCAAGACAATAGAAAAGTCAAGACATATTCATAGCGTTTGTCGATCTGCAAAAGCGTTCGACAGTGTCAAATGATGCAAGATTTCGAAATTCGGAGTAAAATAGGGGTAAGCTATAGGGAGCGGTAGGTAATATACAACATGTACAAGAGTCAAGAGGGAATAATACGAGTGGTAGACCAGCAACGAAGTGCTCGGATTAATCCATACATCGAGAAACAAATCACGGAAAAAAGGAAGGTTCAAGAGTGGTATTAAAATTCATAGGGGAAGGATACTAAGGATAAGGTTCGCTGACGACATTGCCATCCTCAGTGACAGCGAAGAAGAATCACCAGATCTGCTGAATGGACTGAACAATCTGATGAGTACAGAAAATGGATTGAGAGAAAATCGAAGAAAGACGAATCTAATGAGACGTAGCAGAAATGAGAACAGCGAGAAGCTTAACATCAGCATTGATGGTCACGAACTAGATGAAGTTAAGGAATTCTGCTACCTAGGCAGCAAGATAACCAATGACGGATTGTAAAAGGAGGACATAAAAAGCAGACTATCATGGCAAAAAGGGTGGTCCTGGACAAGAGATGTCTACTCCTATCAAACAGAGAACTCAATTGGAGGAAAAAGTTTCTGAGAATGTACGTTTGGAGCAGAGCATTGTGTGATAATGAGACATGGACTGTGGGAAAGCCGGAAAGAAGAGATTTGAAGCATATGAGGTGTAGTGCTACAGATGAATGTTGAAAATTATGTGGACTGGTAAGGTAAGGTATGAAACGTCCCCTTAGAAAAATTATACATGACTGTGCTTAAATTGACACAATATTTTTAGCGCAACGCAATCTGACTTTCAATAATCCTTACCAAAGAATGGCCCTGACTACCAATAACGTATACCTTTCATGAATCACTTACCTGACAAAAATCTTCGTTACTCGAACTACTACAATACAGCGAGCGCCACTACTGCCAGCTAAATAAAAGATTCAAACTACAGAAGGCACTAACTACTGACATAGTTAGCTAATGAAAGATTTTGATAGAGAACAAGCAATGTATTTACCTTAATAGTGTTCAAAAGTCATATTATATAAATCAGTTCATGACATCAGTATTACAATTTACTCTTTGTGATGGGCACACGTCCAGATCGTCCGCTCTCAAAATTCCGCCATCTCTCTCCCCACATCCACCACTGCTGGCGGCTCACCTCCAACTGCGCAACGCTACGCGCTGTTAACAGCCAACTGACCAACACTACAATGGCAGACAACAATGCAAACTAGCCACAGACTGGACACAGCACAGCCAGTGATTTTCATACATAGCGCTACGTGGCGGTGGCGTTACCACTATAAGAACCTAAACAGCCTACTTACACTGATAAGGTAAGAAATGAGAAGTTTCTGCACGGAAAAAGAGGAAAGGAATATATGGTAAACACTGTAAAGAAAAATGGACGGGATGATAGGACATCTGTCAATACTTCAGGGGATAACTTCCATGATATTAGAGGGAGCTGTAGAGAGGAAAAGTTGTAGAGGAAGACAGAGATTAGAATACATCCATAGACTGGAATATATTTGGCAAATAACTGAGGATGTAGTCCGCATCAAACCAGTCAGAAGACTATGACTCCAAAAACAAAACAATATAACAAAAACCAAAAAAAAGTTGATGAGCGATGTACTACTGGAAACCGCTATCACTGGCATCTAATCAGGACCGTCTTTCATTGGAAAATACGTACAACAGACCTCCATTCCGCCCTCCAGTGAGCTCTCACTTGACGCCACTGAAGTCGCCAGTGGCGGTCGTTTGGGGTCAGTGGAATGCATGCTTCAGGACGTCTGGCTCGAAGCTGTCCTTGAGGTAAGCGATTTGTAACAGTTCGCTGTGTCACTGTGGCACCAAATGTTGCTGAGATTGCCGCTGTAGATGCAGTGCGATGCGCAAGAGCTACATGACGAACACAATGGTTCTTCTCTCTCAGTGGTGCCGCGTGGCCGTCCGGAGGCCGGACTTTTTGCGACCGTACATTCTCGTGACCATCGCTGCCAGCAGTTATGTACAATGACTACATTCCTGCCAAGTATTCCTCATTATCGCAGAAGGAACATGCAGAGTCTCGTAGCCCTATAACACGACTTCGTTCAGACTCAGTGAGGTGTTGATAAAGGCGTCTTTGTCGCCTTGAAGGCATTCTTGATTAACATCAACTCGCAGCGTCGAATCTCAAAGGTAACCAACGCTAACGTCCGTTACAGCACGTATTTGAAGCAAAGGAGATTAGCATCCTCATAGCGGCGCTACTATCGCCACTCTTATGCGACTGGCACGGAATATGAACAGACGTCATCTTGCAGATGTAGAAACATGATTACAAATTTTCGTTTATCTCCCACAACTCCTTCTTGGTGTTGGGATCTTTCATCCGCCAGTTTTTATAGATTAATCATTATTTTATTTAAAGAACTGGTCCTAAAACAGAAATTGAAGTAGAAGAAGTGGAAGACAGCTCTATAAATTTTCTGAACGTTAGCACTAACATAATTAATAACAGCCGTTAATTCAGTATTTTCCGAGGGCCTTCAGCCTCAGACACCGTCACTAATTAATTTACGTGCCATCAGTATTATGAAAAACATGGTTCCTTCAATTGGATGATGCATGGGTTACACAAAGTCCCTCTGAGCCAAATTAATATTACCAAAAAGTTCTCAGTATTAACAGAAATTGTTTTGGCTTACTAACTTAGTTGACAAGTTGTACAAAATGTTCAAAGCAAGTCATTAAAAAATTACAGAAAAGTAAGCAAGGAAACAAAATTTCTTACCATGTCTTATCAAGCAAAAAACTCATATTAGTTAATCAATATTTTTAAAATACCAATAAGCAAAAACATTTTATTGCATTTCCAGTGTCTGGGGTCGACCAGATCAACTGTGAGGATAGAAAATTAACTGGACCAACCGACAGAAAGATGTCAACACATTCAAAGAACATATCCACTCAAATCGTCTCTTAACACTCAAGCATCATGTTGACAGTATAAATCACAATACGATATCCTGCCCCGTACTCAGACATATCAATGAATCCTCTTGACGAGCTTGAAATTTAAAAAGTCACTAAAAATGAACACAAGAATTTACTTAATTAGAAAGACGGATATAGCAAGAACACTTTGTATTCCATGTTCAACGACTTCTTTCGAGACTGCCGTCACACTATTACGTGTTTTTACACACTAATTACTCTTTTTCATGTTGTTGTTTACGTGTTATCTTTCTTTCTCTGCCGTTAGGTCCATAGTATTTCACAACTGTCGTATGCGTCGAACGTTTTACAACAATAGTGTTTATTACATTCCCGTCGCCTCAACACTTTAGACGGTACCGTTGCCAAGCAACTCCTTGGAGCCCAGTTTAATGATTGTCGGGTGGCAATCTACGCCATTCTCGTCCACAAGGAGTTCGGTGGCTTATCCACAATTTCAAGTGACATCGCTGACGATGACGCTCTAGCAACGCTATGTCACTGAGCCAGCGCACGCTGGCGCCTGCTGCATGCAATCAATCGAGCTTGCTGAGTCGCTGACATCTGCAGCCTGACCATCTCTGAAATTACGTCACTGAATAGTCACAACTGGCAGCAGATTACCGTAAATGTTGAGTCCCTATTTAAATATTTAATAATTTTTAAAACTTTATTATAACTGATGACAGTCTTTTAGTAAAATAAACACAATTTTGTATTTTTTAGTTAACTTAATTTTAGTCACACATACAAATCAAGTTGTATTAGCTTACACAAACATGTCCAGGTATAAGGGGCAGTAAAATGAAAACGAGACAGACGGAAAAAAAGTAAGTGAACTGCTTATTGTTTCTCAAGTAATCGCCATAAATTTAAATACGAGCATTTTAAGTTATGCTTTACAGTGACTGTTATTGCTATCGAATTAAATAACGTATTTACTATTACCAGTCACTGTTTATTAATAACCACAACAAGTTTCCACCTTCATGATCTGGTGGATGTATATGCGTGTGTGTTGTGGGGTAAACTGTGGCACTATCTAGTGCCGGCCGGCGTGGCCGAGCGGCTCTAGGCACTACAGCCAGGAACCGCGGGACCGCTACGGTCGCCGGTTCGAATCTTGTCTCGGGCATGGATGTGTGTGATGTCCTTAGGTTAGTTAGGTTTAAGTAGTTCTAAGTTCTAGGGGACTGATGACCTCAGAAGTTAAGTCCCATAGTGCTCAGAACCATTTGAACCATTTGAACCACTGTCTAGTGGAGAAACTAAAACACTATTTCAAAACATGGTTTTGAGGAGGATTCTGATTCAAAATTAAACATATATCTAAATACGAAAATAAATAGGACAAAATTTTGTATTTGTGGGGATCGATAGCCTTCAGATGCCCAATAATCGTGAACATGGTCCGCAGTTGCCAGTAATGCGATCATTATTTAATTTCGCGATTAGCTTATTTTGATTAAGCGTAATTGTCAAGCACCTGTAAAACCAACATAGAAAATCACTACATTGTCTGCATACATCGCCATGTATAAATAACACCTTACACACCTCACACTAAGATGAAACATTAGTGTTTAAATCCCTGCTTACTTTCTTTTAACATCTGTATTTCATGTCATTTTCAAATCACTCTTAATTACAAGTAGAAAGTTGCCGTATTTTACGAAAGAAACCATAGTACAGTGACACCTTTTGAGATCGTTCTCTGAACTTTGCTCTGTGAAGAACCACATGGTAACCAACAGCAGATGGTGATTTAACAGATACATAGTTAGGTAGTTAGTTGGTTAGTTACATGTTCCATTGATCAATCTCACTGTAACCGTTGTGATTTCAATCATGTCAAGTGCATAAGAAATGCATACATTAATCAGGATTCCTCTTTTTCAATTTTAAATACCTTCCCAATTCCCTTAAATGGCACAAAATGTATATAGTATGCCTATAGATTTATTTATTCCTATTCAAGAATTCAACTATGGTATACAAAGAGTTGCCAAGGAGATACGATTTCGATTTATTTTTGTAACTATTGCTGCTGTCTCTCATACGTTTTATTTCACCAGGTAATTTATCGAAAAGTTTTACAGCAACATATTATACCCCTTTTTGTGCCAAAGATAAGTTAAGAAGAGGATAATGTAAGTCTTTCTTTCTTCTGCTATTATAATCATTAATGTGACTGTTTGTTTTAAACTGGTCCATGTTGTTGAGAACAAATTTCATTACTGAATAAATATACTGTGAGGCTGTTGTGAGAATTTTTAACCTTTTAAACAGTGGCCTACAAGATGTGCGACTATGAGCCCCACACATTATTCTAACCACTTTCTTTTAAGCAGTGGATACTTTCTGCCTAAATGTGGAGTTACCCCAAAATATTATTTCGTATGACATCAGAGAGTGAAAGTATGCAAAATATGTTAGCTTCCTAATTTCTATATCCTCAAAATTGGCAATTATTCTGATTGCAAAGGTTGCTAAACCTAGCCGGCCGCTGGTGGCCGAGCGGTTCTAGGCGCTTCAGTCTGGAGCCGCGCGCCCGCTACGGTCGCAGGTTCGAATCCTGCCTTGGGCATGGATGTGTGTGATGTCATTAGATTAGTTAGGTTTAAGTAGTTCTAAGTTCTAGGGGATTTATGACCTAAGACGTTAAGTCCCATAGTGCTCAGAGCCATTTGAACCTTTTTTTTTTTTTTGTAAACCTAGTCACTTTAGAGGTTCCAAAATATTAATTTTCCAATTAAGTTACTCATCTGTATGTAGACCCAAAAACTTAGTTGCTCTACCCTGGCTACTGACTTCTGTTAATGTATTATATTTATTGAAGAAGCTGTACTCCTTACTGCAGAAAATTGGTTATGCTGTGTATTTTTTCAAAGTTCAGAGCAAGCCCAGTCGCAGAAAACTAACTTTTCCAAAGACATTATTTGTATCACTTTCAATTGGACTTCCTTTTACTGGACTAATAATTATGCTTATATCATCAGCAAACAGTGTCAGTTTAGCCTCTTCTTTCAGATAAGAAGGGAGGTCATTCACATATATCAAGAACACCTAACGTAATTTCACCCTAGTTAGATGAAGTGGCGAACTTCCTTAAATCACTTGAACCAAATAAAGATACTTTTGCTTCCCGTTCTGTCGATATAACATATGCTGTTCCGTTCACACCATAGAATTGTAATTTCTGTAACATAATGTCATGGTTCACACAATCAAATGCTTTGGGTAAGTCACTGAAAATTTCTATTGGTAACATTTTACTATTTAAAGACTCTATTATGTGGTCAGTGAAATTGTATATTGCTGTCTCAGTGGAACAGCATTTTTGAAATCCGAACTGTGATTTACAAAGTATCCCATTACTGCTGAGATGGCTAACCACTCTTAAGTACATTATTCTCGACGATTTTTTAAAACATTGTAAGCGAGGATACTGTCCGGTCATTATCTACATCTGTTGTGTCCCCCATTTTTGTAGAGAGGCTTGACAATGAAACATTATAACCTGTCTGGGAAAATACCTTGAGTTAGTGATCCATTACATATGTGACTCAGAGCATCATCTGTAACTGCTCCACATTCCTTTAATATCCTGTTAGTGATGTCATCTACTCCAACAGAACATTTATTTTTCAAAGATTTTCCTTATTTCGCTGGAGGTTGTTACTAGAAAATTAATCTAAGATTTCTCAAAACTGACCATTCCATGTACTGCTTCGCTTTGTCCTGTGAACTATTCTCACCAATGTTTTCACCTATATTAAGAAATGGTTGTTAAATACGTCAACTAGTTGTATACTGTTGGTTAAGATGGTCTCATTCTCTATAACAGTAATCTAACTACCCCGGTGGTTACTTTTCCCGTCTCCCTTCTGACAACATTCCATACTGATTTTATTTTATTTCCCGAGCTGTTAATCTCATTTCTAACACACATAATTCTTGATTTTCTGACAACTTTACTCAGTATATTACAATAATTGTTATAGTGTAAAGTTACTTCTGCGTATCTACTAATTTTTACTGCCTCATACAGTTTTCTTTTTCTTTCTGAAGACGCTCTAATACCTGTAGTAATTCAAGGTCTCTTTGAAAACTGTTTGGTATTACATTTAATAATTTTTTTGGCAACAGTGTTCAAAAAGGGATATAAATTTATCAAGAAATATGTTGCATGTATAATTAGTATTTAGCTCATCATATACACTTCCCGATTTAACATTCCCTAAACTTTCTCTGAAGCACACTATAGGTATCGCGTTAAGCTACCTTACACTTTTACTTAATGGTTTGTGAACTGTACATCCTGCTAGGTATTGTAAGTTAATCAATTGTGTATCAAGGTCTGATAATCCATTTATCACAGGGAAAACGTGTTAGATTTACATCCTCCTACTGTACAAATACATTATTTATCAGAGTGCTACTGTCTTGAGATATACGTCTAGGGAAATTGGTCACTGATTCTATGTTGCATGTCATTAATAACACTTCTAGTTCACTTTTCCAATCAGAATTGCTTAGAAAGTTTACACTGAAATCACCACAGATTAATAATTTCTTCTTTTTGTCTGACAGACAGCATAACGGGGAGTCAAAATTTTGTATGAATAGTTCCAAGTCTCCTAACGAGGACCTGTACGCTGTTGCTAATATCAACACTACATTATCTAGGTGTAGTTCACATGCACGAACTTCAAAGTGCTGATCGACACAAAGTTTTTTTAATTCTACAGTTTTGTATTTATACGCTCGTTTTGCGTAAACGGCAATTCCTCCTTTATCTATGCTACATCTGCAAGTGCAAGATGCTAAATTATACCCATTTATACTGACACTTTTCATCTCCACAGTTACATTTTCTTCCAACAGACAAATTATATCAGTCTTATTCTTATTTTTGAGGTTGTCTAAACACACTAACAGCTCATCTACTTTACTTTTTTTATTCTCCTGCTACTTAGATGAAGTAAGTTGATACTACCCCTTGCTTTATCAGCATTTACTTTAGTTGAAGCTTCTTTTATTTCTATTTTTTTTATTGTTTTCTGTCTGGACTTCGGGTTTAACCTGAAAAACCTGTCTGCCTGTTCCCACTGTGTGACTGTGCCCCCCTTACAGTATCTGCTAATACAGAAGTTGAATTATCTTTTCACTTCCTACTTTGGTGCAGGGCATGTGTAATGTATCCCGACCTACCTGTAACACGAACTAGAACAACGCTTATGTGAGATTTTTCCGGTGTCTGGAGCATCCTGTTCAACTCATTGTTAACGTGCCTTACAGCTATATTTACCCAGTGCCGATCATAGCTCTGAAAGACCTCCACAGACCCTACATTTGGAGCCTGGTTTCTGCTCCTACTGTATCCAGGTCACACATAATCCTATATTTCGGATTTCCTGCTCCCTCAGCTATGATTACCTGATCTTCCTCCTCAAAGTTCCTGCATAGCTGACCTAAATTTTCTGTCACCTGCCAAGGCTAGCACTTGGTTTCACAAAACTCGTGGCCTGGGACCCTGCACCTAATTTCTCCTGAAGCTGCTGGCCTACACTCCTCCCATGACTACTACCTAGAGGCGGAATTCTTCTTTTGCTGCTCTGATTTGATCGCGATCTGTTTTTTTCTTTAAGCTGATATTCTGCTTCAAAACACATTCCACTGCATCTGGAAGAGTCCCTGCCTCCATTACCTTAGGTAGCAAGCCAAACTGATTTACTAACTGAATTTCAAAAGTTTCTTCAGCAGTTCCCCTTTTTCGCCCTTTGCTTGCTAAATTTCCCACTGCCACGTCTCCTTTTCCTCCCTAGCTTACACAATTCCAAATTCGCGTTTTCTAATTCATCCCTAAGGGCACAAATTTTTGCCTCCTGTTCAGCGATTTTTCTCTCCTTTCCACATAACCTACATTACCATGGGAAAGTCACATTATCTAGCCCCGTTTGCTCGCCGCTGTATTCACCCTAACGAAACCATAACCTGCAGAGAACACCACCTGCTTCAGATTTCTACGGCAACCACAACATATGTCACACATGGTTTGATAGAAATACTTACACAAAAGCAGAGAATAACTTGGCACAAGAGCACAGACATTTCGTAACTTGTTTTAATACGTAACTAAACGTTGGTGTAAACCAACTTTTATACTTACTTTCGAAAGTTGTAATTAACTACCTAAACTCTATATGGCAGATAGAAATTAATTTTACTTTGAACCGCAAAGTCTAGTCAAAAATAAAAATCTACACTCGCACGAAATGTACACCTAAAATGTAAACAAAACTAACGAATACTGGCCTTTACGAAATACTTCCGTTTTGGTTTGAATACAGTCAGAAAAGTGAAACCATCAATAGACAGCTAGAGAAGAAGTAAATGCACTAGTATAAAATGTAACATTAACTAAATGATGGCACGGTGACTACCGAACGGTAAGTGAAGATTTTGGAAGATGATTTCATCCCCATTATCCAAAGTGACCCTGATTTCAACAAGATTTGCTTCACACAAGGCAGAGCTCGACCCCTTCGAAGCAGGAGAGTGTTTGATGTGCTGGAGGAGCACTTTGGAGATCGTATTCTAGCTCTGGGGTAACCAGACGCCAGTGGCGTGGGCCTCGATTGTCCGGCCCATTCTCCGGGTCTGAACACATGCGACTCCTTTTTGCGGGGCTATATTACGGACAAGGTGTACAGCAATAGCTTCAAAACCATTGCTCAGCTGAAAACAGCCATTCAGGAAATCATGGACAGCATCGTTGTTCCGACACTTCAACGGGTCATGCAGAATTTCGCTATTCGTCTGCGCCACATCATTGCAAATCATGGTAGGCATGTCGAAATGTCACACTTAAATCAGAAAATCTGTAGTGACGTTTAATGTTGAATAAAGGGTATGCACGCCGTAGTTTGCAACTAATTTTCGTTTTTTTTTTCATGTAGTTCAATAATTGTCACCCTGTATTTTACCCAAGAGGATGCCATCATCATTTAACCATACAGTAAAGCTGCATGCCCTCGGGAAAAATTACGGCTGTAGTTCGCTTTCAGTCGTTTGCTGTACCAGCCCATCAAGGCCGTTTTGGTTGATGTTACAAGGCGAGTTCAGTCTATCGACCAGATTGTTGCCCCTGTAATTACTGTTTACGAAGATGACGTGTGGGGCCTGAAGATGGCATCAATGTAATGCCGAAACCGGTAGCACATAAGAAGTTCATAAAATAAATTTCTGCAATACATACGGCTGTTGGTAAATTACTGCGTCAAGAAATATATGTCAGCCGTTGTTCCACGGTCCATAATGGATCAACGAAGATTAAATATTAGTAGGTTGCGGGGATGGACGTAAGTTTGGGGGGCGAGGGAGGGGGGGGAGGGGGGGGGGGAGCGGGAAAAATTGTAGAGACCGACCAAGATTTAACTGCAGTAAGCAAGTTCAAGTGGATAAGGATTGCAGTAACTATGCAGAGATAACGAAGCTTGCATAGAATACAACAGCGTGGAGGGTCGTATGGTGCCAGGCTTCAGACTGTAGTTTACTATCAAAAACAGTCTTGATCACAATTATTTATTGCAGTGACCGGTTTCGACCACAACTGTGGTCATCTTCAGACCAATGAGTGAGAAACTCCTTCTGGTGGTAAATCACTAGTAGTGATAGTAAATATTTTTAATGACACTGATCACTGCATACTCCCAGAATGTATTCAAAAATAATTCAGACTGTAGACCACAACAATAACGGCAACAGCAAAACAACGTATTGTTCCATCTTTTCCTGCCAAAGTATAATAAGTACGAGCTCTAATCTCAGCACGTGAAACACGTTTGACTCGGTCGAGTTATAAAACTGTGTGCTGGTCTAACTAAATTAAGCGTGAGACTTGTACAGACTAAACTAAAAACCAGTGTTGAAAAGGCTGTTCTTGTACCTCGAAGAAGTAAATAGTCCAGTCTCGAAGGGCAAGGGTTAATGCTTCAGGCACAATTCAGCGAAGGCGCTCGGTTGGATTTTACAGAAAGTTTTTTTTCCCTTCAGTGCCTCCTGTGGAAAAAAGAAGAACCCCTTTTGAAGACGCACAGACGCAGTGTTCGTTACCTCAGTGCAATTAAATGGGGCGCCATTTCAACGGGAATATAAAGTAGGCGGATGAAATCTTTTTGCAGATTATTTAAGAGTAAAAGATCCGGGCATGAGCCCTACCCAATAGCGGTGGAGTGGCGCATGGAGAAGGAAGCCTTTGGTGAACGGAGCAGGAGCGCCTGACGGGGCACGTCGCCGCATTTCAATACCAGAGGATTAGGCCCGAGTTGCGTCCTCGTCTTGGGGAGGGACAGTATCCTGAGGTGGCTGCAGGAGCTGGATTGGGTGTTGGGGTGTGGGATGTTGGCAGGGGGTGCGGTGGGGGGATGAGAAGGGGTGGGGTGGTAAGTCTGCCCCAGGTTGGCCGCCGCAAGCAACAGGCACAGTCCTGAAAGGATATGACAGTGGGAAGGCGCGATGGAAGTGGTGAGGGTGGCTGGGGGGGGGGGGGGGGAGGGGGGGGGGCGGGGTGTAGCGGGAGAGGCCCAGAGGTGGGCAGCAGGCGGGTAGTCCTTTGAAGGCGCCAGGACCGCTGCCCTACAATCCGGGATTAATCTGCGCCTGTGTCGCGCAGAAGGACGACGGGCGATGGCGGGCGGCCACGCAGGTCGGTCGCTCCCGCGAAGCGCTGAATGGGTCTGCGCCGCTCGGCGCCCACCCAGAGAGAAGGCCCGGCCACCAATTAGGAAGCGGCCGGAATATCAGATGAACCGCGGCCCGCGCCTACCGCAGCTATGCAAATTATTTCCCGGCCAGTATTCCGGAAGGCCATCACCGCCCCCTTGGACGATGTCCGCCCTTTTAACCATCACCCCCACGGTCGCCCACCTGCCTGCGTCTCTTACGTCCGCGCCACGTCCGGCACTGCGTCGCCACGTTCTTATTTGGTAGTCTAGGTTTCTCCTTCTGCTCTCCCTTCTGCGTCCTCAAACAAAACAAAAAACAAAAAAATGTAAAAGCATCGCTGTTACCGGTCATTAAATTCAATTCCTCCGGTCCAGACCGACATCAAAAAGTTAAATGAGCTATTTCGGTATGTTTTCGAGTAAAGACTCTTAAATCACGCCCAAATTGCCATCTGATAGCGCATTTAGAGCCGTCGCACGGTACGAATTAAGTCAGACGTTGATGTCGTAATTTGGGCAGATTGCTGGCGCTGTCCACCTCCGATATAACGACAAGGTGCTGGGGGAAATATTGCGCTCTTCTGGTAACTGCAACTTGTATACTGCAATGTAACAATTCCTCTCGCTACATACGCTATTCACTTGCGTATATATTTATGTGCCAGGCATTAATTTTAATTTTGCGGTTATTAAATACACTACTGGCCTTTAAAAATGCTACACCACGAATATGACGTGCTACGGACGCGAAATTTAACCGACAGGAAGAAGATGCTGTGATATGCAAATGATTAGCTTTACAGAGCATTCACACAAGTTTGGCGCCGCTGGCGAAACCTATAACGTGCTGACATGAAGAAAGCTTACAACCGATTTCTCATACACAAACAGCAGTTGACCGGCGTTACCTGATGGAACGTTGTGGTGATGCCTCGTGTAAGGAGGAGAAATGCGTACCATGCGACATTTGATAAAGGTCGGATTGTAGCCCATCGCGATTGCGGTTTATCGTATCGCGACAATGATGCTCGCGTTGGTCGAGATCCAATGACTGTTAGCAGAATATGGAATCGGTGGGTTCAGGAGGGTAATACGGAACGCCGTGCTAGATCCCAACGGCCTCGTATCACTAGCGGTCGCGATGACAGGCATCTTATCCACATGGCTGTAACGGGTCGTGCAGCCACGTCTCGATCCCTGAGTCAACACATGGGGACGTCTGCAAGACAACACCATCTTCACGAACAGTTCGACGACGTTTGCAGCAGCATGGACTATCAGCTCGGAGACCATGGCTGCGGTTACCCTTGACGCTACATCACAGACAGGAGCGCCTGTGATGGTGTACTCAGCGACGAACCTGGGTGCACGAATGGGAAAACGTAATTTTTTCGGATGAATCCAGGTTCTGTTTACAGCATCATGGTCGCATCCGTTTTTAGCGACATCGCGGTGAACGCACATTGGAAGCGTGTATTCGTCATCGCCATACTGGCGTATCACCCGGCGTGATGGTGTGGGGTGCCATTGGTTACACGTCTCAGTCACCTCCTGTTCCCATTGACGGCACTTTGAACAGTTTAACTTACATTTCAGATGTGTTACGACCCGTGGCTCTACCCATCGTTCGATCCCTGCGAAACCCTACATTTGACCAGGATAATGCACGACCGCGTGTTGCAGGTCCTATACGGGTCTTTCTGGATACAGAAAATGTTCGACTGCTGCCCTGGCTAGCACATTCACCAGATCTCTCACCAATTTAAAACGTCTGGTCAATGGTGGCAGAGCAACTGGTTCGTCACAATACGCCAGTCACTACTCTTGATGAACTGTGGTATCGTGCTGAAGCTGCATGGGCAGCTGTACCTGTACACGCCATCCAAGCTCTGTTTGACTCAATGCAGAGGCGTATCAAGGCCGTTATTACGGCCAGAGGTGGTTGTTCTGGGTACTGATTTCCCGGGATCTATGCACCCAAATTACGTGAGAATGTAATCACATGTCAGGTCTAATATAATATATTTGTCCAGTGAATACCCGTTTATCATCTGCATTTCTTCTTGGTGTAGCACTTTTTAATGGGCAGTAGTGTATGATACTAGCTTGCAGTAAGAAGAGTTGTATTTCATCGTCTCGTCGACGTCGCTGTCATTAGAAACGAATTGGGACTGGGAGGGATTCGGTTGTTAGCTATGCCAAGGAAGAAATTCTACGCCTACACTGAAGGAATTTTGGGAAACAAGCAAAATTACAAATAACACTATGTTCATTCATTCAAGTTTAATAGCAATCACTGTAGCGCGACGCCAGTTTTTGGCAACATGCTGCCGCCATGCGGTACCTGTCTGATAATTATACCCTAAAGCTGGAGTCACGAACGAAGGCAGTCGAATTTAACCTCGTTCTGTACACCTACGTCACGCGTTCTGCCACCACCTATGTGCCTTCAGTAGTGTAGTGTTCTGAGCGCTCAGATGTGAACGTTGGTTGCATGCAATGCGAGCATTAAACGTGATCGTAGCAAGTTATTTAGTGCGTGTTGTATTGGCTGACGGTGGGGGTGAGTGACAAATTCAACACAAGCAAGCGAGAGACCTAATTTCCGCGATACACGCTTTCATCAGGTGAAAAGCACACATATGCACGAACCGCAACCTTTGCTTGGAATCGGAATCAGTGCCGTCCCCGTCCTTGTGTAGACCTGCGAGGACCACCATCGTTCGTAGCTCGGACTATATCTAACGAGATTTTGTATGCCAGGGCAGAGACAATGTTTTCGCTACCGTGTATCCCACTGAAGACACGTGATGAAGTTCTGTCTAGAAACACACTGTGAGCTGCAGTCCATCAATTTTTGTGCTGTTATACTCGTATGCCACATACTCAATGAAATAAGAAATGTACATTTCAATATCTGAGACAAATGACACTAAGGAAACAATAACATTGCTTATAGCTTCACAGAGCTGTGCTTATAGTGTTGTCGAGATATTATTATACTTGCATGAAATAACAACAGCATATAGTCCTGATTGAATCCTCTTCCCAAACAAATAGCTGGAGAGTGCTATAAATGTTAAAACACGTTTAATCTTTGTTAAAAAAGTCAAGCAATACGCACGTGTTTATGTTGTTAAGGTGTGTATGATGCCAACTGATATAATGATTCACTGGTAGACTGTCTCAAACATAAAGGTACAAGTAATAAAAAAGTCAGCGGACACAACTGGTTCAATTGGCTCTGAGTACTATGGGACTTAACAGCTGTGGTCATCAGTCCGCTAGAACTTAGAACTACTTAAACCTAACTAACCTAAGGACATCACAAACATCCATGCCCGAGGCAGGATTCGAACCTGCGACCATAGCGGTCGCGCGGTTCCAGACTGAAGCGCCTAGAACCGCTCGGCCACAACGGCCGGCTTAGCGGACACACAGAACTTAAAAACGAAGAGAAAAACCACCGCCTGCACACCTTTCAGAAATAAACTCTCACACAAAACAGCATAAATATTGCTATCAGAACACACAATAAACTACAGCACACCCTCAGACGTAACATATACGTACAGATTCGTACACACGCACATTGAACCATATAAGAAATAGTCTGTGCTAAATGTGTAATTCTGAATGCGGGTCAGACTGGGCAAAAGAGCAATAGCCACCCACAGTAATGACAACGGACACTAGCTCGAAAATATTTCATAGAACGGACAAGAGTTATACGAAAAACTTTAGATCTTCATAAATGGCACTACGTATGGAAATCAGTTGTTGAATGAGAAACTAGAAAGCAACAGGGAAAATATTTCGAAAACATCCCCATAGTATGTCATTATTCTTCCTTCGTGCTCTTTGTACCAGGTAGTGGAATGTAGGTTCGCTCCCTACGTGAAGTTACACTTCATTTCTTTGAAAGTATGTCATGTAATAGTACATACATTGTTGATTCGTAGCTCGCAGTAAATTTCTTGTCAAAACATGGCCACCCTGTCACTGGCAAACGTAACAACAAAAGCATTGTGTCTGTGGCGGATGTAGCCATACGAAATAATAAATGAGCACCTGATGATAGCAGCATGCTGCCGAAACCAGTCGTGCTAAAGTAAATATCGCTGCTGCACATGACAGAAGCAGCCAATCGTGTTGTTTATAATATTCGTATGATGGTCGTAGTCCTCATTCTGATCAATAAAACGTATATAAATGTAAGCTCTCTACATCTTTGTGGTTGGACGGGATATCCGCTTCAATTCGTACGGAACAGGATAATGAGATGTCACACAGAATTAACTTTCAATATGGAAGTTGGTGTAGCATGTATGTGAGGATCTGAGATCTGCTTTACAGCAAAGGAAAAACCACCCGAAAGTTATATACAGACAATGGAAAGACATATCCAAGTAAAAATTTTCTATATACCATATCAAAATAAGACTGGATTGTGAATCTAATAACAACGGACAAAATATAAATATTTATTGGTATCAGTACTTACAGTAACAGCACTATTTCTAAATAACAGTTATCCATTAGATGTAATGTATTAGATGTCGTCATTCTTAGGTATCAGGCGTACAAGTGCGTACATAAACTCTCTTGCAACAGCTGGTCAGCAATATACTAATATTATTTGTATTTTGTAATATGATAGAAATTTCAAGAAATGGTATTCTTAAAATGTTGGTAAGCATGCCCTAACTTCAGTAATATTCTGCCTCCTAGACCAGATAGCCCTTTTGCTTCTACTACGATTTGCCTTCCAAGATTTTTCTGTTAAGTAAGTTCTAATTTTTCTTTCTACTACTTTTCATTAGTTTCGACTTACTTTTAATATCCTCAGATCGCCCTGTAGAATCCTTTCAACGAGTCTTTTAAGTTTTCCTTTCAGCCCGAGGGGACTGTATCGTCTGTGAATCTTAGTACACTCCTGGAAATGGAAAAAAGAACACATTGACACCGGTGTGTCAGACCCACCATACTTGCTCCGGACACTGCGAGAGGGCTGTACAAGCAATGATCACACGCACGGCACAGCGGACACACCAGGAACCGCGGTGTGTGCCGTCGAATGGCGCTAGCTGCGCAGCATTTGTGCACCGCCGCCGTCAGTGTCAGCCAGTTTGCCGTGGCATACGGAGCTCCATCGCAGTCTTTAACACTGGTAGCATGCCGCGACAGCGTGGACGTGAACCGTATGTGCAGTTGACGGACTTTGAGCGAGGGCGTATAGTGGGCATTTGGGAGGCCGGGTGGACGTACCGCCGAATTGCTCAACACGTGGGGCGTGAGGTCTCCACAGTACATCGATGTTGTCGCCAGTGGTCGGCGGAAGGTGCACGTGCCCGTCGACCTGGGACCGGACCGCAGCGACGCACGGATGCACGCCAAGACCGTAGGATGCTACGCAGTGTCGTAGGGGACCGCACCGCCACTTCCCAGCAAATTAGGGGCACTGTTGCTCCTGGGGTATCGGCGAGGACCATTCGCAACCGTCTCCATGAAGCTGGGCTACGGTCCCGCACACCGTTAGGCCGTCTTCCGCTCACGCCCCAACATCGTGCAGCCCGCCTCCAGTGGTGTCGCGACAGGCGTGAATGGAGGGACGAATGGAGACTGTGTCGTCTTCAGCGATGAGAGTCGCTTCTGCCTTGGTGCCAATGATGGTCGTATGCGTGTTTGGCGCCGTGCAGGTGAGCGCCACAATCAGGACTGCATACGACCGAGGCACACAGAGCCAACACCCGGCATCATGGTGTGGGGAGCGATCTCCTACACTGGCCGTACACCACTGGTGATCGTCGAGGGGACACTGAATAGTGCACGGTACATCCAAACCGTCATCGAACCCATCGTTCTACCATTCCTAGACCGGCAAGGGAACTTGCTGTTCCAACAGGACAATGCACGTCCGCATGTATCCCGTGCCACCCAACGTGCTCTAGAAGGTGTAAGTCAACTACCCTGGCCAGCAAGATCTCCGGATCTGTCCCCCATTGAACATGTTTGGGACTGGATGAAGCGTCGTCTCACGCGGTCTGCACGTCCAGCACGAACGCTGGTCCAACTGAGGCGCCAGGTGGAAATGGCATGGCAAGCCGTTCCACAGGACTACATCCAGCATCTCTACGATCGTCTCCATGGGAGAATAGCAGGCTGCATAGCTGCGAAAGGTGGATATACACTGCACTAGTGCCGACATTGTGCATGCTCTGTTGCCTGTGTCTATGTGCCTGTGGTTCTGTCAGTGTGATCGTGTGATCTATCTGACCCCAGGAATGTGTCAATAAAGTTTCCCCTTCCTGGGGCAATGAATTCACGGTGTTCTTATTTCAATTTCCAGGAGTGTATTTATGTCTGTTCTCCTTTCACTTTCAGACCTCTTCTGAAACTTTCTAGCCCATCTTTCAATGTTTCTGCGACATAGAAGTTGATCAGCAATGGAGATAAACAGCAACCCTTTCTTACACATTTGTTAACGCAAACTTGTTGTACTTACATTTCTACTTCTATTAGTACAATTACATCTTTGTAGGTATTATAGATCATTGTTTTCTACTTTATTCGCATTCATCTCATGATTTCCAAAACATTATTCTAGCATTCCATGAATTAGGCTCTCTAGATCCACAAATGCTGTCACAAATTCCAGATTTTTTTAAAGTTCTTCCTTTGATTACTAATAAGAAACTTATAGTACATTCTTGGTGCTGTTAGCTTTTCTGAAATAAAGCTTCTTCCACTTCATCCCCTACTTCTTAAGTTTTTCTTCCTTTTTTACTCTACCAACGATTTAAGATAAGACTTGAAACTCTGTTCTCTTGCACTCGTTGTCAATGGTACTAACGAGCTCGTTATGCCCGTGATAATGGAGTTCATCCGTCGGTCACTCGTTCTTTTTATCCAACAAACACTTTTCATTCTCTGCAGATGTGCTGGAGAAAATGGTCTTTGGTATTGTACCATGTGAATGTTATCAGATTTTGCTCATTTATATAGTGTATGAGAGGCCAAATATCGTGGCTTTCTGTTATATGTAAACTGTACATCATTCACATATTCTTCCAATTTTTTCAGATAAATCAAATCGTCTAGATTTCGAAATATTGCTGGTAGGAAGAATTCCTTCATCGATAGACAGTGGAATATTCGTACTTTTTATAACATTTACTCTACATTCTAGCCTTTTGTCCACGAAGCCATTACTTAACTGGTTGCCAATAATTCTCTCGCAATTGGTTTCTTACCCTTTTGACTGGTGTGTGGAAAGCAACATGCCGAGTTTTGTCTACCTATTGTAATGTGAGGGCGTCGGGCTAACATGCAAAGAAAATATTAAGGCAAAGTCAAGACGTGGACCGTATTTTTTTCTTTCATTATTTTGCTGTGCATGTATATCTTATTGAAGCGACTGTCAAGTAGATACTGCGACATTACCTAACGGTTACTGCTGAGCAGTTCCCCTTTAAAACAACGACCCATTCTAGTAAACCAGTTGCGTCTTTCCTGCGGTTACTCGTACTTGATCTATGCACAACTCTGTCTAAAAAAAAATAACTCGATGTAGTTATAGGGTGTGACCATGCACGTCTGCTTTCACGTCTCGCAGCTACGTCGGTGCAAATAATAATCTGTAGCTGTGATCCTGCAGTCGAATAGTCCATGCATTGGCCAGAACTGAGAGTTAATAAAATATGCAGGGTTAAATGAATAATTTAATAACAACAATTCTATTCTAACGTCTATAACTGATGTAAAAGACAGAGAATTTTGTTCAATAATGTTTATTAAAGAAAGGACAGCTCAGATAAACGGGAAATGGTCCAACCATATTCGGTTAAAACGCAGATGGAAAACAGCCTTATCAAGTGCAGTAAAGTTAAACTGAGAGCCTTACAAAAATGATACCAAAGTCTCAGACGAAACATCGATCAAAGATACGCGACACTGTAATCACAATTTACGAAATATTCAACAGTTCCGAGTTCAACATGATGATTTACAAATTATCTCCTGTAGTACAAGGAATAGTAACTCATGCTCTGTGTATTCTCACTTCGATAAATCAAGCGGAAGAAGTCACAGTCCTACTCGGGCACATTCAGGCCTCTCGTGAGTTAAGAGTCCCTTTAAAAGTTGGAGTATATCACCTATATAACTGGATCACGCACATTACTATAAGCAGGTCTGCCCTCTTCCTGAATTTCACATCAGCTGTTTAGAATCTCCCCTGTGAGCTCTTCACTCGAAAAGTCCCATTCTCCACTTGACTTCCATAGTGTTCCATTACTATCTGTTTTTCCACTGGCTGAAGGCCGTCACCACCAAAAACACGTTTTTCTTCCATTCTACAAACATAATTTTATTCAATTTGACAAATTCCTCCATTGAACTAATATATGACAAGAATATTTAAATAAAGAAGTGTTATAAATATTTGGTCACGCTCAAATAATTCACAATAATTACAAACAAAGGTTTGTTCATAAACAAATTAACTAGTATTCTTGTGCAAGTGCACTCTTGTTAAATGAGAACAAATTGTCATTACATTTTGTTTAAGCATTTATGCTTTCTTGACAGAAGCATCTTTTAGTTTTCTTTTCAGTTGTGGTATCCGCTAAGACATATGATTGATCACTTTTAAGTGAGCACAATTAATTAACAGCACTTTCAGTCAACATGTGAATAAAGTTTCTGAAAAAAATAATATTCTGTTTATTAAGTAAATACACAAGTATGAAAAAATATGAGGTTCTCATGCTGTATTCATTTGTCGTGTAACTGTGGAGTATACAATATTTGCATAATGAATGCCGGCCGCAGTGGCCAAACGGTTCTAGGCACTTCAGTCCGGAACCGCCCGACTGCTACGGTCGCAGGTTCGAATCCTGCCTCGGCCATGGATGTGTGTGATGTCCTTAGGTTAGTTAGGTTTAAGTAGTTCTAAGTTCTAGGGGACTAATGACCACAGATGTTAAGTCCGATAGTGCTCAGAGCCATTTAAAGCATTTGCTTTTGCATAGTGAAAAAGACATAAAAGATGTTGTAAATCAATACAAGAACTAGATACAAATATGTAGCTAGCTTTCGGGGATGATGGCTGAAGCGCAATGCCATCAACTGAGATACTGTATGTTGAAATGGCACGTAGCGTTTACAGGTTGTTAATTCAGAGGCAGCTACTGCTGCCCATATTCCCTGCTTTGGGGTTTACCCGTTTCTGGCTGCCCAACAGCTTTCTGCACCCGGCTGGCAGGTACCGGACGAGACGCAGCTAGTTCCCAGATGTACAAGTAAATTCATCTCCCCTCGATACCAACCCTAGAAGTATGATTAACTCGGTTAATTACTCTCAACTTTACAGTATCAAGGTTGACGAACCTACAGTCCTAGTACAAACGCTAATGGTGCAGAGTTGACTCTTAAAATATGTTGTGCATGCAAAATAAATCTTGCAAAGCACATATTGCACCGCCATTCAAATGAGTATTCTCACTTTCAATATCTATTAAAGACTGTGATGAAACCGCACCTTACTACCACTAGTACATACCAAAGAATAATTTAAGAAGCAGGACTCTTTCCATTGACATGTCAATCACACAGCAAGTCACAGAAGCAAGATTTTAGAAAGTGAGAAATGTTCAAGAAAGTATTAAAATTAGTTTCATTTGTATAATGCTGTAGCAAAATACACAAAAAAACTCATGTGGAACAGCTGAACTGAGGTAATATTTTCAAGTAAGTAAATATGTTAACAATACAAATGTGAATGAAAAAATATCAGTATAAACAAGCTGCAGATGCATGTGATCATCTGAGCGGCATATTTCTCTATGAAACATGTGACACTTTTCACCCAAAAGTTGTCCGCCCCTGGCAGCTGAGTGGTATCCCCGAATGGGGGACTCCCGGCCCACAGTGCCGTATGCTCATTTCCATTTTGCCGGCACGGTAGCTCAGCGTATTCGGTCAGAGCGTTTAGCTACCCTCTGTAATGAAAAACTGAGAGAACGGATCAACGAACAACTTGAACGAGTGTCATCAGACGTCTGCCGCGAACAAATTCAACGAACAATATAGAACAAAATGAGATCAACAAAAAAAAAAAAAGTGGTCAGCGCGATGGACTATCATACCTAACGGCCCTGGTTCGATTCTCGGCTGGGTCGGCGATTTTCTTCGCTCAGGGACTGGGTGTTGTGTTGTTCTTATCAGCATCATTTCATCCCAACCGACACGCTAGTCACCGAAGTGGCGTCAACTCGAAAGACTTGTACCAGGCGAACGGTCTACCTGTCGGGAGCCCTATCGACATGGCATTTCCGTTTTACCCAAAAGTTCAAGTGTGATGCATAAATCTTTCTTTTTATGTTTACGAACGACTTTCTGGTCTTGAGAGATAAAAGAATTTCCATGCCAACAATGGCGTCCAAAGAATGTCCTCTCCTCATAACATTTAACTGCTATATTCCTCCAGTTCTCTGAACATAAATTTATGGAGGGAAAAATTAGTTTTTAACATCCTGATCTAACAGATCGTGCTGATTTTCATAGTTGTTGCACTCAGACAGTTATCATTTGGATCACGAAATCTTAATCATTGTTTTTACTTTGACTGTCAGACGTCTGTCTTGTAGAGAGCTAAGATTCGGAATTGTCACCTAGTGATCATCTTCTTTATGTTGGGTAAAGTGTATAAACTCAAAACAAAAAATTCTTGATTTAACAACGTTTGTTTCCAAAATGCAGTAAATAGTTTACATCAATCGAGTTTAAGTCTTGACACTCGAAGGTCATCAAACAAAAGCTGACAAACAATATAGCCACATGCGTGATGGTTACCCTTCATAAGAACAAGATCTAATAATGAAAAGTACGAAGGTATCCTTTTGTCAGATCATGTCCTGTTATGTGAACATGCTGTTATTCCGTGCCACGGGTCTCACTCTTACCTCAAAGATAATCTTCGTGGAGCTTCAAACGTGATACTATTTCACCTAGCTTCACAATGTCACTCGCATAAATTCTTACCACATCACACGCCAAAAAGTGATCCATATTTTTCGTGACCTGCATACTCTCCCATGTCGACGTCCCAGTTCTTTTTCATTACAAGTGGAATCCTATATTCGTAGGATTTAGTCCACAGCGGAACATTTTCTTCCTGCCGCTACATCTTAAAAAGTTAGGAAGTCAGTGAGGGTTAGGAGAAATTTCCGATTTCGCTGCGACGATTGCTGAAACTCTGTCCGCCGATTCCGTTTAAGCGTTCGGCGCACGTCTTTAGGGACTTCGGGGATGGGGGTCGACCGCAAAGCCATTAGAGACCGGCACAAAGCATTTAAGCTTTTAAGTCATCTCCAATCGTTACTGGCGCCTCACTTGTCGGCGGAGGGGCAACTTTTTAATGACGGACGTGGCCGACTGAGTGAGAAAGGGGAGCTGGGGGTGTCAGAAAGCCGCCTGCCTATTATACACGCGACAGTTGGTGGCGGCCATGTCTCCCCCACTAAACAGCGGCTCCGACGCCATACCAGGCACATGCTCCCGCGCAGTCGTCAAAAAAGCGTCACACTACAGCAAGCATACCACCTGCACAGGAATACCGGCACCTCTGACAGTAAGCGTAGAGGGAACCAAAACAAGCACAACATAATGTAGTACATTCTTTAACTGGAGAGAAATTCACCTTTATGGAAGACACCATTTGATTGGTTTTGTTTCACCCACAAATGTTTCAGCACTTTCTGCTCTATCTTCAGTAGTTACTGGAAAATATTATTACATTTTAACGTCTTGTCGACGTTATATGAGTCTCGGCTCAAAATTATTTATGTATTCAAACGACTGATTATTATATATTTTATTATTAATCTATAATTATTACTGTATAATAATATTATATTTTATGTCATTTTACATACGCAGCTACTGACAGTTTTGTTTTACCCAGATATGTTTCAGCACTTTCTGTGCTATGTTCAGTAATTACTGGAAAATATTATCAGATCTTAACGTCTTGTGAACGTTATATAAATCTCGGCTCAAAATTCTTTACTTATTCGAGGGACCGGTTATTATAAAATTTATTATTAGTCTATAATTATTCTTATATAGTAATAATTATTATTATTTTATGTCATTTTACATATGCAGCTGCTGACAGAAGGTTGAGGAAAAAAAATCTTTTACGCTTATGCTGTACTGTGAAAAAGTGGCCCATTGGCCCATGATGCAGACTAGGAAATAAGATGTAGATTATGCATGACACTATCAGTTGTCTAATGTTGGTAGTCTTATATCTATCATGCGTTATACAGCTTGTCACATGCCAGCATCAAAACGTATTCTATTTTTCTTTTTCGTCTCTGTTTCAGGGTTTCTATATTACATCGCATTTTGCCTACAGGTTTTGATGACGTATTCTTGTTAAAACACTTATTTTCTCTGCTGTTTATGTTTTTAGCTGCTACTGACGCATTTAGCAGGTCTATATATTGTCAAAAATACAAGACTTCTGCCACGATTTCACGATTTCATGTATTGTAGCTATATGGTGATTTGTTTCCTTGCTTTGTTTCGAGGGTGGTGCCCGATTTCATTGTGTTGTCGAGTTGAGTTTAAAGCGCGTGTGTGTGTGTGTGTGTGTGTGTGTGTGTGTGTGTGTGCGTGTGCGCGCGCGCAAGAGAGAGAGAGACAGAGACAGAGAGAGAGAAAGAAAGAAAGAAAGACAGGGGATGAAGAGAGAGAGAGAGAGAGAGAGAGAGAGAGAGAGAGAGAGAGAGAGAGAGAGAGAGGAAGGAAGGAAGAGGGAAGTGGCTGTAGACTTTAATATACAGAAGAATCATAACTGAATCGTTTCTTTTTAAAGGGGTACTTATCTACAATTTTGCAAAATTGAAGTATTACGCTCAGCATGCATTTTACCCTTAAATACACATTCTGCGAAGATACTGCACATCTACCTGCGTGTCGCATGTGTTTGTGAACGTCAGCGAAACAATGTTTGTTTTTAAAAGGGCACATGTACGCATTTGTGCCGTTTTGAAAACGAATGAATGATAGAATAGTTCGTGACGCTGACACTAGGAGCAGTGTTTGGAAGACGGCAGATTGCAATGAAGGCGAAGAGTGTTCACCTCCAGATATAATGCGGCATGACATCAATTCTACATCTATACTCCGCGAGCCACCTTACGGTGTGTGGCGGAGGGTACTTATTGTACTACTATCTGATCCCCCCTTCCCTGTTCCATTCACGAATTGTGCGTGGGAAGAACGACTGCTTGTAAGTCTCCGTATTTGCTCTAATTTCTCGGATCTTTTCGTTGTGATCATTACGCGAGATATATGTGGGCGGTAGTAATATGTTGCCCATCTCTTCCCGGAATGTGCTCTCTCGTAATTTCGATAATAAACCTCTCCGTATTGCGTAACGCCTTTCTTGAAGTGTCCGCCACTGGAGCTTGTTCAGCATCTCCGTAACGCTCTCGCGCTGACTAAATGTCCCCATGACGAATCGCGCTGCTTTTCGCTGGATCATGTCTATCTCTTCTATTAATCCAACCTGGTAAGGGTCCCATACTGATGAGCAATACTCAAGAATCGGACGAACAAGCGTTTTGTAAGCTACTTCTTTCGTCGATGAGTCACATTTTCTTAGAATTCTTCCTATGAATCTCAACCTGGCGCCTGCTTTTCCCACTATTTGTTTTATGTGATCATTCCACTTCAGATCGCTCCGGATAGTAACTCCTAAGTATTTTACGGTCGTTACCGCTTCCAATGATTTACCACCTATGGCATAATCGTACTGGAATGGATTTCTGCCCCTATGTATGCGCATTATATTACATTTATCTACGTTTAGGGAAAGCTGCCAGCTGTCGCACCATGCATTAATCCTCTGCAGGTCCTCCTGGAGTACGTACGAGTCTTCTGATGTTGCTACTTTCTTGTAGACAACCGTGTCATCTGCAAATAGCCTCACGGAGCTACCGATGTTGTCAACTAAGTCATTTATGTATATTGTAAACAATAAAGGTCCTATCACGCTTCCCTGCGGTACTCCCGAAATTACCTCTACATCTGCAGATTTTGAACCGTTAAGAATGACATGTTGTGTTCTTTCTTCTAGGAAATCCTGAATCCAATCACAAACCTGGTCCGATATTCCGTAAGCTCGTATTTTTTTCACTAAACGTAAGTGCGGAACCGTATCAAATGCCTTCCTGAAGTCCAGGAATACGGCATCAATCTGCTCGCCAGTGTCTACGGCACTGTGAATTTCTTGGGCAAATAGGGCGAGCTGAGTTTCACATGATCTCTGTTTGCGGAATCCATCAATTCTTTAAGGAAAACAAAATGTGGTGTTGGAAACGAAGATTCCTGTAAGGTGAATGTTGTCAGGAGAGCACGATTATCTGGCGCAGCGTACGTTGGTCACAGAGGAAATTATGTAGCAGAGAAGACACCAAGAAATACTTGTGGGTAAGTAGAACTTATAATAAGATCTTTTCCAGGGTCATATCGAAAATGAAATTGTCGTAGATTACGTTGTAGGTTTCTTCTTTGGAGATGTAAAAATCATTGCTTAAAACAGTTCAGTGATTATAAGAAACTACATATATTTTATTATTTCTACGACCTGACTACAGAAAACGAACAAGACATATTTCTGCGAAGTATGATTGAGGTTTAACAGTGTACCGACATCGTTCACGTCCGGAAACTCATGTGGAAATGCGTGAAACTATGACTTCTAATTTTCTTTGTTATCTCTCCAGGAAGGGGTTGTTCTTTCAATCAACAGTATATTAATGATAATATTCCGAATAGAATAAGACAGCGTTATGTTTTTTCAGTTGTTGCAAAAAGAGCTTTGCGAAAAATCGTGCGAGTCCACACACCAGAAGAACATACCAGAAGCACTGCAGAAACAAGCAAATCTGGTAAATTCATTGTAACGCTGATGAAAACTGAAGGCATCAAAGATTACAAACAATGGTGGACAATGGTGGACAAAATATTATAAAACAGATACATTTTCTGTAGAGTCTTTGGAAAAAAAGGTTCCTAAAAAACAAATACAATCTTTTCAGTCATCCAATTTTCTCACTTCGTGTACAGCCGAAAAGCACCGGGAACAGATAGTGTCATACATGTACATTGATGGGCTTCTAAGGAATACCTTCAGACTGCTAAAAGTCTCTGACAGGATATTGATAAAATGCAGTTACCAACTCCGAAAGCTTATACTCGTGATATATCTATCAATTCAAGGTACTTGCTAGACGTCAGCAAGGTGATGCATGATATCCGTCACAAGAATAAAGAATCTTACAAGAACTTTTTGGCACGGCTAACGACTGATTGTGAACGTAATGAGCGTTGCTTCCATTAAGTAGCAGCTCGTTATTGTTCTATGGAGAAAATAATTTCGTTTATTTTTAAAAGGACACATATCCACTGGATTAAGCGCCCCGGTTTTCAAAATATTTACATTTGTATACATTTTATTCTGAACATCATTATATACCCTACTTTAAATAGAAAAAAATAAAATTTATAAATAATTGTATGTGAAGTCAGTTTTTTGTCTCTCCTGCAAAGTTGATTTCCGTGGAGACGTGTCTCTTTAAAAACAAACGAATATGTTATGTTGTACAGTTCTTCTGTTGCGGAATACGGTGTGTTATTGCAAAGTGATATACATTCGTTTAGTATATTCTTCCGTTGGGTAATGATTTTTGTACATGTACTGCTACTCTACAGATTTTTAATTTAGGCTGTGGATGTTGTTATGCTATAGAATAAATATGTTAATGGTATAGAATACCCTAGGCGTAAATTTGTAATACGCTGATAATACAAAAACATTTAGACTCGTCTTTGAAGAGGATCGTTTCTGATTCGAAATGCCAGGATTATATATCAACAGAAGTTTATTAACGAGAGATAGAGCAAGTCAGCCTTCCTACTTTCCATATTGACAAGTAATGCAATTACTTCCATACAGTGGGAACAGCAAACAGTAACCGTAAGCGAGTACTTTTAGACAAACCTCAAAGGCATATCTCCTCGACTGTACCGTATAGTCGCTTTAGAACACTAAAATCTAAAGTAAATTCTGTCCGAACAGGCCATGAAGGCCCAACGGTACCGACCGGCCGCCGTGTCATCCTCAGCCCACAGGCGTCACTGGATGCAGATACGGAGGGGCGTGTGTCAGCACACCACTCTCCCGGCCGTATGTCAGTTTCCGAGACCGGAGCCGCTACTTCTCAATCAAGTAGCTTCTCTGTTTGCGTCACAAGGGCTGAATGCACCCCGCTTGCCAACAGCGCTCGGCTGACCGGATGGTCACCCATCCAAGTGCAAACCCAGCCCGACAGCGCTTAACTTCGGTGATGTGACGGGAACCGGTGTTACCACTGCGGCAAGGCCGTTCGCACCGCTTTAGAATACACCACTTTTTTTTTATCATTCCTTCTACACTACCCAATCCTGTTAATGTAAACACCAGTCAAAAGCCCGAATAACCACTTTTGGTAGCGCAGACTGCTCCGAGCTGTGCAGGATGAGAGTCATTGAGGTTCTGGAAGGTACGGAGAGGACTGTGGAGCCATGCAGACTTCAGTGCCGCAGCCAACTGCAGTAGTTTCCTCGGTTAAGACTCGATGGCGCTAGCAGCCCGATCGAGGTAGTCCCACTGGTTCTTGATTGAGTTTCAATTCAAGGAGTTGAGTGGCCAGGGGAATACGGTGAACTCATATTGGTACCCTTCGAATCACGCAAGTACACTGTAAGATGTGTAACACGTTGCACTGTCCTGCTGGTAGGAACCATCGTGCCGAGGAAAAACAAAGTACATGTAGGCGATGGAGATGGCCCCCAAGGATAGATGCCTAATTTTGTTGATCCAACGTGCCTCCAGAGTGACGAGATAATCAAGGGAATGCCACAAAAATATTGCCAACAGCAAAACGCATGCAGTTTGTTTGCTTTTCGTCGTTTCACACCGTACGAGGATGTTCACTTCAAGTCATTTCACGTCCTACATCCCAACGGCCACGTGTCCGATGAAGCATAAGAATTGATTCATCTGAAAAGGCCACCTGCCGCCACTCATTGGACGTTTAGATGCGGTTTGTCGCCGATGAACTACGGTTAGCACTGGTACATGAACCTGCTCCGGATGCCCGTACACACCAATGTCCGCTGAACAGTCGTTGAGAAGACACTATTGATAGGCTCTTGGTTTACCTGGGCAGTCAGTTGTACAACAGTTGCACATCTATCCTCCCGTACACATCTCCGCAACCGTGGTTTTGGTAGCCCATTTGGTTATGCACAGTATATTTTAACCACGGCGGCAGGTGAACAGTAACATGGCGTAAGGTCGTCTCATTCAACGGAGATTATATTGAAAAATAGGATTTTGTAGCCACAAGAATGGAGAATAATACGGTGTCTTGGAATCCTAAATAAATCAAACAGGCTGTAAAAGAAAAAAAAGAAAAACGATTGCATTACTTACTGAACGTTCCTCTTATTTCCCGCGCAAAGCAGGAATCAGCACCAAGGACATATCTGAATCACCCTGCAAGTCAGAAATCAGAACGATTAGTCGTCGTTAAATTACCCTCGCTGTTATCATCACGTGCGTAAGCAAACTGCTAAGATACCTCATTAGTTAACACACTGGATTCGTTCCCGATTGAAGACAGTTCAATTCCTCGTTCTGCGTAAGAAGAATGCCAGTATAGTTTCATCTGTTATTCCTTCGCAATGAAAGACAGCACTGCTTCTACAAAAATGGCTCTGAGCACTATGGGACTTAACTGCTGAGGTCATCAGTCCCCTAGAACTTAGAACTACTTAAACCTAACTAAGGACATCACACACATCCATGCCCGAGGCAGGATTCGAACCCGCGACCGTAGCGGGGATTGACAGCCAATTGCTCTAAGACAAGACACGATTTGGCGATATTTTTTTTAAATTCTAGATATTTTATCCGTGGAAGACACGGCGGCTGAGAAACTCTGGGGTATTGCCGTATAAGGTCAGTCGAGAGAAATGGTTATTTGCCTAAACTTTCAGTCGATCTTCTCGATCATTGCTCCACACATTCTGTTCTTATTGACAAGACGCCTACCATACCAAAGACAAAGGAGGAGATGGTTGGTTTCACAGTCTAAAAGGCAAAGTAAGTAATAAATTTAAAAAGATCTAGCCCATCGATCCAATATCTCTCCATGAACTGCAGTTCCGTAGATACGAAATAGACGAGCTTGCAAAAATGTTTGGCTTACAGGGATTAGGCTGTCACCTCGTCACTGCCTTTCAACCCAAAAGAACATAAGTACCCATATAAAGCTTACATCGCAAGCAGTGACAAAAAGAAGTATGCTGTATGCAATACAGACACTCAACGACGGGGCTGCTAGGGAAGTCACCTCTGGGGACTGGAAGAAATCTGTCAGTCACACGCAACACGTCATGGACAATCCATGACTAAATGAAGCTATTTCAAAAACATCTTTACAGGCAATGAATGACACGCCATTAAATAACGACAATACCAATGTTACATCAGACATCTATGACGGCGTCAAGGGGAATGTCAACTAAGATTTTCCATTGTCATCCTAAAAAAATTTTAGGGCTCAAGCTGAGTGTTTGGTATGCGCGATTTAAATATCCGCATAGGAAAATTATATTTCCTTAAGCTTACACCATTAGAAAGAAGGCTGTTATTAACAAATAAGCGCGAATGAATTTCATCTGTGAAACTATGTCTTAATCTCTTAAAAGGAATCCCTTTTGCTCTGTGAGTTATAACTGTAACAACAACAAAAAATTCTATTTTGTATCATTACGCTTCTTTCGTCCAAACCGATGAGCTTGCTCACCTAGATTATCTGACCTTTTTTCTTATGTTGCAAATAATAAATCAGAAAACCTAATAACGGGTTAGTTATAAACCTAGCTCTCTGTTCTTCGCAATGAAACCAACCGGTGACTGCTGAGGTTCTCATGCGTTAAAGCAGCATCATGCGCCACATTAAACTCAAACTATCTCGTGTTACAGATCACCGGCAGAGTTATGGTTTGAAGCATATGAAAATATCATGAGTCCTCAAGATTTAGTTCATAATGTGTTAACCTAAATTCAATAGCAAAAAGGTCTTCCACATCTCCAATATTCGGTTATGCCGTCAGGAAATGCATTTTCGTAAAGTTTCTGCACATAGCCATATAATGAAACTAAATTCATAAAACAGCGCAGAACAGTAAAACTTCTTAATTTAAATGAGTATGTCTGTACTTAAATTGCAGAATGACTGAGAAGATAAAATATCTACGTTATGTGATTCTGAAACAGCTGTGTAAAACTGAAGGTACTAAGCCTACTTTTTCTTTACCTTTTCTTATCATGTCAACACTGACCAACAATATTCTAGCACAACGCAGTCTGACTGCTCAAAATAAATTACAACCTGACTTCAAATAATTAATTCAAAAGAATGGCCCTGACTGAAAAGAAATCTTAACAATAACCTTTACATTTCATTAAGCACTTACCTCACAAAAATCTTCATTACGCGAACTACTGCGATACAGCGAGCATCAATACTACCAGCAAAATAAAAGATTCTAACTACTAAGGCCACTAACTACTAATTGGGATGTGGTTATCAAAGGAAAGATTTTGTTGCAAACCAAATAATGTTATTTTCTTACCTTAATAATGTGACATCCAGTTCAGACGCGAATATAAATCGTCATTGACATCTGGTGCAAAGGTATATAATCATGAATAATATTCAGTCTCCAAGTTGAAAATATACAGATCGTTAGCCTACGCTAACACTTCAGACCTCTACCCTCCATCAATGCCAACTTCTCTCATCTAACATCCACCACTACCGACTGTTCACCTCCAACTGCTCCACAGTACTTCCATCACTGCTAGCTACTAACTTCCAACTGCCCAACAGTACTGGCGATTAACTTCCAACAACGAGTCCGACTAGGGACAGAGTCTCTTACAAAGCAAGCGCAGTCACAGAGCCAATGCAAAGCACTACACAGCGCTGCCAATGACAGAAGCAGCCCACTTACAACAGCCTCCATCCCTGCCTCTGTACATCGATTAATTCGCGAGTATGAGCGAGACGAATGAAATGTAAGTTACGGGTATGTTCAATCATAGCCCGCACCTCCATTTGTTCCTGTCGGAATGTGAATCCTGAATTACCAGAATGAGATTTTCACTCTGCAGCGGAGTGTGCGCTGATATGAAACTTCCCGGCAGACTACGTTTGGAAGGTAGGAGTCGAGGTACTGGTAGAAGTAATGCTATGGGGACAGGGTCTGAGTCGTGCTTGGGTATCGCAGATAGTAGAGCACTGGCCCGCGAAAGGCAAAGGTCAAGAGTTCGAGTCTCGGTCCGATACATGGTTTTAATCTGCAGGAAGTTTCAATCCTGAATTAATTTTGAACAGACTATAGTGAAAGCAGAGCCTCATGTGCCTAGAATATGTTAAAAATAAAAAGAAACAATGACACGTACATAGGTTTTCCGCGTCACGTAAAACAACTCGTGAATTTTTTTCTAAATGATTTCTCTTTTTTCATTCTAGGAGATAAATAACTACCAGAAATGTCCACATCTTGAGAGATAGAGTCCAGTGCATCGTGTGTTATGTGGAACTGAACTCTGTTACTAGCCAAAGCAATTTCCGATGTGGACTTCAAAGAGAACTACAAGATGTTAAGGCGATCAAGGCTTGGTGTGACAAGATCCTACCCAATGGGACAGTCAGGTTCTGGCAGAAAACGCACGTTTGAAGTGAAGGTAGAGGAGATCAGAGAGACCATCCAAAAACGCCTGTCAAAACTACTTCACCGAACATCAAGAGGGCTAAACATCCCTCGGTCAAGAGTTCACAAGGTGCCGAATAAACGATTTCGCTTACACGGCTACATAGTTCAAATTGTGCAGTCACTGAAGTGAAACGCCCTGTAGCTTAGCCACGAACTTCTTATGGATGTGGTGGACAGGACTGAGCGAAACACGAACCACCTGGGAACGGCATTTTCTCTGACGAAATAGCCACCCCACATGTGGGAATGTTAATCGGCACAACATATGCATCCGGATTTCGGAAAACCGCCATAGTTTTCGGGAAAACGTCAGAAATAGCGAAAACCGTCGAGGAAACAGGAACAGTTTATCTGGACATGCCTTATCAAATTGCTGTCTCTCAGCTGCTTCGTCTTGAGCCAAAACACACTGGACTCGCAATCGGGAGGACGACGGTCCAATCTCGCTTCCGGCCATCCCGATTTAGTTTTTCCTTGATTTCCCTAAATCGCTCCAGGCAAATGCCGGGATGGTTCCTTTGATAGGACACGGCCGACTTCCTTCTCCATCCTTCCCTAATCCGATGAGACCGATGACCTCGCAGTTTGGTCTCTTCCCCACAACAACACAACCCAACCCAAACGTGATTTTCACAGCAATGGATAGGGAGTGATGGACCAACCAAGTGGCCGCCGCCATCTCCGGAGGTATCTCCCAGAGCAGTTCTCAGTTTACTATGCAGAACTGTTTGCCATTCTGCAAGCATTAGAGCATATGCGCCGACATCGTGGCACGAAATTCATCATCTGCTCCGATTCCCAAAGTGCTCTACACGCTCTTGAACAGATGTACCCAGCAGATCGGATGGTGCAAGAGGTGCAGGACGCACTCCTGCTCTTGCAACAGCAGGGTAAGGATGTGATTTTCCGCTGGGTTCCAGGGCACATAGGGATTCCTGGAAATGAACTTGCAGATGCGGCTGCCAAGGACGCTTGCTCCATCCCACCTCCTGCTCGCTGTTCCGTCCCCCTGCAGGCCATTACGTCTTTCGTGACTCGGAAGGTCATGCGTTGGTGGGAGGCTCAGTGGCTGGACGTGAGGGATAATAAGTTGCGAGCGGCGAAGGATTCTGTCCGACCGTGGCTCACCTCCTTCCGACAACGACGCGCTGAGGAAGTAGCCCTTACACGGCTTAGAATAGGACATTGTCCTTTGACACATGGTTTTCTGTTACGTCGTGAGGAGCCACCAACGTGTCAGACATGTGGGACACAGTTGTCGATACGGCATATTTTAACTGAGTGTTTTATATGCGGGTTTGAGGGAAGATTTCAGTTTCCCACCAGACCTACCCTCTCTTTTAACTAATAATGAGGCGAGTGTCGCTAGAGTTTTACGTTTTTGTGTGATGTCTGGCCTTCTTCCCAAAATATTGGGATTGAAGTCTTAATGTGCTGTCCAGTGGTTTGGTCACCCATTATTTGTAAGTGGTCACTCAGCCACCGTTACTTATTTTTCCCTGTTTGTACTGCTATTTTATTTTTAGTTTTATCTCCCTGTTTTGATGTGCTGTGTCCAATCTTGCAATTTGAACAATACCAATTCTCTCACGATTCGGCTCTGAATTGAACTTTTGGGAACGGGCGCTGATAACCTCGCTGTTGTGCGCCCTAAAACACTAATAATCATCAATCACCATCATCCGGACGCAACCAATCTGGCTCTCTTCCTGTGCGGTTATGTGAAAGACGTAGTGTGTGCCTCTCCTCTACATGAACTTGGCGATCTCTGCAGAAAATTTGTAAATGTAAAAACCTCCATCAACCCAGACATCGTTGTGCGCACATGGGTTGAAATAGCGTAATTTCTAGACATTTTACGGGTTCCGAACGCAGTTCAAGGAGAAGAGTATTATGTTTTTGAGTTGCTTTACATAATGCTGCAAATCGCAAATGTAAGTATCTCGCAGGTTTTAATTGCGTCTGGAAGTCAGGGAGCTTTCATGTGGATATGCGAGTGAGTTACCAGATTCATCCCATACTTTTTCCGTTTATTTTGGAAAACTTGACAGCGGTACCGCGCAGCGCCACACGCACGCCCAGTTTGCGCGTCGGACCCATCTTTCACCGCGTGAGCCAGCTTTGTTTCTTCACCCCCACCCGGCTGTCGCTCGCAGTGTCCTCTGTACTCGCGCACACTCACACACGGACGCCATGTTTGGGCCCGGGCCCGCATTCCGGCCGCTGGCAGCGCTTTTGCATTCTGATAACATTCATCGCGCTGGCGCCGTGCCTCTCCACTTGTTTGCGGGAGGCCGCGTGCCGCCTATCGGCACTGCTGCGACGTCACGTGACGTATGGCCATCAGTTAATACGCCACCAGCGACGCCTTTATTGCCGGTCTACTGCCAGCGGACTTTTTCGGCTGCCAGATGTTCCTGTCGTGCTACTGGCCACACACTCGGGCCCTCGTCGATGCACACAGCTGCACACCACCCAAGGCAGGCTGTTATTGCCAAGGATGTTTCATGGGGAATGGTGCCAGAAAGTTAACTAAATCGTTATTCACACCCTGGCCCTTTGGCACTCTGTATTTCCTATTTGTTTTGTTTTATTTCGTCTCAGGCAGAGCCCATTTCACAAGATACAATAACTCACATAATAACACAAATAGGACATAGGTCTGACTTCGTTACAAAATACAAGACATAAACTAGATAAGTAGTCACTAATGCACGTTTCGTTTATACATCCAAGGAAATCTTAAAATGATATTGCTTTTGTCATCATAACAATGAAAATAAGTATCACAAAAATGTACATACATACAAAATATAAGGGATAATTCAGCTGGTCCCACCACTGTTGTGTTACGCAACCTGCAGCGTCCATAAACCAGGTGCGAGATTTCCATATTCACTCGTTAGCTACGTGCAAGTCGTAAAGAAAAAAAATGAGCTGTACCTCGTTGTAGGATGTATAACGTAGTTAAATTTTTTTTACTTAAATGCGTTTTCACTGGATAGTTTTAGAGTTATTCAAGAAAAACATACAAAAGTGACTTTCAAACGCATCTCCACCCCACACACATCCGTCACGTCAGGGTTTCTGGTACATTATGTTATTCGTGACACTCTCCCATCCTGCTGTACAAAAATTGTCGACTACACGATCTATTCCCGCTGTTCGAACTTTCGTGATCTTTGTTGACTGGGTTTTCACGCACTAGCATACTCGGCTACTTCGTTAACAGTTATTTAAATGTGTCCATCAAGGCAATGAACGAAAAAACTACATTTGTAGCCGTTATGCTAAAATCAGTTACGTTAACAATTCAGTCCAGACTTAATCCTCACAAGCACAGTAGTTTCGTAGTCAGCATGTATGACTAATAGCTGTTTATTTTACGCTGTTAAAATTCGCAAAATTGTTAGGTAAGATTTACACAAATGTCAATTTTGCAATTTGTAATTGCTCGACTAAGCCGGTGGCAAAATAAGGTCCGACAATGAAGACCAAAAAAGGTCGAATGTTGGAAATAATTACGGCAGTTGCAAATATTTATACAAAGCTGGCATGCCATGGACAACTTACTAGATATCCTGGCCGTTGGGGGTAAGTGTAGCTGTGGGGGTACGTACATACAAAACAGGTCAGTCTGTACAATAGGCAGACAACACCATTACAATAAAAGCCATGAAATTGTAACATTAAATCTAGTTACATGTGTGCATAATGAAACATAAAAAGAGAGCCTCAAATTCTGAAGTTCACTTTTGCAAAGTCGGATGAAATGGCAAATTTGTTTCCCACAGAGCTAAGAGCTACTCTAAAAGAAAAATAGGTAATTTGTAAAATATTTTACAATGTAACTTGAAACGCCTGATTGAATCTGCAGGACAGAACAGGTAGTTGGAATTGTAGAAAGGGGCCAAAAATGAGCGGCTGTCAGTTACACTCGAACACATAACTTTATTTAGTTGCCCAAACATTACAGCGCAAATTTCCAGCCTTAACTATCAACTGGAAATGTCAGACAATCTTATGGCTTAAGGGCACAACCTCTTTAATTTTTTAAAACGGCTGAATGCCCATGATTTAAAACACAGCTACAACAAATTTTCAAAAGACAAAAGTGAAAGGTTTTATACTTAAATAATATTTCAGGTGAGGCTGAAGGCCCAAACCATCTAAGACTTGACAATTAAGGAATTTTCAATTTTAAAACGGCTGAAGACCCATTATGTAAAACCCAACTAAAAGCATACAAATTCAAACCATTAAAATACGCAATCAAACACCAATAAGAAAAGGCAGCACAGCCAGCGGCGCTCAGAAGTTTCTGGGGTTCGGTCTGCACTTGAAATATTAACGTTCGCCTAGGGGAGACAGGTAGTCGGCCCAACTATATCCGATCCGTCGGCAACCCAACCAAGAGATAGTCAACGGACCCACCGACAAGACGAAGTGCTTTCCACTCGACCAGTACACAAGGAACTCCAATGGCAAAACGTAAAAGGCGTAGCCGCCCACAACCAAGCATGCATAAGCTGTCAAAACTACACACACGAGTTGGACAGCGACAATACGGTGAGGAAAGGACACTGCCTGAATTTTATGTCAGTGGCCAGGGCAGGTAAACAGAACGCTAATGGCCACCAGGCAGGAAATTTCGCTGGTGTACTTGGACTTCAAATGACCAAAATAGAGTTAAACTCCACCGAATGGTGGACAAACTTTCGCCAACTCTAACACTCCCTGTTGCTCACGGGAAAACCCCCAACAGCCAACCAAGAAAACCAACAGCACAATGTGAATAGACTGCCTTCAGTAATTAAATCACCACTCAACTTTGATGTCCTGAGTCGGTGGGCCACGAACCTCGTCGCAATCGGAATAGCTTCCACACACTCCGACACTGTGTTGAGACCGCCAGCAGTCCCGGCCCACTGCGCTGCACGGAGGTTTCCTGGCTGATCTACACCAACCGACCGACTGCCGCACACCGTCTAGCCGGAAACTATAAGCACCAGACCAAAGATAGTACAAGGTGCGAATATCGATACACACCGCTGCTGCCACACGTAGAAACAGGAAGAACCACGGCATAACCACAATAACCGGGGGAAACCAAATGCAGAGTAACAATGAAGGTTTAAACCAACGCATAAGCTGGTGCCAGCACGGCTCACAACTGTTCTTGGATCGCTGTATATATCACACCCTATTACTACATGTACAATGTTCTCATCAACGAAGATTACAGCTTGGAGGGGGAATTAATATTAACACTACCGGCCGTTAGTTAAGAGCAACGATTACTCTTCTCGTGAGCACGGAGTTGAGAAACCATGGATGGCGTGGAATCTGGAAATGAATCGTCCAGCACCATGTGCCTTTGGTGTTACAGCACATATCCAAACATTCTGTTCAGATGCTGTGATGAAGAGCAAACTTCCTTAGGGGGAAGTTTCCTTTGCTTGAGAAACCTACGTGCTTGTCATGGATCTACGAATTATTCATTTATCAGTTGCATATCAATATGTAGTTTTACGTGAATACAGGCGGTCTCAGCGAATTATATTGAGAAAAGCTTCTCGGGTCACCATTCGCGTCATGGCGTCATGCCGTTGCGTTTCGACGAATTTTTCTGCTCGAACCCTCAGATCTGAAGATGGCAGGTAGGAAATTTGTCGAAACAATGCGACAACACTGTATCACGACTGGGCTGACTACTTGACATCATTTTATCAATCAACGTAAAGTTTATCCATTATGGATATTCTAGGACACATGATTGTGTACTGGATATAAAGACAGAAAACTGGAACCTGTCACTTTTGAAATATTTATTTATTCTAATACCATAATTTTGTAGTCTTTTGTAGCCAGTCATCAAAGGGAGCACACAGTAGTTGCAATATTTTATATCTTTATTCCAGTTACGGGCCACAACAAGAGGTTGGCACACGAGAGGAATTCGTGGTGTTTTATATCTTCAAGGCCATGGTCTTGAAGATAGTCAACATAAATCGATATTAATTACCTGTTGTATAGGACTGTGGTTGATAACTGGACATGAACCACTTTCCTGGATCACTGTGAATTTTGCTGCGACTATGTCACAGCTCGTGAAGATACATACTATGGGGCTTAACATCTGTGGTCATCAGTCCCCTAGAACTTAGAACTACTTAAACCTAACTAACCTAAGGACATCACACACATCCATGCCTGAGGCAGGATTCGAACCTGCAACCGTAGCAGCCTCGCGGTTCCGGACTGAGCGCCTAGAACCGCTAGACCACCGCGGCCAGCATCAAATGGTCCAAATGGCTCTGAGCACTGTGGGACTTAACATCTGAGGTATACAGTCCCCTAGAACTTAGAATTACTTTAACCTAACTAACCTAAGGACATCACACAAATCCATGCCCGAGGCAGGATTCGAACCTGCGACCGTAGCGGTCGCGCGGTTCCAGACTGAAGCGCCTAGAACCGCTTGGCCACAGAGACTGGCTTGTTATTACTTTCAACTTTTATTATTATTATTTTGGTGCCCTTGCATAAGACTTTTTTATATCCTCATTAAAGTATGTAGGATGTCCAACTGTAGTCATTATGTCCCACAGTTTTTCCCCACACTTCTTGTCGTTTCTCTGATATTCTTTTTATAATAAATATATTATCACTGCATAAACGGCCTTTCTAGGTCCAATTTGTTCTTCTACAAGTAATAGGAGAGTCTCTGTTATGGTTTTTATATGACTATTAATTATCCTTGCAAATATTTTATAGGCTGGGTTTAGGAGGCTAATTTCTCTATAATGTTCGCAGTTGTCTTTTGATTTCCTTTAAAATTTATATTACTTCTGAAATTTTCCATGATTTCGGTATTCTACAGAAGTGCCAAACTTATGTAAATTGAGTGCGGAGAGGGAGGGGGGGGGGGGGGGGAGAGAAAGGAAAGAAAAGTGTCAGATGTATATGCATTGGAACTTTACTCGAAATCTGTGGCGACTTGTGAAATTTGTGCCGGAACGATATTCAAGCCCTGGATCCCCTTCTTACTAGGCACTTGCGTTAACCACTGCGCCAGCCGGACACAGTTTTTATCGCAGTTCCGGATGCTATCTCGGCTCGTCTTTCGGCCGACCTACATTCCTTTTTGCGCCACCTATACACAGTCCCCATCGATATTCTACTTTGAGATTCCCGCAGGTGGCCCAACATAACTGTGCCTTCACATTTGTGAAGGTGGTGGATTCGTTGCCCATTGTGGTGGATCAGTTATATGAATGTGTGCTCTCTGTCAGAAAGAACAGACAACATGCATTCATATAAGTAGCAAAATTAATTAAATAAATGTGTTAGTCTGCACAAAAGAGAGCAGCTGACTGTGTTAACTCGCAAACAGTCGTGGGTCAGTGACTGTTCAGGATGTTTAAAATATCGAGTCGGTCTAAACATCTTCTGGCTGATTTTGGGTGTGAACTTGTTACAGAGACAGTCAGAAACAGGGTAGAGACAGTAACAGCACATAATTAGTGCCGGGATATTAAATATGGACTTGATAGCTATTTTCCTTGTTTTAGAGGTAATAAACCAATTAAAAGGAAATTTTATTTTTTCAAACGAATCATGCAAGAATCCCGAACGCCCGACAGTTTAACTAAGTTCCAAATGCTGCCCATGGATGGAGTTATGTGGCCTCTGCGTGGGAGGTATTTAGCTAACTTTTAGGCAACGCTGCTTTTACCGACTAAACCAATGTCTACCATCGCAAAGTGAAGGTGCAGACAACCCGAAACCCATCCAGGTAGGTGGACTGATTGTTTAAAGGATAGCGAGATAGCGACCCGCCCCGGCGCAAGGTGTGCAGCAGAAGTGAATTATATGTGGCCAATTACAAGTTATCAAAATCGAAGTAGAAAGGTTTCCTTAAGCCACACTGCTGTTTTTCTGTACAGAAGTCGCTCGCTACTTGCAGCAATTTACAACCCATTACTGTAACGTATTATAACGGGCCGTATCGAAAGCTTCACTACATAATCATAGACAACGTATCTCTGTCAGTCTGTAAAATCTGCAAGTAACAAAATATTTATAATCTGTTGGTTTTATATGGCGGATGCTACTTCATGTTGACGTTTTGATGTTTTCTGCGGATCTAAGGTGCTAAAGTTATCTACAGGGACCTTAAATACATTGAGATTTTAGTATTTATGTACTAACTTCCATTAAATAGTTCAAAGCTACACTATCTTAAAACAGTGTAGGAAAGTGCTAAAAACGAGGACAGATGCTGGCCCACAGTAACAGCATGTGGATACATATGTAGCCGCACAGTATCGCTGAAAAATATTTACGTACAAGCACGTCTTTGTCTCAAAAAATATAGCACACCTTAACATTCCATTTCTGTGTAAAGAGGCATAAAATTTGAGCCTGGTAAATCAACAAAGCAGCCAATAACTACTTAATAACAGGCTGAATGAAGTAAATAATATCACATTATTTATACTTTGATTCCTGAAGATGAGCATCAATAGCTATAAACGCATCGTAAATTAATTAATGTTAGAAGGTTAATAACCAATATACATTGTGAGTGGTGGTCGTATTTACATAACCTTCACTATAATATTTTCATGGAAAAGATACCACCAATAATGGAAATGATTGTACTGGCACACAATGAATTGTGAAATGTCTTGATCGCAAATTAATTTATTAATGCGTTTCGATACATCATCATCAGACATAGCTGTCGTAAAAATTAAGAAATACGGTACAAAAAAGCCCCAGAGAAACGCATGAACTGTGCACACCATTTTCCATCAATACTTACAATGAAGTACAAAAACAAGCCACAGAAAAATGGGTAGATAAGGTATTGAAAATATAGGTCCCATATATGTGGAAGATGCCAAACTGACTGTGAGGAAAACAAATGCTGTGCGCTGGTAACCTTGTCGTTGAACGCTCCTACCCCCCCCCCCCCACCACCACCACCACACACACACATACACACAATCTGCCGTCAACAAATAGCCTTAGCAGTCAGCAACCATACAAAAGATAACTGGCTAGCAAAGAATGTAGCCGCTAGGAAAGCATGTAAAGAATATATCGATTATGCATCACATGAACTTGGAACTATATAGGCGTAAAACTATAAAAACGCAAATTATGTAATACACACATCAAAAATAGAGAAGTATAACAAAAGACACAGACTTCAAGCAAGATGTTAACTGTTAATTTCTCTGCCTCGTGATGACTGGGTTTTGTGTGATGTCCTTAGGTTAGTTAGGTTTAAGTAGTTTTAAGTTCTAGGGGACTGATGACGATAGATGTTAAGTCCCATAGTGCTCAGAGCCATTTTAACCGTTAAAAATTACAAAAAGAGAGGATTTATTAAATGAAACGTAAATTAAAATAAAGTGCAAGATATATTCTACATGCAGAAACCTGTTGACATAGTTTTGTAAACAGTTAAGCGATTAAAAATATGAGCATGAAATATGACATAGTCACTTAAACAGTTTCACATGAGCGCTGGTAACATTTAATGTCTTTTTTTTAACCCAATGCTATACAATAGTAAGAACGAAAACAAATAAATACACATCACAAGAGCATGTGACTTATCAACGATAAAACGTAAAATGAAAGACAATAAATTAATAATGTGACTTTTCAAAAATTACGAACAACCTTTGATACCAAAGTAGTTTAAGCTATACTGAACCCAATATACATAAAGGGAAGTACTAAGTATCAAGCTCAAGCATAGTAAAATCATACTGCCATAAAATGATATGCATATCATACCATCCATAAAATCAGTAAAAACGTAAAATAAACTTAGCAAAGCAGTAATCACTGAGTAATCATGAGAGAGTGTCAAAACGGAAACTAAAAATGGTGTGAACCCTGTAAAAGTAAAAGCTGAAACTACGTGTTCATGCCAAGACAGCGCAAAATTAATTGAAGGCATTTCCTATCATAACGTCAATCCCTAGAGGTTGATAAGAGGGTGCAGTGTCTAACCATGGGTCCAACATAGCTTCTGATTTACCTTTGTATCACGGTTTGTTTGTTTTGAGGAAGTTATATTGTCAGTTTATTGTCTGATATTTTACGTTTTAGCGTTGATAAGTCACTGAACAGTATTATCGTTTTGGCGCTATGACAGCTCCAGGAGATTTGTTAGTTCAGATTTTACTCCCTGTAAACAACCCACAGACTAAAGCGCAGTCATCCGTTGAAATGTATTTCCGTAGCAAGAGATATTCGTCACTATGTTGTGTTTGACGCACAAATATTGCAGATTTAACTTTTGATGAATCAACCGAGGATGTGTTTCTGAACGGTGCATAACAGACATGTTGCAATCCAGGGTAGTAGTGGTGAATGAAGTAATACGTCTGCCCGATTCAGACCCAGTCAGGCGACGCCCATACCTGACATCCCTATATCATTGGTTGTCGCTTTGGCACCTCAGAACTGGTGTTAAATGTAAACCGCGATAGATAGGGCGCAGCAATGAAATGTTGGCTTGTGAAAAGTGCAGTGTCAATAATATTTCAGAGATGGTGCCTATAACGTCATGATAAAACGTGCTGGGATCTGTCATCTGTTTCTCTCCCTGTTATTATTCTAACAATATCTCAGTCATTCGCCTGCCAAACGTCTACGTTTATGTAGGCTGTGGAATCGCGACTTCTTCAAAGTGTCAGTTCTCTCCGTAATTATTATATTAACCCTGAAGCTGAGAAATAACTAAAACTTTCTCCTAATCGTTCGCATTTAGTTTTATTGAGACAAACCCCATCTGCATCTTATCTTATCAGGTACTATAATTTAAGAGGACATTTTGTCTATGGTACTGGTTTCCCAGTCCACTCTAAATTTTCACCTCAGGAATAATCTCGAACAAATCTTATCAGTATTCCCTTCTCTTAATCACAACGTTCCATAAATTTCTTGTCTCCTGCATTTGATTCCGTATCACTCCACTCTATTAGCTACCAGATCTGCGGGATTTTTTCTGTAGCATAGTATTTCGAAGTCTGACTACGTAGCTGAATGGTGAGTGCACCAAACTGCTATGCAGAGGAACGGGGTTCGTTTCCCGGTACTGCTAGGGACTTTTCCTTGCTGGGAAGACTCGTATGGGGCGCACTCAGCCCCGTGAGGCCAACTGGAGAGCTACTCGACAGATAAGTAGGGGTTCCAAGCTCAAGAAACACGACGACCAACGGGGAGAGCGGCGTGCTTGACAACATGCCCTTCCATCCCGCATGGGATGACGCCATTAGCAGAGGGTGACACGGCGGTCAATCGGACTCGATTAGCCCGTCTAGGATCTGAACGTAGAATGCGGAACATCACATTGCAAAAGCTTCTACTCTCTTTTTGCATCTACTACTTATCGTCTCCTTTCATTTCCATACGAGAAAACACTAAGACAAGTACTTTTAAAAAATCTTCAAAGATTTTAAGAAATTTTTGTTTTTCAGAAGTGCCTTTCTCACTATTGCCAACCTACAGTTTACCTTCTCTCTATTTAAATCATTGTCAGTTAATTTAATGCTTAAATAACAAAAAATATCTATTGCTTTAGATTAGAGTTTTTAAACAGCTACACCAAAATATAAGTTTCTGTTTTATTTCTCTGCAGCCCCTTATGGGCTAAGAATCATCTTGTGACAAAACTTTCAATGTTGTTTTTGTGATCTTCAGTCCAGAGACTGGTTTGATGCAGCTCTCCATGCTACTCTATCCTGCGCATGCTTCTTTATCTCCCAGTACCTATTGCAATCTACATCCTTCTGAATCTGCTAAGGGTACTCACCTCTTGGTCTCCCTTTACGATTTTTACCCTCCACGCTGCCCTACAATACTAAACTGGTGATCCCTTGAAGCCTCAGAACATGTTCTACCAATCGATCCTTTCTTCTAGTCACGTTGTGCCACAAATTTCTCTTCTCCCGAATTCTAATCAGTACCTCCTCATTAGTTATGTTGTCTACCGATCTAATCTTCAACATTCTTCTGTAGCACCACATTTCAAAAGCTTCTATTCTCTTCTTGTCTAACCTATTTATCGTCCATGTTTCATTTCCATACACGGCTACACTCCACACAGATACATTCAGAAACGATTTCCTGACATTTAAATCTAAACTCGATGTTAGCAAATTTCTCTTCTTCAGAAACGCTTTGCTTGACATTGCCAGTCTACATTTTATGTCCTCTCTACTTCGACCATCATCTGTTATTTTGCTCCCCAAATAGAAAAATTCCTTTACTACTTTAAATGTCTCATTTCCTAATCTAATTCCCTCAGCATCACCCGATTTAATTCGACTACATTCCATTATCCCTGTTTTGCTTTTGTTGATGGTCATTTTATATCCTCCTTTCAAGGCACTGTCCATTGCATTCAAATGCTCTTGCAGGTGCTTTGCTGTCTCTGACAGAATTACAATGTCATCGGAGAACCTTAAAGTTTTCATTTCTTCTCCATGGATTTTAATTCCTACGTAAACATTTTCTTTTGTTTTCTTTACTGCCTGCTCAATATACAGATTGAATAACATCGAGGACAGGCTACACCCGTGTCTTACTCCTTTACCAACCACTGCTTCCCTCGACTCTTATAATCGCCATGTGGTTTCTGCAAAAACTGTAAATAGCCTTTCGCTCCCTGTATTTTACTCCTGCCACCTTCAGAATTTGAAAGAGAGTACTCCAGTCGACATTGTCAAAAGCTTTCTCTAAGTCTACAAATGCTAGAAACGTAGGTTTTGCCTTTCCTTAATCTATCTTCTAAGATAAGTCGTACGGTCAGTATTGCCTCACGTGTTCCAACACATCTACGGAATCCAAACTGATTTTCCCCGAGATCGGCTTCTACCAGTTTTTCCATTCGTCTGCAAAGAATTCGTGTTAGTATTTTGCAGCAATGACTTGCTAAATAGATAGTTCGGTAATTTTCGCATCTGTCAACACCTGCTTTATTTGGGATTGGAATTATGATGTTCTTCTTGAATTCTCAGGGTATTTCGCCTGTCTCATACATCTTGCTCAGATGGTAGAGTTTTGTCAGGACTGGCTCTCCCAAGGCCGTCAGTAGTTCTAACGGAATGTTGTCTACTCCCGGGGCCTTGTTTCGACTTATATCTTTCAGTGCTCTGTCATACTCTTCACGCAGTATTGTATCTCCTATTTCATTTTCATCTACATTATCTCCCATTTCCATAATGTTGTCCTCAAGTACATCGCCCTTGTATAGACCCTTTATATATTCCTTTCACCTTTCTGCTTTCCCTTCTTTGCTTAGAACTGGGTTTCCATCTGAACCCTTGATATTCATACAAGTGGTTCTCTTTTCACTAAAGGTCTCTTTAATTTGCCTGTAGGCAGTATCTATGTTTCCCCTAGCGATATATGCCTCTGCGTTCTTACATTTGTCCTCTAGCCATCCCTGCTTAGTCATTTTGCAGTTCCTGTCGATATCATTTTTGAGACGTTTTTGCCTGCTTCATTTACTGCATTTTTATATGTTCTCCTTTCATTAATTAAATTCGATATTACTTCTGTTTTGCAAGGACTTCTACTAGCCCTCGTCTTTTTACCTACTTTATCCTCTGCTGCCTTTACTGTTTCATTTCTCAAAGCTACCCATTCTTCATCTGCTGTATTTCTTTCCCCCATTCATGTTAATTGTTCCCTTATGCTCTCCCTGAAACTCTCTACAACATCTTTTTCTGTCAGTTTATGAAGGTCCCATCTTCTTAAATTCCCACGCTTTTGCAATTTCTTCAGTTTTAATCTACAGTTCATAAGCAATAGATTGTGGTCAGAGTCCACATCTGCCCCTGGAAATGTCTTACACTTTAAAACCTGGTTCCTGAATCTCTGTCTTACCATTATATAATCGATCTGATACCTCCCAGTATCTTCCATATATACAAGCTTCTTTCATGATTCTTGAACCAAGTGTTAGCTATGATTAAGTTATGCTCTGTGCAAAATTCTACCAGGCGGATTGCTCTTTCATTCCTTACCCCCATTCCATATTCACCTACTACGTTTCGTTCTCTTCCTTTTCCTACTATCGAATTCCAGTCACCCATGACTATTAAATTTTCGTCTCCCTTCACTATCTGAACAATTTCTTTCATCTCATCACACATTTCATCAATCTCTTCTTCATCTGCGGAGCTACTTGGCATATAAACTTGTAATACTGTGGTAGGCATGGGCTTCGTGTCTAATTTGGCCACAATAATGCGTTCACTATGCTAATTGTAGTAGCTAAACAGCACTCCTATTTTTTTATTCATTATTAAACCTATTCCAGTATTACTCGTATTTGATTTTGTATTTATAACACTGTATTCACCTGCCCAAAATTCTTGTTCCTCCTGCCACCGAACTTCATTAATTCCGACTATATCTAACTTTAACCTATCCATTTCCCTTTTTAAATCTTCTAACCTACCTGCACGATTAAGGGATCTGACATTCCACGCTCCGATCCGTAGAACATCAGTTTTCTTTCTCCTGATAACGACGTCCTCCTGAGTAGTCCCTGCCCGGAGATCCGAATGGAGGACTATTTTACCTCCGGAATGTTTTACCGAAGAGAACGCCATCGTCATTTAACCATACAGTAAAGCTGCATGCCCTCGGGAAAAATTACGGCTGTAGTTTACCCTTGCTTTCAGCCGTTCGCAGTACCAGCACAGCAAGGCCGTTTTGGTTAGTGTTACAAGGCCAGATCAGTCAATCATCCAGACTGTTGCCCCTGCAGCTACTGAAAAGGCTACTGTCCCTCTTCAGGAACCACACATTTGTCTGGCCTCTCAACAGATACCCCTCCGTTGTGGTTGCACCTACCCTATGGTACGGCTGTCTGTATCGCTGAAGCATGCAAGTCACCCCACCAACGGCAAGGTCCACGGTTCGTGGGGGAGGGGGGCGGGGGGGGGGGGAAGAACTTTTAATATATTAAAAGAAATTAAGGATTGTGTTGGAAGATGACCCTTATGTCATAAATGGTTGTCAAATTAAACACCTTTTGGTCTCGTTTCCAAACTTGTTCTATTTGACTACCGGTTTCAGCGTTTTACTACGCCATCTTCGTGCCCTTGACCGACGTGTAGGAAGATTCTACCTCTGTTCTGATCAATACAGGAGCCATCAATACTTGTATTAGTAGATTTTTGTTGTAACAATCACTTCAGTCTACCGACTGTTGGTTGAAGTGCTCGCTAAAGCAAAAATCTACTATTACAAGTATGGCTGGCCCCTGTTTTGATCAGAACCGAGACAGAATTATGGTACGCGTCGGTCAGGGGCCTGAAGATGGCGTAGTAAAACTATGAAACTGGTAGCCAAATGACTGAAGCTTGGAAACTTGGCGTTTGAGGGGTGTTTAATTTGAAATCCTGTATCGAATAGCCGAGTCCCGCAACCATCTCTAAAAAGATGGAAACACAGAGAATAGAACAAAAACTTAAAAAAAAACTTGTGTGGTTATTTTACAAAAACTGTCATTGTTTCAATCTTTACATCATCTGCAGGGTTAGTAGGTACATGAATATGTGCAACTGTGTAGGCTGTTGCATTTGTATCTTTTTTGGTTTTGATGACGTGTGCCCTATGCTGTTCATAGTGGCCCACCAACATTCCAATTACACACAACGTAGAAATATGTGGGATAGACTTAAATAAAAATACTTTTGACACTAGAATGTATCGGAAGAGATGGATAAAATGGTAATAACAGACATAAAAATAGATTAACGGAAATACTATAAAACACTTTTAACGCAGATAATGCAGCTGCAACTTCTCCTCTTTGTTCTACTTGCTCCTGCGGACGGTGAGTTGATTCTGCACATACGAGAACACGAGTGCAGTTCTCGCCGCCGTTGTTGTCGTTCGCTGTGTCCCAGAGTTGTGCTCGGTGAGCGAGGCACGGTCGTGTCGTTGCGGAGCGAACAGGGATTAGTGGCCGGCCTCGCAGGGGCGAGCGACGGCAGCTGTTGCCGCCTGCAGCCAATAACCAACGACCTCTGTTGGCTGTTGTAGTGTCACGGGAGGTGCATCAGGCAGTGCCTACCACGACCTAGATAGAATGCCCGCCACTGCCACCCTAAAAAATGACCGAAAAATTGGAAAGAAGGGCTCTGTAATCGGTCTGCGTAAGTGTGCCAAATAGGAGTTAGGTTTCACATATTGAAAACGTAATTCTATTGTGGTTTAATTACATCCTAAATCAGTGGACGTATTGGGAATTCCACTGCTCCACACTGATAGTTCCAAGCAGTAAGGTGTTCCCACTCTTTCTGGAACGCAGTCAGCTACGAGTTCACCTTGCTTAAGAATAAGGAAACTCCCATGTAGAGTAAAAAATTACACCTGCGGTCGCATTCACAAAGCCCCAAATAAATTGTACTGTGCCGGACTGAATACACTTGCTGACACAACAGTAGGTTTCTTAGTTTGCTCCGGAAGAAGACAGAGGGGAACTATAACGTGTAAAATATTAGTTCACTTTACTAGATTATATGTGTGAAGATTTACTTAACTTTGTATAATCCATTTACATAAAAATATTCTGAGTATTTTCAAGTGAATATTGAAGTGGTACTTGATAAAGACAAATTTACAAGTCTCTTCACTTCAAGAATGGTGACAATGTTCACATAAATTTCTGTCTAACACAATATTCTGGTGGCCTATCTAAGACACTAATGATCTTTGACTGCGAATTAAGACCGAGAGTGCTTGTGCTCCGTCTTGAGTAGACCGTAGGGATGGGAAAAACCGAGCAGTTAAAACCAATATAGGTATTTAGTACCGAACAATCGATATTTTTCGGTATTTGGTTTCGGTTATAACAGGCGTCTTTCTTCATATTTTTAACTAATAACCGAGTAAAATAAACGGAATATCAATTAGCCATACTACAAGTACTAAAAGTTTTCGTTTTTAAATAACCCTTTAAGAAAAGGGTAATTTTTATTTGTAAAATTTCCATTGGTTTGAAATACTGTGTTAGGATAAGAAAAGGAAAAGCGGACAGTGCTAGTGCTACTTTAATAACAATGCCGACAGAAACGAGCAACAAACACATGCTTAAGATCAATTATTCAAAATGACAGTCACAATCGCATTATTTGTTTTGCCGCCAACCGGTTTCATACCACGATGGGGTCATCTTCAGGGCAATTTACACCATTTGGTCGCTCGCTGGAGTCGTCACCCCGCCTGCGCACGGTTGATAGTTATCAACTGTGCACAGGCAGGATGACCACACCAGCGAGCGACCAAATGGTGTATATTGCCCTAAAGATGACCCCATCGCGGATCGCGGGTTGAAACAGGTTGGCGGCAAAATAAATAATGTGATTGTGACTGTCTTTTTGAATAATTGATTGTAAGTAAATTAATCGCTGTTATCCCCACACAACCATGTTGTCTAAAAATACATGCTTAAGAATCGGCACAGCATTGCTGAGTCAGCGAGGCTCCTGTTGTTGCACGTCGCGGCTAGACGTACGAGCGTAGGTGCGGTTTGCAAGACTTGGCCCCCACCTCATCTGTACGGTCGTCGCCGGACATCCCTCCTGTTGCAGAATGGCATCAGTCCTAGCCTGGAAATATTTTTACGACGAGACGTAGCAATGAAGTGCAATGCTTAATTTACTTTAGAAGATTAAAGGTATGTCTGTCATTTCTATGAAATAATAAAAGAGGAAAGAAAAGATGGTAACATCAATGAACTGAAATCTAATACAATTCTTTCACAGTATTGAACGAAAATAGAAAGTACCTGATCTGTTGCCCGTGCCTACATAATAAGCCTTTATCTGCTTGTAGCCCTAGAAAGCGAACAAAACCTGAGTTTTCACCCGTTAGCACTGACTATTCATAATGCCCAAATAGTTGCATGAGCCCCGACTACAACATGATTTTTGATGAGAGTTTCAAAAAATTAGAATTAATACAAGAATAATGGTGACTTTTTGTAATATTCAACGGTTTATCATTTTTCGAGAAAATCAGCGGATGGGTAGGTGGAATACGTTTTCTTTTGTTTGCTTGATTAATTTAATATTTTGATTCCGCGCGACCTGAACCTGAGAGGGTCAAAATTTTTCAATCTTTGCTCGATTTCTACATTTATTACTGGGAATAACAGAAATAAAAAACAGAAAATCGGTTATTTAATAAACCAGTTATTTTGAGTGGTACTAACAGTCGGTTGAACTGACATGCGAAAAAACCGATGTAACTGAAAAAACGGTTCAAAAGGCTCTGAGCACTATGGGACTTAACATCTGAGGTCATCAGTCCCCTAGAACTTAGAACTACTTAAACTTAACGAACCTAAGGACATCACACACATCCATGCCCAAGTCAGGATTCGAACCTACGCCCGTAGCGGTCGCGCGGTTCCATATTGTAGCGCCTAGAACCGCTCGACCACTCCGGCCGGCTGTAACTGAAAACCTGTTGTTTCAGCGAAAATAGCCATCTCATCGACTGCGGCGGCGTAGCGAAGCTCTAGGAAGAGTGGCTACTCCGGTGTTTTTCGTTCGTCGGTGCGGCATGCAGCGACTATACCTTTCTGTAGTTTCGTTGTGAGGGGCCAATCTTGGTTTGGCACACCGTCCTTCGGACGACACACAATTGTCCAACAACAAAGTACGAATTTTGGTGACTGAAAGCGATTACAGCTGAAGTCGCTACGCATATCAAACTCTACACAGACTACAACCAAATCGGATATTTTGGTTCTCGCCCAGTAAGACAGAACTGCGGCTTTATAGTTTCGCTGCTGTACTGTAAGTAGCAGGCGTGATTAGTACTAAATGATTTAAATATAACTGATGAAAGAGAACGGAATACCATAAGCGCGACGTAGAAAGTAAAATCAAGTTTACGGTAGAGGGTAGGGTAATTTTTTATCCCTCATTCATTAGGGAACAGAGTTTTCACGAATGCCACGAACAAAACATCACAATATCCCACGTAATTAGTCGTCGCTAACATGTATGAATTTAGATTAAGCACAGTGTAATAGTGTAATACAAACTTTGAATGATCAACTGTCGATGAGATGCGATACGAATGAAGTGACGACATGTTTTAACAATAAAAGGTACATAGTGGGATGGGGCCTCAACCAGTAAATTGCACATTATTATGGCAGGCCAAGTAACATGTGCTAATACTGCACTATACTTTTGAGTCACGCAGATACTTGACACTCCTTTTCAACAAAGTCATCAATTCTTTGTAATTAATATTCTACCAACTGTTCAGTTACTCAACAATAGTACTTTCTTCTTTCGTCGATCAAGTGAAGTACCTCACTTTTTACCCAAGGTTTCTTCGCAATTACCTTCCTAGTACCTACGTTTGTCTTTCCAAAACCTGTGATTGTTCTATTTAGAGATGTCCCCTCCTCATCAGCTGAAATGGCTACTGTAGTATTCGTTATCATGGGGTCCACGTCTTCAGCTGACTTCAAATGCATCTCTTCATTGGCCGGCCGAAGTGGCCGTGCGGTTAAAGGCGCTGCAGTCTGGAACCGCGAGACCGCTACGATCGCAGGTTCGAATCCTGCCTCGGGCATGGATGTTTGTGATGTCCTTAGGTTAGTTAGGTTTAACTAGTTCTAAGTTCTAGGGGACTAATGACCTCAGCAGTTGAGTCCCATGGTGCTCAGAGCCATTTGAACCATCTCTTCATTCCTCAATTGTTTATTATCCAACTCCTTACCGCCCTGGTTCTTCCCTACGAATCTCTTAAAGTTCAATTTATTCTTCAAAACTAAATTGATATCTGAGTCTACACCTGTTCCTGTGTCCTCACTGGAATCCATTATCTGTTTTCGGAATCCCTGTCTGACTGTGATGTAATCAAACTGGAATCTTACTGTTTCTCCAGGACGTTTCCAAGCATATCTCCTCTTCTTCTGATTTTTGAATAATGTAGTTGATGTTACTACAGTGTTAGTCAGTGAAACGGGAAGATTTAAATAAGTAACTAAAAATCTTTAATAAAATTTTTTTTAATTTAATGGTTATAAATACAATGTACAAAGGTAGCCATTTACTGTACAATAAGTAAAAAAATTACTTTTTGATATAACATCTGCCAAATGTCCTCCATTGGAATCTATGCACTTCTGCAGCTGGGCCTGGAAGTTTCCCATGACATTTTGCAGCATATTGACTGGTATTCCTTCAATTTCGTCCCGAATTCGTTGTTTTAGGACTGGAATAGTTCTGGGTGGATCGTTCTGAAAAACTCTTGTTTTTAAGTAACCCCATAGAAAGAAGTCGCAGGCTTTCATATCTGGAGAGCGAGGGGGCCAAGGGATATCCCCGTTTCGGGAAATGACGCCGCCTGGAAACATAGCTTTCACAGCAATCATGGCAACTCTTGCAGTGTGGCTTGTTGCCCCATCTTGTTGGAACATTGTGTGTTCATTCACTGGGAAACGGGCGAGTTCTGGCATAAGAAAGTTCTGGATCATTCCAACGTAACGCACAGAATTAACAATCACAGCACTTCTATTGAAATCCTCGAAGAAAAATGGGCCTACGATTCCTCTTGCCGACATTGCGCACCAAACCGTAACTTTTAGAGCAAAAAGAGGCGTTTCATGAAGTGCGCCAGTGTTTTCCTCCAACCAGTGTCTGAAGTTTTGTTTATTAACAAAACCAGAGAGATGGAAACGCGCCTCATTGCTCATCCACAAGTGGTTCACTTGGTCGTCTTCAAGTCTTCTGGCCATTTCCTCACAAAATTGTAATCGTTTCTGATAGTCGCTTGGTTTGAGAGACTGCACAATCTGTATTTTGTATGGGTGAAAATGTAAATCTTGACGAAGAATTCTTCTCACCGAAGTGTTACTTATTCCAAGACGGAGAGCATGTTGTTTGGCAGATCAGCGCGGACTTCTGAGCATTTCCTGTTGAACAGCAACGATGTTTTGAGGGGTTCGAACGGTTTTAGCACTCCCACCTCATTTTTTGGACGTTGATCCAGTTTGTTCCAGGTTGTTTATCCGCGAACGAATTGCGTTATCCGAAAGAATAGGCCTGTTACGCGGTATGTTAGAATGGTGTCTCAAAGCACGTCGCGTTTTCACCAAACTCTCACCATTCGTATAATACGCTTTAACCGCGTAGCCGCGATGTTCACCCGTCCAACGATCCATAGCAACTAAATGGCGGGACATGCAGGCAGAACGGAGCCGGACACCATTACCCCCACCACTCACATTCCAGCTGTCAAGGCCATCTCCAATCTGCCCGTTTCACTGGCTAACCCTGTATATCTACATCTATTTCCATACTCCGCAAGCCACCTGACGGTGTGTGGCAGAGGGTACCTTGAGTACTGCCGGCCGCGGTGGTCTAGCGGCTCTAGACGCTCAGTCCGGAACCGCGCGACTGCTACGGTCGCAGGTTCGAATCCTGCCTCGGGCATGGATGTGTGTGATGTCCTTAGGTTAGTTAGGTTTAAGTAGTTCTAAGTTCTAGGGGACTGATGACCCCAGATGTTGAGTCCCATAGTGCTCAGAGCCATTTGAGCCATTTTGGTACCTTGAGTACCTCTATCGGTTCTCCCTTCTTCCAGTCTCATTTTGTTCGTGGAAAGAAGGATTGTCGGTATGCCTCTGTGTGGGCTCTAATCTCTCTGATTTTATCCTCATGGTCTCTTCGCGAGATATACGTAGGAGGGAGCAATATACTGCTTGACTCCTCGGTGAAGGTATGTTCTCGAACTTCAACAAAAGCCCGTACCGAGCTACTGAGCGTCTCTGGTTCAAATGGCTCTGAGCACTGTGGGACTTAACAGCTATGGTCATCAGTCCCCTAGAACTTAGAACTACTTAAACACAACTAACCTAAGGACATCACACAACACCCAGTCATCACGAGGCAGAGAAAATCCCTGACCCTGCCGGGAATCGAACCCGGGAACCCGGGCGTGGGAACCGAGACCGCCACCGCCCGACCACGAGCTGCGAACTGAGAGTCTCTCCTGCAGAGTCTTCCACTGGAGTCTATCTATCATTTCCGTAACGCTTTCGCGATTACTAAATGATCCTGTAACGAAGCGCAATGCTCTCCGTTGGATCTTCTCTATCTCTTCTATCAACCCTATCTGGTACGGATTCCACACTGCTGAGCAGTATTCAAGCAGTGGGCGAACAAGTGTACTGTAACCTACTTCCTTTGTTTTCGGATTGCATTTCCTTAGGATTCTTCCAATGAATCTCAGTCTGGCATCTGCTTTACCGACGAGCAACTTTATATGATCATTCCATTTTAAATCACTCCTAATGCGTACTACCAGATAATTTATGGAATTAATTGCTTCCAGTTGCTGACCTGCTATATTGTAGCTAAATGATAAGGGATCTTTCTTTCTATGAATTCGCAGCACATTACACTTGCCTACATTGATATTCAATTACCATTCCCTGCACCATGCGTCAATTCGCTGAAGATCCTCCTGTATTTCAGTCCAATTTTCCATTGTTACAACCTCTCGATATACCACAGCATCATCCGCAAAAAGCCTCAGAGAACTTCCGATTTCATCCACAAGGTCATGTATGTATATTGTGAATAGCAACGGTTCTACGACACTCCCCTGCAGCACACCTGAAATCACTCTTACTTCGGAAGACTTCTCTCCGTAGAGAATGACATGATGCGTCGTGTTATCTAGGAACTCTTCAATCCAATCACACAATTGGTCTGATAGTCCAAATGCTCTTACTTTGTTCATTAAACGACTGTGGGGAACTGTATCGAACGCCTTGCTGAAGTCAAGAAACACGGCATATACTTGTGAACCCGTGTCTATGGCCCTCTGAGTCTCGTGGATGAATAGCGCGAGCTGGGTTTCACACGATCGTCTTTTTCGAAACCCAAGCTGATTTCTACAGAGTAGATTTCTAGTCTCCAGAAAAGTCATTACACTCGAACATAACACGTGTTCCAAAATTTTACAACTGATCGACGTTAGAGATATAGGTCTTTTTTTTTTTTTATCATCAGTCTACTGACTGGTTTGATGCGGCCCGCCACGAATTCCTTTCCTGTGCTAACCTCTTCATCTCAGAGTAGCACTTGCAACCTACGTCCTCAATTACTTGCTTGACGTATTCCAATGTCTGTCTTCCTCTACAGTTTTTGCCCTCTACAGCTCCCTCTAGTAACATGGAAGTCATTCCCTCATGTCTTAGCAGATGTCCTATCATCCTGTCCCTTCTCCTTATCAGTGTTTTCCATATATTCCTTTCCTCTCCGATTCTGCGTAGAACCTCCTCATTCCTTACCCTATCAGTCCACCTAATTTTCAACATTCGTCTATAGCACCACATCTCAAATGCTTCGATTCTCTTCCGTTCCGGTTTTCCCACAGTCCATGTTTCACTACCATACAATGCTGTACTCCAGACGTACATCATCAGAAATTTCTTCCTCAAATTAAGGCCGGTATTTGATATTAGTAGACTTCTCTTGGCCAGAAATGCCTTGCACCATTTTATATTGTCAAACGCTTTTTCCATGTCGACAAATCCTGTGAAAGTGTCTTGATTTTTCTTTAGCCTTGCTTCCATTATTAGCCGTAACGTCAAAATTGCCTCTCTCGTCCCTTTACTTTTCCTAAAGCCAAACTGATCGTCACCTAGCGCATTCTCAATTTTCTTTTCCATTCTACTGTATATTATTCTTGTAAGCAGCTTCGATGCATGAGCTGTTAATCTGATTGTGCGACAATTCTCGCACTTGTCAGTTCTTGCCGTCTTCGGAATTGTGTGGATGATGCTTTTCCGAAAGTCAGATGGTATATCGCCAGACTCATATATTCTACACACCAACGTGAATAGTCGTTTTGTTGCCACTTCCCCCAATGATTTTAGAAATTCTGATGGAATGTTATCTATCCCTTCTGCCTTATTTGACCGTAAGTCGTAGAAAGCTCTTTTAAATTCCGATTCTAATACTGGATCCCCTATCTCTTCTAAATCGACTCCTGTTTCTTCTTCTATCACATCAGACAAATCTTCACCCTCATAGAGGCTTTCAATGTATTCTTTCCACCTATCTGCTCTCTCCTCTGCATTTAACAGTGGAATTCCCGTTGCACTCTTAATGTTACCACCGTTGCTTCTAATGTCACCAAAGGTTCTTTCTACTTTCCTGTATGCTGAGTCTGTCCTTCCGACAATCATATCTTTTTCGATGTCTTCACATTTTTCCTGCAGCCATTTCGTCTTAGCTTCCCTGCACTTCCTATTTATTTCATTCCTCAGCGACTTGTATTTCTGTATTCCTGATTTTCCCGGAACATGTTTGTACTTCCCCCTTTCATCAATCAACTGAAGTATTTCTTCTGTTACCCATGGTTTCTTCGCAGCTACCTTCTTTGTACCTATGTTTTCCTTCCCAACTTCTGTGATGGCCCTTTTTAGAGATGTCCATTCCTCTTCAACTGTACTGCCTACTGCGCTATTCCTTATTGCTGTATCTTTAGCGTTAGAGGTCTATAGTTCCGCACATCTGTTCGACGTCCCTTCTTGAAAACGGGGATGACCTCTGCCCTTTTCCAATCCTTTGGAACGCTACGCTCTTCTAGAGACCTACGGTACACCGCTGCAAGAAGGGGGGCAAGTTCCTTCGCGTACTCTGCGTAAAATCGAACTAGTATCCCATCAGGTCCAGCGGCCTTTCCTCTTTTGAGCGATTTTAATTATTCCTCTATCCCTCTGTCGTCTATTTCGATATCTACCATTTTGTCATCGGTGCGAAAATCTGGAGGAGGAACTACGGTGCAGTCTTCCTCTGTGAAACAACTTTGGAAAAAGACATTTAGTATTTCGGCCTTTAGTCTGTCATCCTCTGTTTCAGTACCATTTTGGTCACAGAGTGTCTGGACAGTTTGTTTTGATCCACCTACCGCTTTGACGTAAGACCAAAATTTCTTAGGATTTTCTGCCGAGTCAGTACATAGAACTTTACTTTCGAATTCATTGAAGCCTCTCGCATGGCCTTCTTCACACTACATTTCGCTTTGCGTAATTTTTGTTTGTCTGCAAGGCTTTTGCTACGTTTGTGTTTGGTGTGAAGTTCCCCTTGCTTCCGCAGCAGTTTTCTAGCTCGGTTGTTGTACCATGGTGGCTTCTTTCCATCTCTTACGATACTGCTTGACACATACTCATCTAACGCATATTGTACGATGGTTTTGAACTTTGTCCACTGATCCTCAACACTATCTGTACTTGAGACAAAACTTTTATGTTGAGCCGTCTGGTACTCTGAAATTTGCTTTTTGTCACTTTTGCTAAATAGAAAAATCTTCCTACCTTTTTTAATATATCTATTTACGGCTGAAATCATCGATGCAGTAACCACTTTATGATCGCTCATTTCCTGTTCTGCGTTAACTGTTGCAAATAGTTCGGGTCTGTTTGTCACCAGAGGGCCTAATATGTTATCGCCACCAGTCGGTTCTCTGTTTAACTGCTCCAGGTAGTTTTCAGATAAAGCACATAAAAATTTTTCACTGGATTCTTTGTCCCTGCCACCCGTTATGAACGTTTGAGTCTCCCATGGCAAATTAAAATCTCCACCCAGAGCTATCACATGGTGGGGAAATCTATTCGAAATATTTTCCAAATTATCCTTCAGGTGCTCAGCCACAACAGCTGCTGAGCCAGGGGGCCTATAGAGTCATCCAATTACCATGTCGGAGCCTGCTTTAACCGTGACCTTCAACCAAATTATTTCACATTTCGGATCTCCGTCAATTTCCTTCGATACTATTGCACTTCTTATCGCTATAAACGGGCGACCAAAAGGTTTCTGCTTGAGGAGGTCGCTGGAGCGAATAGACAATGTAGAGCTGTGTATATGTATGGCATTTGTGCATTTCCGCCGTGCGTGCGGTAAATACTGAAATATGAACTGTGGCTGTTATAACTAAACGGATCCCAACAGGTCCAACACGCTGTTATTCTTTTCTTGGCTGTCGAAGGACAAACACCGATAGACGTTCATATCAGAATGAAGAACGTTTACGGGGCAGCATGTCTGTCGGAAAAAACCGTTACGGAGTTTTGTGCCAAGTTCCAAGCTCGTCGCGATACGACACAACGCACGTCCATAATCGTAAATGTCGTAACGCAGAAGTTAACCGCAGCTCGAATTGGAGACACTCAAGAACACGCCAGGCGTACAGTCCTCATCTCTCCCCATACGATTACCACGCCTTCCGTCCCTTAACAAAGTCCTGAAGCGTCGACGATTCCTATCGGTCGAGGATTTGCAGTAGACAGTTACGGACATCTTCAGGCAGGAGGACACCATGTTTTACCAAATGGGTAACGGTAATGGTTTTAGGAAACAACGGTCTTGCGAGACGCGGCTGGCCATCTTTGTGCAAGATATACAACAGGCTCTAGATACCGGCTCCCAGGTTGATGCCATGTTTGTCGACTTTCGAAAGGCGTTCGACTCAGTTCCGCACCGTCGCTTGCTCCAAGAATCGCTCGCTTACGGTCTGTCCGATGATATATGCGGTTGGATAGAAACTTTTCTAACAGACAGAGAGCAGTACGTCGTCCTGAATGGGGTGATTTCAACAGAAACAAGCGTAACTTCAGGTGTGCCCCAGGGCAGCGTAATAGGTCCGTTGTTTTTTACGATTTACATAAAGGATCTGGTTGATGGTATTGACAGCGGCATTAGACTGTTTTCCGATGATGCTGTAGTCTACAGGAAAGTAGCATCACACGAAAGTTGTGAACTAATCAATGAGGTTTTGCAGAAAATAAATGAGTGGTGTACTAACTGGTAGTTATCTCTCAATATTAGTAAGTGTAACCTACTGCGTGTAACAAGGCGAAAATCCCCATTAAAGTACGAGTACAAAATAAATGCACAGTCTTTGGAAGCGGTAATATCCGTCAAGTATCAGGGTGTGGCCATTCGAAATGATCTCAAATGGAATAATCAGATTATACACAAAAAAAAAAAAAATGGTTCAAATGGCTCTGAGCACCATGGGACTTAACATCTATGGTCACCAGTCCCCTAGAACTTAGAACTACTTAAACCTAACCTAAGGACATCACACAACACCCAGTCATCACGAGGCAGAGAATCAGATTACACAAGTAACGGGTAAGGCGGACTATAGATAGCGATTTATTGGTAGAATCCTGAAGCGCTGCAGTCCTTCAATATAGGAAGTAGCTAACAATACGTTACCTCGTCCAGTCTGAGAGTATTGTTCATCTGTATGAGACCCTTACCAGTTGGGTCTGATTCAAGGGATTGAAAAGGTCCAAAGAAGAGCGGCAAGATTCGTGACTGGTACATTTAGCCATCGCGAGAGCGTTACAAATCTCATAGAAAGTTTGAAGTGGGACACACTTGCAGATAGACGGCGCGCTAAACGGAAGGGGCTGCTCACTAAATTCCGGAATCCGATCTTCACCGAGGATGTAGAGCTTATATTATTACCACTAACTTCCAAATCGCGCAATGATCAAAGATAAGGGAAATTAGAGCTCATACTGAGGCGTTCAGACAGTCGTTTTTCCCTAGCGCGATCCATCCGCGAGTGCAACAGTGGGGCGGGGTGGGATTGGAGGGGGGGGGGGGAATATGACTTTGGCGCGAAGGATATATATATATATATAACTTAGAGCGTCGGTGGGATGATTGCCTCACTGTTCACGGCAATTTCTCCTGGTTGGTTGGCATACTGATTCTAGACTGTACGGCCCTTGAACGGAAATTCTTTGATCGGCCCTAAAAGAAAAATTTATTGCAGAACTCAGTCTTTCTCCTCTCTTCTTTTCTACTACGAAACCCATATTGACCAATAACTCTTTCTTCTATTCCTTCCCCTACAACCAAATTTTCATTCCTCATGATTATTGGATTCTCATCTCCCTGCACGTACTGAATTACCTGTTCAGTAGCCTCATATACTTTCTCTGTCTGTTCGCTTTCTGCTTGCGACATCAGCAGCTAAATCTGAACTGTTGTTGTCGATGTTGATTTTCTGTCGGATGAGAACAGCGCTATCACTCAAATTTTCACAGTAATTTAGTCTCTGCCCTACATTCCTATTCACGACGAATCGCACTCCTGTTACACAATTTTCTGCTGATGCTGATATTACTCTATATTCGTCTGACTAGAAATCCTTATTGTCTTTCCATTTCACTTCACTGGCCCCTACTGTATCTCGTCTGAGTCTTTGGATTTCCCTTTTCAGATTTTTTTAGCTTCCCTACCACGTTCGGACTTCTGACATTTCACGCCCCGAGTCGTAGAACGTTATCCTTTCGTTGATTATTCAGTCTTTTTCTCATGTTCACCTCCCCCTTGGCAACCCCATTCTGGAGATCCGAATGGGGGACTAGCCCAAATCGTCAAGACACTTTTTCATTTTGAGGCCACACGTCCTGTGGATACAGATTTAGTTTCTTAAATGCAGAGGTTTCCATTGTCTTTCGCATCCATATGTTGTTGATCATTGCTGATCCTTACGCCATTTAGGAGTGGTTTGCGCGCCCCAAGGGCAGGAGAGTGCCCTGAAACTCTACCCGCTCCTCCCCCTTTTGTGAAAAGGTCGTTTTAAGAATGAGGATGGCTTCTTACGCCGGAAGTCTTCGATTGCCATTGCAGATGATTTTTATTCAACATTTAAGTAGGAGCGGTTTCGAACCCAGAACCGCGCACGGTTTGGCTATTAGTCAAAGATGTTACCTCTAGCAAGTGGGTTTTTAGACGTATTTGTCTGTTTATGCGTTGCATCTCAGTCGTCGAAGTCTTGTGAACCTCTTACTACAGTTTACATTGTCGAAGGCATTTTCGAAGCCGAAAAAAGCTTGGAAGGTGTCTTGGATTTTCCTCAGTTTGTCTCTAATTACTAAATACTATATGAGGAGTGGTTTCTCTGTTACCTTTTTCTTTAGTAATGCGAAGCTGTCTTCGACCATTACGGCTTCAATTTTTTTCTGTTCTTTTATACATTATACTGATTAAAATTTCACAATGATAACTTCTAATTATTGGTGGAGGAGAGGAGGTGGAGACATTGCAAAGCTCTGACCTTCGCATAACCGACTTCTCGATCCGCGCCTATGGCACTGTAGATTAGCAGCATCGTATACGGCATGCGCTCTTTCTAGTTTCTGAACGTGCCTCTAAGAATTGCAGACGATTCGTTACTCTGTTGGTAGGACTGGAGCGTTTCTGAAAGGCTTTGTGTATAAGTATTGGTAGCATTGGTCGTGATATTTGTGCTGGTTGTCATAAGAGTTAACAAAAACCGCGCAGACAATGTTATTACATTGTGCTGAAAAGAACCAAGATTCGTGTTGAAGGTGGAATAAAATGATACGGCCATATGTCGAATTATAAATATGGACATTTTATGATGTGAGCTTTTGCGCTTATTACTTTCAACTCGATATCTTACTAAACCCTTACACTGTGAACAGTGTGATTGCCACTGAGTAGATACTACCGCGATCGCGAAAAACGAATGGCATGTTACAAACATTCTATAATAAGGCTGATATCGTTATTTGTCAGTGTTGTCGTGCTTCAAGTTTGATTAGTACGTCATCCCTGATTACTGGCGTGTTTGAACAAAATTTATCGTCCACGCTATTTCACGATTTTTATACGCCATTTCCATAACGTTATCGCTAATTTTCATTTGTATGCACATTACTTGCATGGACCGGCTCATTGTTTATGGAAATTTATCGTTTACTCGAGAGAAGATGTTTTACGAAATTTTAATGCAAATCTCTGTGAAATTGAGTTAAACGGAACCAAGCTAAAATTAACGATGTGGTACCTGACACATGGCTCTTGGTTTTGTGAAACACAAGGGGATTTTTTAAATACATGGTGTGACCTTGTTTTGAAATGGGCGTACTTTGTAGGTTTTAGTGCCAAAAAAGTATTCACGCCTTATTAGTGAAAGCATTTCTAATAAGTTTGCGTGACCATCTTTCGCAGCAGCTGTTAAAATCTGTTAGTACTGGTTATCTGTCTTGAGTTGACTGCAATTTAATTAAAAGGAATTTCGTCAGGCTTTTATTGCCTTTATTTATAATGAATCTTCTATGGTTATTATGCAAATTGAATAGATACGTTTGTACATTTCTGGTAGTCTTAGGATACAAACAGCGTTTTAATTTAAAGTTGGTGTGCAGGTTACTAATGGTATTTCTTTACATGTCCTGCTCCTTCCCTCTTTGCTACCAGCGGTTGACGTCTAAAGACTTCATTCATATTTGCAGTTGGCACTTTTTGCCATTCTGAAGTATTTCTTGGGCTACATAATTTACGCTTCACTTTTGTAAACTGTTTCTCATTCCGCACTGTAGCAGTGTTTGTCTGTTCGTTGTTTTCGTTCACGTTGTGAGTGTTGCCAACCTGTGGAGCTACTTTTGTGTGTGTGTGTGTGTGTGTGTGTGTGTGTGTGTGTGTGTGTGTGTGTGAGTGAGTGTGTATGAGTAATTTAGTGAAAATTATTGAAATCGTCTTGTATATTAGCTAGAGAAGTGAAACGAGTGAGTGGGGATTGATAACATTTTTTTTTTCTTTCTTTGTAGAGGGGAGGGGGGGGGGGATGGACGGTGATTATAGGACAGAAACAGGGAGGAGATGGTAGTAGTAAATGGAGCCTGTGTTTATATGCGTATATTTCATGTTATATTAAGTGGTCAATCAGTTTAAAGAGTGTGTGGTTTGCCACGTTGGTCTGATCATTTATGAGTTGTTTCTTTTCTGTTATCGTGTTTTTGATGTGGTGGTTTTCTTGTAAGGTGAGGAGGTATTTTTTGTTGTTGTTTATCTCTATGATTTCCAAGTCTGTGTCTCTGGCTATAATTTGATGTTGATGTGGGTGTTTTCTGCAAAAGTTGAATGATTTGTCCCATACTTCCATGCTCTTACACGTTCTTTGTATCTGGCATCAAAAGTCCTTGTTTGATCTATATATCTTCCACCACATGTATTGCATTTCAGTTCGTATATTCCAGATTTAGATCAGTTTTTAGTATTGTTTTTGGGAAGTATTTCTGAATTCAGTTGTTGGTTTTGTGGGGTATCTTCATACCTTGTTTTTTGAAAATATTGGATATTCTTTGTGTGTATTTGTGGTTGTATGTCACTGTGTACCAAGTTTTGCTTTTTGTTTCTTTCAGACATTTCGTTGTTCCTATTCTTAATTTATCATGAGCAGATTTTATGTCTATGTGTAACTGGCCACTTTTGTTACTTGGCTCATCTATCAGGCACAAGTCAGCCATATATCTAAGCCAGTATAGGATGTTCTACCTATCTGGCTCTATTTTGTTAAACATGGTTCATAAATATGTTGGCTATTGTTTCAGACGCTGGAGATCCCATTGGTAATCCTTCATTTTGTAAATAGTATTAATTATTAAATTGAAAATATTTCTGTTATTAGCGTTAGAAGCCTGACTGTTTCCTAGACGTATTCTTGTGGAAATGTGGAATGACAAACATGTTACAAAAATGAAGTGGAAATAATGCAGAGCAAGAAATCCTGTAGAATGGCATAAACTTCCAAGTGCAAATATGAATAGAAATCTTTGGACGTCAACTGCTGCTAGCAAGGAGGTAAGGAGCAGAATATGTAAAGAAACACCGTAAGTAACTTGCGCGCCAACTTTAAAACAAAACGCTGTTTATAGCCTAAAACAACCAAAAATGTACAAACGTATCCAATTAGCAGAATAACCACTGAATATATTTCATAAATAAAAGCGAAACGCACCTGGAGTAATTTTTTTAATGAAATTGCAGTCACCTCAAGGTGGATAAACAATAGTAAGAGAAAGTGTTTCTGATTATGTAGCCTTATTAGCACAACACATCTTCACACAAAGTAACCCAAATGACGCAATGAAAATAAGTGTTATCACAAAATTTCTCTGTAGATAGCTCTCAACTCTAACGGCTATGCTTTTAGTGACACGTGACGCATCCAAAAGGCGTTAAGTTCAAACGCTGAGTGCACTATTTGGCATTTACACATGAAATACAGAAGTTCTAAAGACATGGAGTACACACCTCCTGATCAGTACATTATTTTAGGAGTATTTTCAGAGCAGGTACCGAAAACTGTTCATCATTTGGTATTTTAGTCATTCAGCGCTAAGAGCCACAAATTTATTGTCTTTTACCCAAGTAGCATGCATTTCCATTGTTGTTTGCACTTCGCTGCTTAGCACTGCCTCTCACTACCATTTTCTACGTAGTAATACGCAGGAAAGTTTCCATTCTTCCAAAGGGATGACTGCAAATAACCTCTCATGCGCCAAAATACATGTAAACTCACATTTCGCGTTAACAGAGGGATTGGACAATTAACTACTACGAAAGTGCATTCCTTAAAGGTGCAGTACGATACAGAACAAAGAACGAGGCTTTGCCCTTTCACGTAGCTCGTAAAATGCCATGAGACTGAAAGGACTCTGTTCCTGTCCCTTCAACAAAGGAAGGAGAACGTCTTTCGTGGCATCGGTGATTGGTCCAAGCGCTCCCGCCCCCGCCCTTCCCCCTTCCCCACGGATAGCCATATATGTACACCAATCAGCTACAGTCGCCAGTATTTAATGTTATCGATTTGCTGACAAGAATATTGAAAATATTCGGGTGAAGACTCGATTATACTCGAATTCCGATACGTCCAAGGTTTGGTCATGGTAATACGAGAGGACTGAAGTTACATTTTCAGAAAAAATGGGATAACAGGTATTTAAATGATAGTATTTTAGGAAATTTAACCAAAAAGATACTCTGAATGCCGGTTCAGAAATCCTACTACCCATTTATGCTCTCCACAAATTCTAGCAGTTATAAAACCCCGTGTCCTCATTTACACTACTGGCCATTAAAATTGCTACACCAAGAAGAAATGCAGAAGATAAACGGGTATTCATTGGACAAATACATTATACTAGAACTGATATGGGATTACATTTTCACGCAATATGGGTTCATAGATCCTGAGAAGTCAGTACTCAGAACAACCACCTCTGGCCGTAATAACAGCCTTGATACGCCTGGGCATGGAGTCAAACAGAGCTTGGATGGCGCGTACAGGTATAGCTGCCCATACAGCTTCAACACAATACCACAGTTCATCAAGAGTAGGGACTGGCGTATTGTGACGAACCAGTTGCTCGACCACCATTGACCATACGGTTTCAGTTGGTGAGTGATCTGAAGAATGTGCTGGCCAGGGCAGCAGTCGAACATTTTCTGTATCTAGAAAGGCCCGTACAGGAACTGCAACATGCGGTCGTGCATTATCCTGCTGAAATGTAGGGTTTCGCAGGGATCGAATGAAGGGCAGAGCCACGGGTCGTAACACATCTGAAATGTAACGTCCACTGTTCAAAGTGCCGTCAACGCGAACAATAGGTGACCGAGACGTACAACCAACAGCACCCCACACCATCACGCCGGGTGATACTCCAGTATGGCGATGACGAATACTCGCTTCCAATGTGCGTTCAGCGCGATGTCGCCAAATACGGATGCGACCATCATGATGCTGTAAACAAAACCTTGATTCACCCGAAAAAATGACGTTTTGCCATTCGTGCACCCAGGTTCGTCGTCGAGTACACCATCGCAGGCGCTCCTATCGGTGATGCAGCGTCAGGGGTAACCGCAGCCATGGTCTCTGAGCTGATAGTCCATCCTGCTGCAAACGTCTTCAAACTGTTCGTGCAGATGGTTGTTGTCTTGCAAACGTCCCCATCTGTTGACTTAGGGATCGAGACGTGGCTGCACGATCCGTTACAGCCATGCGGATAAGATGCCTGTCATCTCGACTGCTAATGATACGAGGCCGTTGGGATCCAGCACGGCGTTCCGTATTACCCTCCTGAACCCACCGTATCCATATTCTGCTAACAGTCATTGGATCTCGACCAACGCGAGCAGCAATGTCGCGATACGATAAACCGCAATCGCGATAGGCTACAATTCGACCATTATCAAAGTCGGAAACGTGATGGTACGCATTTCTCCTCCTTACACGAGGCATCCCAACAACGTTTCACCAGGCAACGCCGGTCAACTGCTGTTTGTGTATGAGAAATCGGTTGGAAACTTTCCTCATGTCAGCACGTTGTAGGTGTCGCCACCGGCGCCACCTGGTGTGAATGCTCTGAAAAGCTAATCATTTGCATATCACAGCATCATCTTCCTGTCGGTTAAATTTCGCGTCTGTAGCACGTCATCTTCGTGGTGTAGCAGTTTTAATGGGCAGTAGTGTGCTACTGTAATAAGTGATTTGTGAAGTCTTCTGTTTCATGTTACTTCTTACTTTTTCTTTTCGTCAGCTGTAACTAAAAGCTAATGTAGCACTTTTGCAGCTCGAGAGTCCTCATCGACTTTAAATGTTCCGCATGTCCCGCCCCGTCGAAGCCGCATCAGCATCGCCATTCAAATGAGCAGTAACTCAAACATCCTTTTAGGAAGAAGAGCAAGACTGTCACCAATGGTCGACTTAACGTTCTGTGATATCGCCTCTGACATACGCCTATATTGCTGATTCTAGAACTTTTAACGTTTAAAGCCCCTTTTCCTTCCGTGATGAATGTCTTAATACGACAAGTAGTTATGCATTGTCATCTAAAAAAAGTTTTTGTTTTTTATTACACAAATTATTTTATGTTGCATACACTGTCCCTTTAACTATATCTTACTTAATGAAAAATTTTGTACTGCTCATATAATTCCCACTTGGTAATAATGACAGTACTGTGATACGAAGAACTATAACCACAAAGAAAATTGTTTTCATGATTTTAAATCACTCACAGAGAACACCTTCTTGTATTACAGGGCGATCCCTATCAACGATTAAAAAACCTCAAAGCGACCTCGATATTATATCCAATTACTTGTCTCATCGTCATTTACGTCGCTTCTGGTTTCTTAAAAAGTTAATAAGACTCATCCTATATAGCCTATGTTAACTACACTACTGGCCATTAAAATTGCTACACCACGAATATGACGTGCTACAGACGCGAAATTTAACCGACAGGAAGAAGATGCTGTGAATATGAAATCGGGTGGGTTCAGGAGGGTAATACGGAACGCCGTGCTGGATCCCAACGGCCTCGTATCACTAGCAGTCGAGATGACAGGCATCTTATCCGCATGGCTGTAACGGATCGTGCAGCCACGTCTCGATCCCTGAGTCAACAGATGGGGACGTTTGCAAGACAACAGCCATCTGCACGAACAGTTGGACGACATTTGCAGCAGCATGGGCTATCAGCTCGGAGACATGGCTGCAGTTACCCTTGACGCTGCATCACAGACAGGAGCGCCTGCGATGGTGTACTCAACGACGAACCTGGGTGCACGAATGGATAAAACCATATTGTTCCGGATGAATCCAGGTTCTGTTTACAGCATCATGATGGTCGCATCCGTGTTTGGCGAGATCGGGTGAACGCACATTGGAAGCATGTATTCGTCATCGCCATACTGGCATATCACCCAGGGTGTTGGTACGGGGTGCCATTGGTTACACGTCTCGGTCACCTCTTGTTGGCATTGACGGCACTTTGAACAGTGGACGTTACATTTCAGACGTGTTACGACCCGTGGCTCTACCCATTCGATCCCTGCGGAACCCTACGTTTCAGCAGAATAATGCACATTCTTCAGATGTCTCACCTATTGAAGACGTCTGGTCAATGGTGGCCGAGCAACTGGCTCGTCACAATACGCCAGTCTCTACTCTTGATGAACTGTGGTATCGTCTTGAAGCTGCATGGGCAGATGTACCTGTACGCGGCATCCAAGCTCTGTTTGAATGTATGCCCAGGCGTATCAAGGCCGTTATTACGGCCAGAGGTGGTTGTTCTGAGTACTGATTTCTCAGGATCTATGCACCCAAATTGCGTGAAAATGTAATCAGATGTCAGTTCTAGTCTAATATATTTGTCTAATGAATACCCGTTTATCATCTGCATTTCATCTTGGTGTAGCAATTTTAATGGCCGGTAGTGTATATACACACATTATCATGGCCTTTTAGTTAGTATGAGAACGCAAGTTATTTATGTACATTAGATGTAAAATATGCTCATACATGCGTATAGGCCATAGTTTACTTTATTTTAAAGTTCGCTTTGTTAACTAGAGAGGTACGATTTTTTAAATCCCGTGTTTGTAATTCGACTTTTATGTTTTCCATTGTAGTTTCTGAGGATACTGTCATATGCAAAAAAGAAACTATAATAATTATGACCCCTTCCGACTGAAAAAAAATTTGGCATTCCTGTTCTTCTGCGAGAATCTCGTCCTCTCCAACAGTTAGCAAAACACCGCCTAAGGCCCTCGGCTCCAATGCGTGCCGGGCAACTTGCACAGTTCGTCCAAGGGCCTAAGTGTACCTTCCCTCGACTTCTCTGGTGCATATTTCACTGGCCGCAGTTTGCAGGGGCACAACCCCGAATCCTCCCGAAACCAGGTAGGTAAGCAGGTAAAAGGACCGAATGCTCCAAAAAGTGGTTCAAATGGTTCTGAGCACTATGGTACTTAACTTCTGAGGTCATCAGTCCCCTAGAACTTAGAACTACTTAAACCTAACTAACCTAAGGACATCACACACATCCATGCCCGAGGCAGGATTCGAACCTGCGACCGTAGCGGTCACGCGGTTCCAAACTGAAGCGCTTAGAACCGCACGGCCACACCGGCCGGCGAATGCTCCAAAACTGACACATTATATGTTGTATTATAGACAATAATATAATTATCTCCGCCATGTTCCTTATCTCCTTCCCCTACCCCTCCCATGTTTTAAGCAAAAATTATTGATTCGCTTATGCGCGCTTTGCTCGTGACCTTGAGCGGGACTTACTCGCTGGCGCTGCGCTGGCTGGACTTTTATCTCAATAAGATAAAAGATAAAACTTTTAAACATACTCACCATACACGTGCAAATTTTTTACATCTTCTACTGTGACTTCATATGCTTTCCTTCGCCTGCTTGGAGTATTCATAACGCTTAGAACTGCTACCTGCTTCAAACGGGCGGATTCGGCCCCATCGTTTTTCGTTGCGGGCTTGGAAGGATTCGGTATCATTTTTCTGACCGCGGGAGGGTTCGGGGCTGCGCCCGTTTGAGGACACCAAAAAGTAAAATATATGAAATATATTAATGATTCGCTTACTTCAGTGCATATTGCAGTGCATTTGTCTTTTAGGAAAGGGGGGATATCGTAACCACATGACACATCCCTGTCTCGTACGTGTATGGTAATGGAGGTGCAGGAGTGGAAATTGTAAAGGTAGAGCAAGGCTTGACTACAGTAAACAGATTCAAATGGATATACACTAAGATGACAGTGGGTTAGCGATATGCACATATACACATGGCCTCAGTATCCCGTACACAAGGTATAAAAGAGTAGCGCATTGGGAGAGCTGTCATTTGTACTCAGGTGACTCAGTGAAAAGTTTCCAGCGTAGTTACAGCCGCACGACGGGAGTTAACAGACTCTGAACGCGAACTGGTAGTTGCAGCTAGACGCGTGGAACGTTTGATAGGGAAATCAATATTCCGATATTCAGAGTGTCAAGAGTGTACGAAGAATACCAAATTTCAAGCATTACATCTCACCACGCAAAACGCAGTGGCCGACGCCCTCCACAGAACGACCGAGAGCAGCGGCGTTTGCATAGATTTGTCAGTGTTAACAGACAAGCAACACTGCGCGAAATAAATGCAACAATCAGTGTGGGACGTACAACGAACGTAGCCGTTAGGACAGTGCGTCAAATTTTATGGGCTCGCGATCATATCGGTTGGACCCTAGACGACTGGAAAACCGTGGCCTGGTCAGACGAGTCCCGATTTCAGTTGGCACGAGCTGATGGTAGGGTTCAAGTGTGGCGTAGACCCCATGTAGCGACGGACCCAAGTTGTCAACAAGGTGCTGTGCAAGCTGGTAGTGACTCCATAATGCTGTGAGCTGTGCTTACATGGAATGTAAGCACAGCTCTCTGAGTTCTCTGGGTCAACTGAACCTATCAAATGGTTCAAATGGCTCTGAGCACTATGGGACTTAACATCTATGGTCATCAGTCCCCTAGAACTTAGAACTACTTAAACCTAACTAACCTAAGGACATCACACAACACCCAGTCATCACGAGGCAGAGAAAATCCCTGACCCCGCCGGGAATCGAAACCGGGAACCCGGGCGCGGGAAGCGAGAACGCTACCTATCAATCACTGCAATCTTCTCCTGAGAGTCAAGTACGAGGTGCATTCAATTTCTAAGGCCTCCGATTTTTTTTCTCCGGACTGGAAAGAGATAGAAACATGCGCCTTGTTTTAAAATGAGGCCGCGTTCATTGTAAATACGTCCCAGAGATGGCAGCACCGTACGGCAGATGGAATTTCACCGCCAGCGGCGAGAATGAGAACTGTTTTAAATACTTAAAATGGCGACGTTTTTCTTACTTGAACAGCGTGCAATCATTCGTTTTCTGAATTTGCGTGGTGTGAAACCAATTGAAATTCATCGACAGTTGAAGGAGACTTGTGGTGATGGAGTTATGGATGTGTCGAAAGTGCGTTCGTGGCTGCGACAGTTTAATGAAGGCAGAACATCGTGTGACAAGAAACCGAAACAACCTCGGGCTCGCACAAGCCGGTCTGACGACATGATCGAGAAAGTGGAGAGAATTGTTTTGGGGGATCGCCAAATGACTGTTGAACAGATCGCCTCCAGAGTTGGCATTTCTGTGGGTTCTGTGCACACAGTCCTGCATGACGACCTGAAAATGCGAAAAGTGTCATTCAGGTGGGTGCCACGAATGCTGACAGACGACCACATGGCTGCCCGTGTGGCATGTTGCCATGCAATGTTGACGCACAATGACAGCATGAATGGGACTTTCTTTTCGTCGGTTGTGACAATGGATGAGACGTGGAGGCCATTTTTCAATCCAGAAACAAAGCGCCAGTCAGCTCAATGGAAACACACAGATTCACCGCCACCAAAAAAATTTCGGGTAACCGCCAGTGCTGAAAAAATGATGGTGTCCATGTTCTGGGACAGCGAGGGCGTAATCCCTACCCATTGTGTTCCAAAGGGCACTACGGTAACAGGTGCATCCTACGAAAATGTTTTGAAGAACAAATTCCTTCCTGCACTGCAACAAAAACGTCCAGGAAGGGCTGCGCGTGTGCTGTTTCACCAAGACAACGCACCCGCACATCGAGCTAACGTTACGCAACAGTTTCTTCGTGATAACAACTTTGAAGTGATTCCTCATGCTCCCTATTCACCTGACCTGGCTCCTAGTCGCTTTTTCCAACGATGAAAGACACTCTCCGTGGCCGCACATTCACCAGCCGTGCTGCTATTGCCTCAGCGATTTTCCAGTGGTCAAAACAGACTCCTAAAGAAGCCTTCGCCGCTGCCATGGAATCATGGCGTCAGCGTTCTGAAAAATGTGTACGTCTGCAGGGCGATTACGTCGAGAAGTAACGCCAGTTTCATCGATTTTGGGTGAGAAGTTAATTAGAAAAAAAATCGGAGGCCTTACAATTTGAATGCACCTCGTATGTTATTTCTGATGCACCACTGCCAGTGTACTGTAACCCTCGCACCCTCACATTGACGATTTAACACAGAACTGCGTCGCTATTAAGTACTAAAGGGTACATTCCGACTTCTCCCCAAGTGAGTAACTCGGCTACGATAAATGTATTGATCTCCTGGGAGTAAAGTATCTTATTTCCGATACACCACTGCCAGTTTACTGTAAGCCTCACACCCTCAAATTGACGGATACTTGGAGATGATTTGCACCCATTCATGACTTCATGTTGTAATGGTACTTGAATTACGTAACCATTACGGCACCTCACCTCAACCTCTTGATACCAGCAATATCTACTGTGTTTCTGTAAAATAGTTAACATATTTCTGTGACAACATTCAGATTTGATTTCATTAATGTAGAGGTACTTCGAAACATCGATATGTATATATTGCAATGATATTCTTCTTCTGTGTATTCTTTCTTTTGTCACTATGATCATTGACATACTTGTAACTCTGATTTTTGGGCGCGTAAGCGGTTATTAGAGAGTCAAGCTTTGGTAGCCATGTTAAAAAGATGTAAATTGTAGTCAGTTTATGAAATGTGAACTTTAACAGTGAGGAAGATATTTTCAAGTATGTTTTATATTGTGATATTTTGGAACGAGTTACGTGATATTGCACCAAAAGTAATAAAAAAGAAGTGTAACTTAAATTCGGAGTGCTGATTACTTTTTTACATCACCATTGTCCTAACTTGCAAAAGTTTAATCTTCAAGAATGGTTTATGAAACACATCTATAAAACTTTTGAATATCGCAGAATAACACCTAAGCCTCTTTGCATCCGAGCTTGGAATCATCACTACCTAGATTTTCGATGATTGAGCCACAAGTTCACAACGAGACCAGCGTGGGAAACACGAAAAGATGAGTGCCTAGTTTATCCATTATTTCAAGAAATGACTATTAAATGTGCTCTAATGACACCTGCCACATAATATAACTTTGTTGTTGCCCGAAAATGCAATATTTATCAGCGTGAGTAACACTACAATCATAATTAATTTTTGACCGTTGTTGTGGTAGGATTGTTAGAGTATTCCCAAACAATTGACGGCAATGCACCATGTCACCGGGTCACAATTGTTCACGAGTGCTTTGAAGAAATTTATGGACAATTAGAGCGAATGATTTGGCCACCCATCAAATCGAGAGATCAGTTCGCGCACAGAATCCTGCACCAGCAACACAAAATCCTGCACCGGCAACACTTTCGCAATTATGTGTGTGTGAAATCTTATGGGACTTAACTGCTAAGCTTACACACTACTTAACCTAAATTATCCTAAGGACAAACACACGCACCCATGCCCGAGGGAGGACTCGAACCTCCGCCGGGACCAGCCGCACACTCCATGGCTGCAGCACCTTTGACCGCTCGGCTAATCCCGCGCGCTCGCAGTTATGGACTTCTATAGATCAAGATTTTAAACATGGCTGCAGCAGCAACTGTTAAAATTCTTCACAATAAAGGATGGCAGCCAAAAACAGTTGCAGGATAGAATTTTTTATTAAAATTCTTGACCAAGGTTTCGGTACATATAAACATACCTTCATCAGAAGTACATTTCCTGAATAGAAAGACACATTCATTAGAAAAGCCATATCAACGAAAGTGAGAAACAGAAGCTTAAATAACGGTGAAATTGCTAAAGTAATACAGGCACACAATCTTTAGTACTTACTAAAATTACATCATGGACTGGAGAATAATGAAACAATTATGCCAAAAAGCGCTTTTCCTATCTTGTTGGGATCTACATAATGTGATGTTTGTTAATTATGAATTTCAATGTGTATGTGTGGTTAAATGACTACTATGTTTTATTCATACAGACAGATGGTTTCGTTTTATTATAACATTTTGGTTGTTTCGCTAGTATGATTTCACTGCCTACGTTACGCGAGACTCTCGCGCATTATAGTAGTGCCCTCTCTCGTTAGATGTTCCAAGCGCAAGCTTTATCCGTTTGACACTAGGACACAGATAAATTTGGTTCTATATTTCTAGTTTACATAAATGTCTTTAATTGGCGTGATACG